>NC_053151.1:22724106-23038255 GCF_016808335.1 Panicum virgatum
ACCTACATTCGAAGTGGGATCTCCAAGCATCTGAACGTTTGGTCCTCCTCCAGGTAATTTTGTTCGTGTGCTCTGTTTTGGAGCAAAGTAGTACGTACAAATTAACTGAAACTAAAATGTACTGACAGCAGAAGGTGCTTTCATTCTGAAGCTGTAGTATTGTTATCTGGCAGAAGCATGGTATAATGTGTTCTATCGTTCATTTTGATTCTGGTTTTGGTTGCTAATAATTTTTTATTCTAAGCTGTGCTCCTAGTATTCTTTAGATCTGTCTGGTTTGTTGTTCTCCAATTAATTATTTGTCTCTCGATGGTTAGTTAATATACTGTACCTAGCTGCATAGATAAATAATACTATCCTTTACACTTCCATCCGCAAAACGAGCACTTCTTGCTCCCTCGCCGATACATCTACATTCCGGAATTTCTTTTTGACGATGTATGAAGGGATGCTTCATTTCCACATTGAAAGAAGTCAGTCTCGACTTTACTCCATTATTCCCGATTATGGTGAATAAAACCTTTCTCCCAGCTTATAGCGTGCAAGACGTGAACGTTCATATGGTTCTACAGTTTGTTCATGGGTACCAAATATCTATTATCTATCTCATAGTCATAGCCATGATTCATTTTTCATGTGTTGCATCTTTGGTGTGATGTTGTGTAGCTCACCCCTTACGGGTCATGATCAAAAACATTGCAAAATTAAATGCTCACCACTGAAATAACATATGGTTTTTTATGTGCTCTTTAGATTCTTTTATTTTTTTGTCAGCACCAATATGATTTTGATTAAACACAATAAGCAATATCAATGTACTGTACTAGTTGCCTAACTTTGTAATTTTTTCACACAAGCTAATTAAATAGCCAAACAATCCTTGTAGTTGGCTTATGAGGGGAAAGTGTTACACGCCATTGCTCAGTTGTCTTATTGCAACGATTTATGCACGTGTTGCGTGTTGCATGCCATATGGTGTGCCTCACCCTTATTGAACAGAATTTTTGGGTCATTGTTGCTAAAGCGATGCGAAAATGCGCGCCAGTGAAACAAATGTTTTCTTTTGGTACATGGACATGCTTGCTACATAATGTTAGCAGTAATCCTTTGCATATGCCAATCAAGGTAGTAATGACTGTAGTTATTAGCTTTCATTACAATCAAGGTAGAGAGGAATGTGTGTTTCTGTGATTGTGAGTATCATGGGCTACTGTTGGGGCTTTAGGCCTTATGCATAGTCCTTGCTTTTGCTGTTTAGGTTTCATCCACTTCCATTGGAAACCAAATATATTTCCCTAACACACAAAATGTGAAAAAGAAAAGCTAGTTTGCCTAGTCTGGAGCTGCTCACCCTGCCTAAGATCCAAACGATCATATGCTGGTTCCAATATCAGTCTATCGGTGGTCATAGAAAATGGTAGTAGAACCAACACGATGCAGCAACAATCATTTGTTTAATATATCTAATGTGTGCTTGAGCTTCATAGATATATTTCAAATTGCCAGTGGTATAGTCTCTGAAATATGAATCAATGTTGTAAACATGACGTAAATGATCCCCGTGGGCGCAAATAAAAGGAAAATCAATTTAAGACCAACACAAGCAATGCACGAAAACAGCCATTGCGAAAATGGGGCCAATACAGAACCTGAAAGGTGTCCAGCGAATCACTGGGTGCCTCGCCGCACTCCGCCGCTTTATCTCTTGCCTCGGAGAACGGGGACTTCCCGGGTACCATCTCTTGAGAAAGAGCGAACGATTCACCTGGACCCCCGAGACCCATGAGGCATTGGATTGACTCAAGGCGCTCCTGACCAAGGCGCCAGTCTTGGATTCGTCAGTTGACGGCGAGCCCCTCCTCCTCTACATAGCTGCCACGACGTAGGTGGTCAGCACCGCCTTGGTTGTAGAGAGGGAGGAGGAAGGACACGTCCTCAAAGTACAGCATCGTGTACTGTGTAAGCAAAATCTTGGGTGACACCAAAACGTGGTATTCCCATATCCAAAAGCTCCTCTACGCGGTGTTGAATGATAAACGCTAGCTGAGGCATTACTTTGAGTCAAGCACCCAATCCCGGTGGTCATGTCTTTCCCCCTGGGCGAGGTAGTCTGAAACCCAGACGCCACCGGGAGGATCGCCAAGTGGTCACTTGAGCTCATGGGTCAGGGCATCTCTTATGCCCCGTGCACAGCGATCAAATCCCAAGCGCCCGCGGATTTCATAGCAGAGTAGACGGATACCAAGCTGCCTTCGGCCTCGGTAGATGAGGAGTACTGGACAATGTTCTTCAATGGGCGCTAATGAAAAAGGTGGTGGGCCTCGGCCTCGTTTTCAATTCCCCACTCGGCATCCGAATGAAGTACACGATTTGCGTCCATTTTCTAGCGTCAAACAATGTGGCGGAGTACAAGCCCTGATCTACGGCCTACGCATCGCCATTGAGCTGGGCATCCGACGCTTGGAAATTCTAGGAGATTCGCGCCTGGTCGTGGACCAGGTGATGAAGGAGTTAGG
This sequence comes from Panicum virgatum, assembly GCF_016808335.1. Classification (NCBI taxonomy): domain Eukaryota; kingdom Viridiplantae; phylum Streptophyta; class Magnoliopsida; order Poales; family Poaceae; genus Panicum; species Panicum virgatum. The sequence goes on from NC_053151.1 coordinate 22,726,623, forward strand.
CTGCCTCAGCCCCAAGATGGTCGCGTACTGCCAGGCAATGCACGAGCTGGAAGACAAGTTCGACGGCCTGGAACTCGTCCGCATCCCTCGTTGCCTGAATGAAGCCGCCAATGCCCTGGCCAAGATGGGATCGACCTGGCAACCCATCTCCACGGGTATATTTGCTAGCGACCAACACAAACCCTCGATTCACTATGTTGAGGAGGCGCCAGCGGAGGCTCGCACGTCGGGGGATGGCTTGAGGGCTCAGCATCCGACCCCTGGCACGCCCGACCCCAACACATTGCCCGCGGGAGTAGAGGGTGAACAGCCGACCTTGAACTCGACCAACTCAGGCCCCCTCCCCTGAAAATGCCTCAGGGGCTTAGGGGTTCGCACAATCGCTGCCAGATCCTGAGGTAATCGAATTTTCTTTGAAATTATTTTTCTTGTTTGGAATTGAGTGGAATTTAAATTGAAGTGTGCCCTTCAAGTTAAATTCGAAAGCTAACTAGCCTACCCGGCTCTAACCCGGCAGTAGATTCGACCCAATCCGAGTCCTACCCAAACTAACCTAGCCCTAACCCAGTATTAGCCCAAGCCACCTTAACCTAGGTGAGGCCCAAAACCAATCCTACGCAAAGAGTCCAGGTGCTAATCCGCATAGCAGCCACCGTTCATGTATGCTCCTGTGTACGTGACAACCTGCCAGCACCTCTTATTATTAACTCCTAGATGGTTAACGTGAAAGCAAGGGCCATTAGCCAACACCAGCCATCGATGCGCAGTGTCTAACGTTCTGACCCAACAGCGACCACCGCATATGCATGCATGTGCCTTGCAAGCCACTGCTCACGTGGAGTGAAGCTATCCAGCCCTGTAACCATGCAAGCTTAATCTAGTTTGAACCGTAACCTATCAACTCAGCACACACACGTCTCGCCCCACCTTGTCCACGAGAGCCCAGACTTCTAGTTTTTGTGCAGAAGCTAATCCGGGAGCCCAGTTTTTCCAACCACGTCCACGTTGGTCGTCGGCCCAGTCCAGCTCGCCCACAGCTGAGACATGCGCCGCTCTAGCAACCAAGTGCCAGCGGCCTTCCTTTGGCCTCCCACTACCGGTGGGGTATTAGCAACCTGTAGCTGCGTCGTTCCCACGCGAGTCGCACACTCGCTTCTCTCTCCCGCTTTGCCTCACGCCTATCGCCTGCTTGCCTGCTTGCCTCCACGCGCTACCCGACGAGTTACCGCAACGGCCACAGCAGCCACACCCGCGCCATCGACCCCGCACCGTGTTAGAAGCGACGAGAAAACGACGAAGAACAACGAAATCAAACCATAGAAAATATGAGGACGCTCCGGCCCAAGCCTCCTGGCGACCGGCCTCCACTCCGCTCCATCGAAAATTGACTTTTTTCTTGTACAATAAATTTGGAGCACAATATAACACACCACATCCGCTTTGACTGCCCAGCTTTGGATGCTCGCCTGCTCCGCGTGCACACCGCGCCACCGCTTGGATGCGCGCCACGCATCCTCAGCGCGGACGCTGAGGATCCTCGCCCTGCCGTTCCTGTGTTTGGCTCCGCGGCCGCCTGCCCCGCTCGCGCGGCCCACATCCGCCACGCCGCCCGCTCCTGCTCTGCTCCGCGCGTGCTCGCCTGCCGGGAGCGCTGCCCTGCCTCGTCGCGACAGCGGGGAGCAACCGCCCCGCTTGCATCACCCACGCACACGCGCCGCGCTTTTGACCACCCGGAGTTCCAATCCTAGTGCGCCGGGTTAATGTTTCCCAGCGGCACGGGCCCGGACATGCACCTTTGGTGCCGTCAGACAGATTTTTCGAGATTCGTGCTTCTGCCTCGCGTTGTGCCTCGAGCGTCCTGTGAAGCCTGTCGCTTGAGGCAGAAAACCCCCCATCCCGGGCCTACCTGTCAGTTCTTTCCCCATCCTCACATCCCACAGTTTTCCTCCCTTCTCTCTTTCCTGTGTTCCCCTCTCTCTGTCTTTCTGATTTCGGCGCCATTCTTGCTCTTCTCCAATCCATCCTGCCCTTTATCTTTCCTTGTTCCCCTCTCTCTTTCTTGCTGATTTCTGTGCCGCTCTTGCTCTTCTCCAATCCATTGCTAAACATTTTGTGCTAATATATGCTGAACATTTTGTCCAGGTGCATTGGTGCGTATCTCCACCAAAATGTGCCGAACTTTTTGAGGATGGTGGGAGAGGATGCATTGCTTGGTTAGGACATGGCCACATGGGGATGCGGGATGCCTATTACTTGAATAATGCCTGTATATCAAATATTCTGTACAGGTGGGATATTTTTACTAGCCCACATCAATAGTCCATGCAAATTCATTTCCAATGTCGAGGGATTTCAATTTGAGAGATTTTAGATTGAATAGTAACATGGAACAATTCATCTTGAGAGTTTGTGAAGCTGAAAACAAGCTTCATGATGTGGAAATAAGCTTCACTTTGTCTTCACTAGAATCTTTCACTGGAATCTTCATATCCTGCTTGCATCCTGAAAACATAAAGAAACTAACAGCTAAATGGTACAATTTACTTTGTGCAAGTTTCATTTATCTGCTACTAAGCTGTGGCAAGGGACATGATAATGGCAAGGATATTTATTTTGAACATATTTTCTAGTAATATGTCACCAACTTCAACATGTACGCCAAGCATGTCATTTTGACAACATAAAGGAACAGTATGCCACCAAGCATGTCATTTTGACAACATAAAGGAACAGTTATATTGACTAGCATCTGAAATGTTCCAAGCCATCCTTACATTTTCTTTTGTGATGACTAATCAAGGACAATTCATTTTGAATTACAGCTTCTGAATCAGGGTCCCACCTTATGTGTTCCATATTCTGCAAGGTCAGCTTCTGAGTCTGCTATTCGTTCCTTCTTAGTCAAATGGTTCAAATGTTCTTGTCTAAAAAAACCTCACAGCAGGGCCATATGAAGAGCGGTGCAAAAACTGAGGTGTCCAAGATCTGCAGTCTGCAAAAGACATTATGTTAAGATAAATTTCACATTGCACACTACTAGAGAAAGCTAACAATTATTATTGGAAACACCAACCTTAAGTAAAACTGTGAAGCCACATAGCTGAATGTTTCTGCATGGCCTACATAGGAAACTATAGTGTTTGTTCCTCACTCTACATATAAGAATCTTTTATTGAAAGTTTATATCATTATTATCACAAACAAAAACTATAATAGGCAAAAAGTGACACAGTATAAGCAAGTATGCAAATATGTACCAGTTGTTACTGGTCAATAATTGTCGGATGTAAATTAAGCACATATAACATGAGCACTCCTAAAAGATACAACCAGCAGCCGTGAATTTACCCCGAGCTGAAGATTCTGACAGCACGAGTCAAAAACAGCGAATGAACCCTCAAGTTAGTTGTATTGGGAAACATTCCGTGCTACTCCGCGCTCTTAGGACTAAGGGATTATGAGACCCAAGAGGCCAAGACACCTCGAGGGGGAAAATTCCTACCTGATGGGCCGCGGCTTTCATCGCTGCTGGAGATTTCTTCCGTGACTTTGCTCGGCATTACTACTCTGCATCCGCCAGATTGAGCTGCTGCAGATGCAGGTGCCGACGCTTGAAAACTATTAAGCATAGACTGTAAGTAGCTGCGATTAAAAAATGTTGAGACGTTGAGAAATCAAACAAAGTGACACACTTTGGAACTGCAAGCAAACTGAACCACTTACAGTGTGCGATTAAGCGGAGGGGTGGACATGAAGAAGCCAAAAGGGGGACCTCCCCCAAAAGAGACTGTTCGCGCCGGAGCTACCCTAGATGTGGCAGCCCGGGGGGACGGTCGGCGGCACTCCATCGACCATGGCGGCAAAGAGGGGTGAGACCGGAAGGGCGGATGCTGGATCTAGCCGGTTGCTACCACACGATAGCTCGCCCATGGCGGCGTCAATGCTATCTCACCCATCTGGTGGTTGAAGCAGTGTGATTGGAGCATGAATTGAATGGGTAGCAGTTTAGAATTGCAGCCTCTTGAACCGAAACAAATCCAACAGCTGTTTAATGTGTGCCGTGGAAAATTGATGAGTTCATACTCAAACCAATGTAAACAGTGTAGTAGAAGCTTGTACCTTTACCATCGATTGGAACGTGATTGTCCGCCTCGTCGACACTGCTTTGTTCCTCTCTTCCTGCTTCCATTTTGTTTCCTCACCAAGATCCGCAAAAACCGAATCTGAGCCTAGGAGTGAGACGCCATTGTTGAGCTGCGAAAGAATCTCTTGTGCCTGAAGCCTGGTTGCCGCTCGTGGGATTTGGAATGCGAGGTGACGTTTGGGTCCCACAAAAAATGCCTCGCGCCCGTGCCTGGCGAGTGTTGTGTTGGCACGGCGCATCCAGGCTGCCTCATCTTGGTGGGACCCAACTTCACTCGGTGGATCTTGCCGCACGAAATTTGAAGCTCAATCTACGTTTCAGACTTTGCCTGCCCGGGCCGGCACACGTCGCGGACTCGGCTTCCCGAGCGCCCGTGTACGGGCGCACCCATGCCAACGCAAGGCCGAGCCTTTGCCTTGCCTTGCCGCATCCCTGTCCCGCCACGTGTGCACCGAGCCAGCCAAGGGTCGCGTCTTCGTGTCGCCCACTCGCCCCTGCCTTGCTGTGCCATGCACGGTCTTCGCCCTTGCCCCGTTGCCGGCCGCTGCTGTTGTAGACGTCGTTGCCGACGAGCCTTGCCAAGCTCGCCGCCTGGGAGACCTGCCGTCGTCTGCCCTAACCTCATCTCACCTCGCCATGGCCGTGCCCCGGCCATACGCGCGCAGGACCGCCACGAGCATGCGCGCGCGACAAGAGTGGGCCAAAGGCCCTGCCTTTGGTCTCTCCCTCGCCGAAACCAGCCGCGCCACCCGGCCATGCCTCACCACGGTCACCGCGCTCGCCACTGCCGCAACATCGCGGCGTGGCAAGGCGAAAGCCCCCATTTTTTTGGGCATTTTTCCGAACGCCAACGCGCACGGACGTCCACTTGCCCTACCTGCCTTGGCCCCGCCATCGTCGTCGCCGTCGGACCTCGCCGTTGCCGTTGGACCCCGCTTTTGCTCGCCACCGTGCCGCTCCGTCGTCGCATCGAGGAACAGAGGAAAAAGGGAAGAAGAGAGGAAGGACGAGTCGCCGCGCCGCGTTGCCAGCCGCAAACCTGCCATTGCCTCACCTCGCTGTCGTGGCGTCATGCAGGCCCACGATGCCGGTGCTCTGCGTGTGCTGCCTGGCCACGTCGCGACCCCGGGGTGTGGGGAGTTCGCGCGTGTGCGTGCCCAAACCAACCTGCCCGGCTGCCCCCATGGAAGCCGACGCACAGCCTCGCCGCCACTTGGTGATCGTGCGCGCTGTCACGACGTCACGGCATGGCGCACGCGTGCGCCTCTACGACATTTTTCCGAGCACAACACGTGCGTTTAGCCCCGTGCACAACCACCCACAGGCCAGTCCCGCCACGGCCATGTCTTCGCCTGTGTCCGAGCTCGCCGAGCCCGGGCCTCGACCCGTCACCCTTTTCCGCGCCTTGGGTAGTGCTGCGCATGCGCACGAGCTTCGACTGTAACGCGCGGACTTATCCTCGCCATGGCCCATGGCCAGGGGCACCCAGACCAGACTGTGTCGCCGTCGCACACGCAGGAGGCCACGACCATGCCCGTGGTCTGTCCATTCTCGCCGCCGCGGATCCGAAACACTGGGAGCCCGCGCACCGTGCCGTCGCCGGTGCTGTCCGTAGCCATCCACCTTGATCCGACCTTGATCGTCCAGCTCGCCGCTATGGCCGCATCTCGCCTTGACCTCGCCACCGCCGCGGTCTGGCACGCCATCGCCTCCGCGCATGCGACCCTGGTCCGTGCCAAGCCCCACCGCCTTGGCCTTGCCTCGGCGCCTTCCTTGCACATGTGCCCTTGCCTTGCCCCATCGAAGCAGCCCGCTGACGAGAGGAAGCGAGAAAGCAAAGAAGAGAAGGGAGACGCCGACAAGTGTGACCGGCAAGCCAGAGAGAGAAGAAGAGACCCCAAAACGTGAGCCCGGGTTGTCATCCAGATGAAGAAAAAGAAAAGAAGAAATGAAGAAGAGAAGAGGAAGTTGGGCCGTAACCCAGGTCACCGTGGAGCCCTAACCGGCCTTGATAGTAGAAACCGAGCCGAGCCATTGTTGGGCTGTCTGATCCAGCCCAACTCCACTTCGAGCCCACAACCGAATCGCCCCTTTGTTTCCTTTTTTCTCTTTCCCAGAAACCTGACATGTGGGTCCCGCCTGTCAGTGACACATCGTGACCAACATGTGAGCCCGGCTAACCGCTGACACGTGGGACCCGTCTGTCAGCCTCTTTTGTAAGTGTGACGCAGGATTGGATATTCTGTGCATTTGTGTTGCGTCTTTTGCTCAATTCCTCCTTATTTCACGTATGGGTGCTTGTAATCCAAGATTCACCAAAACTCGTGGAATTGATTAGAAATAAGTCATATAACTACATTTGGTGATTGAATGTTATGAAAAGATGCACGAGTTGACAATTTTATTTCTGACTTAAGGATCGTCAACAGCCCCTATGTTTATATGTAATTACGATTAGGCACCTATGAGAAAGAGTTGATTGACGACCTGGACTCCCAGAAGACAAAGGAGGACTTCCCCAACGCCGAGGAGATCTAGAAGGACATCCCGGACCAGAAGCCCCCGCAAGCTCCGGAAGGCTATGAGGAGTTGTCGGGTTCATGCCCATCTCAGATTTTGGAACCTATTAGGCATCGCATGCTAGTTATGCTATTGCTTCACATACTGTTATATTGAACCTGCATAGCCTACTTGATTACCTATCCCTTGATCACCTACTCCACCATTTATGAAAGGTCGAGAGATAATGCTTGCTGTGTATGTGTATATGCGAGTTTTTGTGATGATAGTTTTGGCGTGAGTGGTGATCCACATATAAGGAGTTGTTAGTTAGGATTATCTAGCGGGAGCGAGTGAATTAACTCGATCGTTTGAGCGAGGGCTAGGGGCGTGTGTTGGGCACGCCCTGCGAGTACTTGTGGCGGGTACCAATGTTCCCTGTGGGGGGACTCCATCCCTCGGGATCTGTGGTAGTATAGAGGAGGCGTTTGAGGGGCGATACCTGTAATGGGTGCCATTCGTGGACTGTTGTGGTAGAGACACACTTGAGACGAAGATGTTCATTTCGGCAGTTAAGGACCGAGTTAGCTAGCCCGGTGATAGAACTATGCGAAACGTGCATGCCACTTACCCCGATGGGCGGCGGTTCTACCCATTCCTAGTTGTGCGGTACCAGGACTATAGGAGTCGTGTGTCAGGAGATAGTGGTGGCAGGCGCACCCCTAAGGATTTCAGGTTGTGCCGAACTCGTCAATTTTTGTAAAAAAAAAGTAGTACTCGTCGCGGAATAGGCATTATGACAAAGAACAAGAAGAAAAATGTAAGCTTGAAAGACAAGAGAGGGCTATTGGTAAAGACTAGCTTCTTCTTCTCCACCAAGAAAACATCTTGCTTGGCGATATCCCATCCCTTTTCTTGAAAGCCGAAAGGAGCTCACAAGACAGAAAGCAAAGTTCCGCTCAGGTTCTGGAACCGAAAGTTGGTGCTCAGGCAAGGGATTTCACTTTCTTTTTCAATTGTCAATTTGGATAGGAAAGGGAGCAGCATCCGCATTGATCACCCCATCGAAGCCAGTTGGCCAGGTTAGAGATTCACAGTCCCGGGTCATTTGTTGTGCCGAATGTCCCTAACCCTTGGAATAATACAAGTTATTCCAAGTCTTTCGTTGTGCGGAATCTCCAAAGCATTTATATTTTTCCTCCTCTTCTGATAATTTCTGTTTAATGATTTCGACACTCTTTGTGAGTATAGTTGATGGTCAAATTTTGCACTTAAGGACCATCAATAGCCTGCCACTTCCTCCTCCGTCGTCGCACACCTGTCCCTGCCTCCTCCTCCGATGCCTCTGGCGCCGGCGCCCGTCCCCTGCCTCCTCCTCCTCCGCCAGCGCACGTCCCCTGCCTCCTCCTCCGCCGGCGCCAGTTCATTGTTTTCTTCTCCTCCACTGCCGCCCGTCCTACCTCCGCCGCGGCCATTCCTGCCTCCGCCTGCCGCCTCCTGGCCACACCGGCGGCCCGCCTTCTCCCGGGCTGCGCCTATCCTCCGCCTAGCACATAAGCGCGCTTAGGCAAGCGCTAGGCGCATAAGCGCGCGTAGGTGAGCACATAACAATGCCTTTTTGAACACTGGATTCTACTTAAGTAGATAACAATGCTCATTGTTGGTAAGCTTCTTCTATGATTAAGTTTTCATGTTTCTTTTTCAGAGATAAGTTAGTTGTTGTAGAACAATTAAAGTGATTATGCAACCCATTTGATTTACATGCGATGTTTTGGGTATTTTTGTAATGTCTCTTTGTGATTCACATGTGTTTTTTGTAATTTTGTAGCTTATTATGAGGGATCGTCATTGCTGAAATTCTACGGAGATCAACACCTTGTAGCGATTAGTCGGGGTTGTGCAACACATTGAGGAACAAAAAGGAACACATTGGAGGCACAAAAGGAGGTCATTATATGGCCTATGTTTGAGGTCCTAAGATAGGAAGCCAGAAGTGTAACAACGGCGGCTCCAAGTCATGTTATTTCGCAAACTGGTGATCATATTATAGAAGCCTCTCTGGATGAAGTTCTTAGTTGCGAGGCTTACCTACTTTTATATGAAAGGATGGGAACACTTTAATAAGATACTTCATATTTGTTGATAACTACATACATGCTTTTTTTTGTTACGAATGCTAATGTTCTATTGTGTGCAGTGCTTGACCATTGGCTCACTCTCTTCTGTCAATCGCTCCTATGAGGAATCTCAGCCTTCTGATATCACCATGCAGCCCTAGGAATGTGCTTATATTAGCGATTCATCTCTTCCGCCCCTAGATGAAGTGCACCCATGGGACTTTTAGAGGACCCGGAACCGGAAAGGCAGCAACAAAATGAAATTGCTCAGGGTGATGATTTAATGGGACAAAACATCAGGATGTTCTTAGATCGGTACATGACTCTTCATTATGTGATTTCTTTCTTGTGTTTCTGAATTTCAGATTCTAATGTCCAATAACCTAACAATGGTCGATCAGGTTTATTCTCCAAGGCAACATAAAATCATTTTACCACTATGAACTAGTTACGATGTGTGAGAGTGGTTGTGGATTACGGGAGCTAAATATTCATTACTCTCATCTTCTAAGATTTTCAAAAAGCCTTCAATAGATGTTTGCGATGGATATAAAAGGTATTGTTTGCATACTTTATTCATACATGAATAATGAATAGACACACTTGAGGTATTAGATTACCTATTTTTTGTGCTACAGTTTGAGGGTGTAATCTATTTCTCTATACTAAAAAGCCAAGAATATGCACGCTCTCAGGCAATGCACTACTGTATCAATTTACAGTAGTAGCAAAGATTTCACTAATCTTCTGGGTAGACTGGGCTGATCATATGTACTGGTGCAGTGATTACTGCAGGTCACTCGGTGAAGCTTTCTAACTACGCTGACTATTATGGAAGCTTCCATCATGTTCACTCAATCGATTTACATAGAAAAAAAATATTGTGTCCTCTATTTATAGGCCAAGGCGGACCATATGGTGGTGACATATTTCGCCCCTTATAGAGAATTCCTAAATATTTACAAGATTTTCTAATTTATTTATTACTAATTCTAGAGTACTCAATGAAAATATCTTCTTATTGTCTTGTGGAGAATACTCTAGAAGGTTATCTTGCATTCTTCCAACAATTTATGGGCACAAACGAATGTTGCATTTTCTGCGGCCTCCTTTGACTAAAGAAATGCATGTCTATGTCAATAAATGGAATGTGATTAGGACGCCTTTTCATGAAAACTGCGCCCTGGTCCAAAAGCTTCCAGCGGATATGATCAGTAATCATAGGGCTGTAGGCTCTCTTTGATAATAGGGTATTGATCACACGAAAACTGAAGTCATTCTGCGTACACCCAAACATTTCTCCAGAAATGGTCAGCGCAATGGAAAAGCATTTTGATCGGATTGCGCAGTCAGTATTGAAGAAATTTGCACTACAACATTTTGGACCTTACGCAACGCCTTGAAAACGTTGCAATAGGGGTGTTTTCTATGCAATAGCAAGGAATAGCACCACTTTGCTGTCGTTGCCAGGTGTTGCACTTAGATGAGTTGCAATATGGTGTTGCATCGCTAACAAAATGACGTCGCTAAGAGGACGTGTTGCAACGACGCGTGACATAGCTAGAAGTAGCAATGACCACTGGGGATGTAATATTGGTGATTGCAATGATAGGTGCCATTGCTTTAGTGGCAATTGCAAGCACATTGGCATGTTGCAAACAAGCGGTATTACAATGTTAGCATTGTGATGCAATACGAACACCTGTGTTGTTGCAATAAGACTGGAGGATGTCACAACGAAGTTGTAACAGTCCATATGCTTGAAGCAAATCGCAACTGATATATGCTCAACATATATCGCAACGAGAGGTATTGGGTTGCCATATGCATATAGGATATCACAACGAAATATGGCTGCTGACTTGGCGTTCGACGCGGCTTTTATTTTTGTTGCTGATGTGGCATCCCACGTGGCATTTTTTTGGCTGCGGATGGGGCAATTTTTTTTTGTCTGCGGATATGGCAGTTTCCTTTTTGGTTGCTAACGTGAACATCAACCACAGCCCATTTTATAATGGGCCAATATCGAAAGCAGACCACTAATTTAGCAAACATTTTCCAGCCCACTAAATTCAACCAAAATTAGCTTATTTCAATCCATTTTCAAAATTACCATTGCAATCCAAAACAATATACAAAGCTTAATTTTTATAGAATATACTATACCAATCATCCAATACTCAAGCCCACTAAATTAGAGCTAACATTGCCGTGTTTCACTTTCACTCTATCCAGGTTTCAATGTCGAGAATTTTAAACGCTACAAATTAGAGCTAACCACTAAATCTACATGAGACTAAAATTGACCACAATTAACTGGACATTACAAGTTTGATTGCAACAATGCATCACTAAATTAGTTTCCGAATCAAGTACTGAACTATGAGATGCATGAACATATACCGTATGCATTCACTGGATTTTCAATTTCAGCAAGAAAACATGGTGCCACGGAGCTACCAAAGGACCAGAACACATTTCATGAATGTATGCAAGGATTGATGATTATTTTATGAATTCTCTAAAGAAGCCATTGGAATAGAGTATTTTAAATACTTCCAAGACAATTGTTCCATCAAAAAAATATCCATGAATTTTGATATGCGAAATAGAGAAAGGAACTGAAAGAAATAAAGAACTGGTCTGCTATGAAAAATAACATTAATAAGTAAACATTATTTAAATCATTGTCCACAAGACCTCCATAGACCTTACCTGGTTTCCTGATACAAAGGAGACCGTCAAACCAAGCTTAGAGAAGTCGAGCTGCAACTGTTGCACTGTCCATGAGAAAAGACCTCAGCTGATGAGGACATGCCAACAGTTACTCAAGTTACATATAAGCAAGTGCATGAAGGGCCAATTACACGAAGCCGTGCAAAACTACTCCAAAAAGAGGTGAATTCATTCCTAGATGAAACTAACTTCAATATACATGAGAATATTATACTACCTAAAAATTCTACATTGATATTGCTTAGGTATACACATGAAGAAGTGGAAGATACATGGTCCAAGAATCAAGACACAGTGCCACTATCGCACCGGTGTGACGAGGAAGGATTACCGGGCCAACCTGGTATAAAGCTGATCAGTCCGAGTACTTTATCTCTTGATTCCCAAAACCTATAAAGGTGAATGAGGATATTTTGGAAAGCTTATCAAGTCTTCTTTCCAATGACATTCATGCCGAGAATGTTGGATTATCTACTAATGAGATCCGATTACTTTAGTTAAGACTGGTCAGAAGGTCAACAGTCTGCAAGATGTTCAAATTCCCATGCAAAACTGTACCAATATACAAGGTTTAATGGTTCAAGCTATACATGGATGGAAAGATAATTAAGTCTATTTTCCAACGCAACAAACCACATGTCATTTGGACTTCCCAATAAGGAGTTATGACCATTTTACTTAGAACTGCACAGAAGCCCAGAAGACGCGCGAGGGAATTGAAGACCATCTCGTGAATGTTTCACCACTTGGCCTTCCACCTTCCAACATGGAGACTTCAGTTCATACCTGTCTAGAAGGGTTGTTCCTAATATAAATATCCCCTATGTGTACTCAGAAAAGAACTTTTGATCATTTGATAAACCGATATAGTATTGCAGCCACGCTGCTGAGTGTCTTACACACCTCTATTCTTGCGAGTTCTTTCTTGGACTTGTGAGGAAGATCTCTATGAGGTCTCCTAATTTTTGCTCTACGGCTTCCAGTTCAGCTATGCCGTTTTGTGTGGATTAGTCCCAGTTTGTGGTTCTGCGATCGTTCGGAGATCGAGTCGAAGTCCTCAAGATTTTGGTGCCTCTCTCCCCGTCGCTTAGTCGCATCCAACCTTGGCAGGTATAAAGCTATTTACCCGCTGTTTGCAGCAAAGTTATCCTTGTTCTTGAACCTACTGTTTTGAAGATTGGGCCTTCCTTGTGCTGAAATATGATGGAGAGCAATGGTGATCATAGCGTGGTCTATGGAATCTGGCAAGAGATCCGAGAGCTCAGCAGGTCTTTTGTTTCCTTAGAATTTTCTTTTGTAAACGGGGAAGGCAATGGGGCAGCACATGTTTGTGCAAGTCTGCCATTGATGCTATAACCTGAGCTAGAGTGGCTAGGAAACTTCCCACGGCGCGCTCTTGGAGGTGATTGGGACCCATTGTATTCCTGCTGTGATTTAATAAAGCTCTTGTGATCGGCTCAAAAAATGTAAAAAACCTAAATAAATTCGATCTTAGAATTACAATGAAAACATAAATTTCAAACCGTAATTATTTTGACAGTCTTCAGTTCGAGGCGAACACGCCATTCCATGCCATAAGGGATGTGCAATCAAGTTTCGCAACTTTGCTTTAGGCTCACTTTCTCAAAAGCCATCAAGAAATAAAAAATATTTGTTTCGAAACATGTCTATGTCATTAACCTCGACCCTGCGGGTGATGATATTGCCATACGGGGCAAGCATTGTTATCCGAGACACGGTGCGGTCAAAGTACGTGATAAAAGAGTACGGTCTTAGTCCGAATGGTGCCATCTTCACCTTGCTTAAAGGTGAGGATTTCTTCATAGGACCAAGGCCATAGTCCTTCATCACCTCCTTATACCGCACCGCGTCGTGGATATCCATGCTAGCCCCGAATATCAATGTCATTACCGTAGGTTCAAGGTTAACGATACAAACATGTTCTGAAACAACTTCATCATGGTTTCAATGTGTGCCTTAATAAATACATCATTATAGTGTCAAAATAATCCATTAATAATTATTTAATTACCAAGTATGAATCTTGGTTTCACTTTTCAATAATTATTCAATTTGACATCTCACATACACATAAACATTCAAATTGCAAATTATCTATAGTATACATGTATAAAACCAAAATCTACCTACTAAAAGCATACTAACTCCAAACTAACCATGTCACTTAAAAGTAATTGAAAAAATCACTATAAATTACCCACATTCAATCTATCCAATAAATCTTGTCTCAAATTCAAGTCATCGGTTCTATACATCTCAAATCATTGCGTAAATCAAAAAAATCATGCTCATTCTCACCATTTCTAAAAAACATAAATCTCTCTAACTATGGGGCATGAAACAAAGCATGAAGACCATCAAAGAAGAGAGAATGAAGTTGCAAACCTTTGACGCACTTGGATGAGTGAAAACCCCACAAAACTTGAAAAAATGGCAGCAACTCCTCTCTAAAAGGCCATGAGAAGAAGAAAACCCGAGCTCGGTCAAATGCTTGGCTCGGGCTTAGGGAAGAGAAAGGTGAGCTGATTTATAGGATACCCATTAGTATTGGCCGGTGGCTCGCCGGTACTAGAGCTCTCCACTTAATACCGGCTGGAGCCACCAACTGATACTAAATATTCTCCGAGCCATTTAATACCGGCTGTAGGCTCCAGCCGGTACTAAGTTGCCGCTAGCCATTGCCAGCTTGCATGGGTGGTGCAGTTTAGTGCCGGCTCGAGCCTCCAACCGGTACTAATCAGCTACGAGGGGCACTGTGTGCACCACCTAGTACTAAATTGAGGTGTTAGTACCGGACCAAAGTGTGGCCGGTACTAACATGCGCGAACCAATGTGCCGTTTTCTGGTAGTGATCACTGATTACAATCAAGTTAACTCATTCATTGCGCAGTTCTATTAAGTACACAACTAGAAAACGGGCCAAAGGTCCTGGCACTACAAGAAATCTGTTGATTCATGACGAATTTTTGATGACGTTTTTGAATAGCGTCATAAACAGACATGATCTATGACAATTTATAATTTTTTTGTCACAGATTTGCAAATAGCCCATACGGGCCCTAATTTGGGCCCATTTTCTGTGACAAACATCTAAAAACGTCATAGAATGAAAATAAAAATCGTCATAAATTTAATATTATGCTTAAACCACAATGGTGATAAAGAAAAATGCGTTATAATTAACATGAGCCCACGAATCAATATAACAAACTGAGTTCACGTATGCATCTATGTTGCTACATAATATTTTGTACAAGCTTAAATTCAATTTTTTTAGTTTTTTAAATTTCTATAGCATAAGAAAATTGCTCATTATTTTATCCTAAAAAGACCATTCTAGCCCAACTCAACATTTCTTAGCTGTAGTGAAAATTTTGGAACAAAACAAGGGCCGAGCTCGTTTTTGCCCTTCAGGCCTCTCTCTCTCTCCCTTCTGTTTTTTTTTGACAGGTCGGGTTCTCTCCCCCTCCTGTTGTGTTGCGCCACGAGCCCAGGCAAGCCCAGCATCAGCCCGCAGCAGAAGGACTAGCGCTGCGGAAAAAAGCACCCCGGGACCCAAGCCCAGCATCAGCCCGCAGCAGAAGGACTAGCGCTGGGGGAAAAGCGCCCCGGGACCTTTTTTATTTCAAAGTGCCGCGCGAGGGGAAAAAAAAGCGCCCCGGGACCCAAGCCCAGCATCAGCCCGCAGCAGAAGGACTAGCGCTGGGGAAAAGCGCCCCGGGACCTTTTTTATTTCAAAGTGCCGCGCGAGGGAAAAAAACACATTTAAAGGAGAGAGCTAGGAGATGAATCAAACCCAGGACTCGGCGGAGAGAATCTGGTGCCCTTCCACTAGGCTGCGCCTACACATGTGTTGGGATTTGGTATTAGCCTATATATCCTAAATATATGCTGCGGTTCATTGTGGCGTTAAAATGATTTTAATATCTCACGGTGGAGCTAAAATAAGAGATCCAAAGAGTAACGGGGATTCGAGCCCGGGTCACCAAGAAAAAACAAGGGCGCCTTACCAGTGCACCAGGACTTCGTTTGTAAAGATTTTCGGTAATAAATATATTTATTTTTTTGTTGAAACTTGACCCTGCAACCAAGAACACATTTGTGATTCATCTTTTTCTTTTTAATCCGGAATCAAATTTTGTAATCGGTATTTCTCCCTCATAGTAACTCCAAATTTGATGATTCTTTTTTCTGAATTTTTCTAAAAATTGGAGTATTTATTTTGTGGATTTTTTTATATGTTAATTGCTATATATTTATTGTTTTGATATGACATATTTTATTCCAACTAAATAGAACATTGAAAAGAATGTTTGTGCATAACAATTGCTAATGTAACTTGGTATTTTTCAATGTTATATTCAACATAAGGTGGTGTCCAAATTTGAGGTGCATGCAAATTTGAATATGTTACGAGGTGTTCAAATCTCAAAATTTTGACTTGAATAGAAGAAACTGTGAGAGAGATACATCAATTATGAACAATGTATACTTTGAATATCATAAAATCTTATGAAAATTTTATGCCAGCATTATGCATACATAAAATGATTCCATGACAATTTACATAATTTTCAGAGAACTTTTAGATATTATTATCATTATTCTATAATAAGGTTACAGGTAGAAGTTTGACTTATCCCTAGTAAACATTTGAACTCTTCATATATTTTAATGATATGAGCTATAATGGATGAAACTTCCTTGAAATATTTTTTTTCAAATTTTTTAAATACTATTTGAGATACATGGAGTTTAAATTGTAATAATTTTCAGTAAACACACATATATTCACTTAAAGTACTGAAAATAGTAAATCAGTTCAAAATTTTTTGTAACTTCTACAAGATACCTTATATGTAGTCTATTACATATGAAAAATGTATTGATGCATATAAAGTAATTATTTTTATATGTTACTTTACAATGGTGCAATAAAATGAAGAAAAAAAAGAAGAAAGTTAAACAAAGAAGGAACGAAAGAAGGCCCATCCAGCCCAATTGGTCCAACTATTTCAGTCCGTCCATCGCCGATCCGATGGCTAAGGTTGCATTCCCATGGTATATATTCTGCTGCCCCAGCCGCGAACCCTAACCTAGGTCTTGCTCCTCTTCCTCCAGTACTGCGACAGCCGCGCCCCCATTCCCAGATCCCGCACCCCGCCTGCCCCCGCCCTCCACTTCCATCTCCTGTCGTGCCCCCTTCTCCGGCGGTGCCAGTCTCCCAATCCCCTCAAGCATGGTGCTCTCTCCATCCCTCAGATCCGGCGGGGCAGCGGCCGTAGCAGCACAGCGAGCGGCGGGCGCCGAGTTACAAGCCGGAGTGCGAGCGTGCCGATGCCTGGGCGTCGGGGCACAAGAGGGCTAGCTCTGCCTTGCGCCGGTCACCACGGCTCACTGTGGCAGCAGGGGAAGAGGCAGCGTCGGGGAGCAGGAGATGCTCGGCTCTGCAGGCAGGAGATGCTAGCCACTTAAGATCTGGTTGGGGAGCAGGTCTCGAGATCTGACTTGTTGTTACAGCAGTAGTAACTCGATATATTTAGTCTTTTGTTCTCTGTGCCTGTGATTTGGTTCCGTCAGTGATTCTGTTTCGTTGGATCTCCGTGCTTTGATTTTGGGTCTGTAGCTCTGTCCCCGCATCTACCTGTTTCTACCTTGTCTTATCCTCAAGTGGCACCATAGCTTACTGTGATCTAATTTCTTCTTGTGTGCCTGCCTCTGCAGCTGGTGTTTTGTGCTTTTATGCTCAGCTCGGCCTTCTTTCTTGTTCGCTGCCTCAGCTCTCGGTTCTCTGCTGTTTTATTTGCGATTCATTAGTCGGCAATTCAGAGCAGCAGCATTGTTTTCCTTTGCTTATTGATTTGCTGCTGCTAGAGCCTGGCTGGTCTGTTTTGATTGCCACAGGCCAACAATAGTACATGATCCAATCTTGCCCTGACCTTTCAATGGATTAGTATACTGGCTTTTTCTCTGTTCGTTTTTCTCTCTCTGTCCGACAGTAGCAAGCTGTAAGCAGCAGCTGCAGCAAGGTAAACAACTTATTTTCGCTCTACTTACTTGTCTTTCTTCTATTTGGCCGATGGCAGCAGAAGCAAACAAATAAAGTGCAGCTCAATATTGGTTGTTTATTTATACTGAGCAATAATGAAGGCTATCATTGCAAGGCACCATAGTCTAATCCCCTGACTTGTTAGCTAACTGGTGCTGCTTCTTACTTGATTAGCGCTATCTGGTGGTAGGTAACTTATTTCTGTTGCTCGAAATAGCTGCAGGCTAATGCCAAATCTTGGTTATTCTATTTCTTAATCACAGGTTATTATTTCTTAATTCTTTAAATAAGCATGGTTGGTAGCTCATTTGTTGCTCTGTTTCATGGTCGGCCCTTACTAATTTTTATGAAAGTTTGATAGCAGCAAGTTGTTAACCGAGCAATTTATTAACTATTGTTTCCTCCATGCGTCTGCATCTAAATGCAGCATTGATTTGTTTTTTTACTATCATTTTGTTAGATTTGATCCATAAATTGAATGCATTCTTAGTGCCTGCCATTTTTAGATGGATCTACCAAGCATGATGACAGCCCCATTGTTGGTGACAGAGATGATTGCATTACTCATTCTGATGGACACAACCAAATGACCACCGAAGGTGAGAGTTTGTTCATTTATTTGCCATATAGCATATTTCTTTGTTAGTTTGTTTCTGATTGCAACTAGTTTGTTTGATTGAATGATTTTACTAGAGATAACTTAGTATATATTTGAAGAATAGATAGATGTCTTTCTTCTATTATGCACATGTTTTTATCTAGAGCTTAGTGTTTTAGCTACCTGACTAGGATGAGCATTCATATAGTAGGATGTGATTAAGATCTGTTAGTGCAACCAAATGCTAAGATCTGTTTGTACATAAGTTAGTTGTACTGCAGATTTGTTATGTTTAAGGACATTCAAAATATAACTACACTACCAGCTAATAGTTTTTTGTGTTGTTTTTTTATTTGCTGGTTGCAGGAAGCAAGGAAGGATGCGAGAGACTGAGCATCACGACCCAAAAGATGGTACACTTCTATAAAAAATGGTTGCAGCAAGCAAGGGAGTATGTGTTAATCTGACTTCAACTGATATTTCAGAGAACAAGTGTAATCAGCTATTGTGATGTGCTTCTTAATGTAACCTGAGATATTGAATCTTTTGTTTTTGAGATTATGATATTGAATCTAATATGCTGTAATTCTGATAAATGGGCTGAAAACTTAATGTCATTTGAGTTGAAATGTTGCTATGATGAATGGGCTGACTGTTTGAGCGGGTTGAAATTTGATGGGCCTCTTTGATGGGCTGAAAAGTTTATGGGCTGAAATACACGTCGTCAGCCACCATCATAACATTCCATGTCAGCACCACATCATCGGCTATGTCAGTGCCTTGTCATTGGCCATGTCAGCGCCACGTCATCCTCTTTGCACACGTCAATGGCCATATCAGCGGCCATGTCACAAGACATGTGGACATTGTGTGATGTGGCCATTGAATCTATGACGTTTATTTTCGTCACAAAAAATGGGTTTGGGTTGGGCTTCGGGGGCCCGGAGATATTCTATGACGGTTTTAAAACGTCATGGATCAAGCAATTTATGACGAAAATTTAAGGAACGTCACGAGGTGTGATATATGACGCTCAATACATGACGATATTTGAGATCGTCATAGATACTGTTTTATGACGGTTTTTTAGTGATCTGTGACGAAATTCAATCGTCATGGATCAATAGATTTTTTGTAGTGAGGCCAAAGGTACCAGCTGCTGTTGCAGCAACAGCAGCTGGTACCTTTGGCTTGAATCGAGCCTAAAGAGGGCAATTGGTACCGGGTCATGGCGACAACCAGTGCCAATACTGCAGCATAGGCACCGGTTAGAGCTATGATCCGGTTCCAAATCCCCAAGGCGGCATAGGAACCGGTTGGTGGCACTCTAGATGATCCCGATCACCTGGCCGTTCGTGGTCTGGTGTCTGGACATGGTTGGCCCCCTAAAGAAGGCACCCAGGGGCTACACCCATCTCCTTGTTGCCATAGACTAGTTCACGAAGTGGATTGAGGCAAGGCCGATCATGACCATGAAGTCGACACAGGCCGTTGCCTTCTTCCTCGACATCATCCACCATTTTGGAGTCCTAAAACTCCATCATCACGGACAACGGCACGCAGTTCACAGGAAAGGAGTTCCTGGAGTTCTGCGAGGACTACCACATCAGGGTCGATTGCGCCATGGTGGTGCACCCCCACACAAACGGGGCAGATCGAGCGCGCGAATGACATGGTCCTACAAGAGCTCAAGCCTTATATCTACAATCGACACATTAATTAGTAGGACACTGGGTCGCCGAGCTCCCAGCCGTCTTGTGGAGTTTGAGAACGACCCCCAGCCGAGCGGCCGGCTTCACACCATTCTTCATGGTGTATGGCTCGAAGGCGTTCCTCCCGACCGACATGGGCTACGGCTCCCTGAGGGTGAAGGCCTACAATGAGTCGGGGGTAGATGCCGCCCTCAAGGATGCAATGGACTAGCTTGATGAAGCACGCGACGTCGCACTCCTACTGTCGGCCCAATACTAGCAAGTGCTATGCAGATATCACCACCGTCGCATGCGAGGGCGCGCCTTCTCCATGGGTGATCTAGTTCTGCGATGCGTGCAGAGCAACAAGGACTGCCACAAGCTCTCTCCACCGTGGGAGGGTCCCTTCATCGTGGCAGAAGTGCTCCGATCCGGCACGTACAAGCTGCAGACTGCCGACGGTGAAGTCTCCACTAACGCGTGGAACATCGAACAGCTACGCCGTTTCTGTCCTTAGAACAAACAGCTATACAAACTTTTCATGGCAATAAAACAAACTTGTCCTGACAATTTCATGCCTCGCTGAGCGCTGTTTCTCTGAGTAACCCCCGACCCCCACCTTGGGTTGGGTTGGACACACTCAGGGGCTGCTAAGGCCATACCCTCCGGCCTTTTTCCCAAGAAAAATGTATAACAACTCCTGCCTGTAACGTCCCGGATATTTTCGAAATGTTAATAAGTCGAAAATTTGTGAATTTCAAATTTTTTTGGGATAATTCTGTAGTTAATCTCACTTAAGAGTGATTTCTGCCTTTCTACATTTCCTAGTGAATAAAAAATATAAATTGAATTAAGGAGCAATTAAATGGTAGTTTGAAATAATTGGAGTTATTTGGATTTTAGTTCGCATCTACCTAGTTTAATCAAATTTTCTTTGAATTTATTTTTCTTGTTTGGAATTGAGTGGAATTAGAATTGAAGTGTGCCCTTCAAGTTAAATTCGAAAGGTAACTAGCCTACCCGGCTCTAACCCGGTAGTAGATTCGACCCAATCCGAGTCCTACCCGAACTAACCTAGCCCTAACCCAGTATTAGCCCAAGCCACCTTAACCTAGGTGAGGCCCAAAACCAATCCTAGAGTCCAGGTGCTAATCCGCATAGCAGCCACCGTTCATCTATTCTCCTGTGTACGTGACAACCTGCCAGCACCTCTTGTTATTAACTCCTAGATGGTTAACGTGAAAGCAAGGGCCATTAGCCAACACCAGCCATCGATGCGCAGTGTCTAACGTTCTGACCCAACAGCGACCACCGCATATGCATGCATGTGCCTTGCAAGCCACTGCTCACGTGGAGTGAAGCTATCCAGCCCTGTAACCATGCAAGCTTAATCTAGTTTGAACCGTAACCTATCAACTCAGCACACACACGTCTCGCCCCACCTTGTCCACGAGAGCCCAGACTTCTAGTTTTTGTGCAGAAGCTAATCCGGGAGCCCAGTTGTGGGGTTTACACGGAGGATATATTGTTTTCAAATATAATGCACATACTCCTTTTGAACGGGCCTAGAAGAATAAGATCCTTTTGTTAAATATTTTTAGCTTATTTGAATTACTCGTTGTAATAAGTGAACTGATTCTATACCTTGTGTAGATGAAGCCGGATAATATCTATCTTTTATCTAAAAAAATTATCTAAATCAAATACCAGATATATATAGTTGCTGTTGAGGCCATGGTTCCTCCGGCCACCTCAGCTTGTGACCATGCCATTTTGTTGGCTGGCTACTTGCGATATGGTGACCTTGCCATTTTGTTGAGGTGATGGTTCGGAATTGGTTGCCCAGCTCCACTCGAGCTAATTTAGTTCCTAGGTACTCCTTGGTAGGCCTCATCAACGTCAAGTGCTTTTATCCATTGAACAGAAATTCCACAAATCATCACATGAAGCAGAACCACCTAGCTTTTATTTCCGGATTCATTTTGGGCTGTCCCGCGTGCACATGTTGCTAGGAGCGAGAGATTATACATGCTCGAAAAACAATGATGTGGGAACAAACTAAAAAGCTATAACTATTAAACCGAACATCAACATTAAATTTGGGCCGTACCATTATCATATTTATTACAAGGTCTTCAAAACAAAACCACATTTTGCTATATTTGCATGTTTTTTTAAAAAAAAAGCTTATTAAAAACACTAAATAGTTCATTTTGGAGATTGGGAACAAATATTTTCACAACACAAACTAAATAAATTATGAACAAAAATTAATAATAATGAACAATAATAATTTACAACGAACAAAATATTAAACATCATGAAGGTTTGATTGTATAGGATAAATAACAAAAAATTAATATCGCGAACAAAGAGTCAACATTGCTAAACTATTTAATCTACAAAATGTACAAATAATTTAACATTGCGATCAAATTACACAGATAAATAAATTTAAAGATAAAGGCATCTACATGGAATAAATATACTTATAAGTATATTTACATGTACTAACACAAGCTCGTTGTCCCCTACTGCCTATATGAATTGCATAAGTATATAAAGAAAATAACTTATTAATTAACTCTACAAGACACGTACACAACTTACATAAATTCTATAACATGATTAACAATTTCGATAAATAAAATATGCAAGAAAAAATAAAAAGGGAGGACAAAAGAAAAATTAGTATCATAGAAAAGATTAGAAAATAAGAATAAAGAAAAAAGTAGAAAAAAATTTATACCTCATCATATTTATTTGGAAAAAAGTAGAAAAGGGCACGAAGCATGCTATCTAGTCTGATGCATACACACGTGGTATAATCTATCATACGCTTGGCCTAGAAGGCTATAACTGCTATTGGGCCAAATAAATTAGCAGACAGCCCACTACCGGATTGGATTTTTGTAGGATAAGCATCGATCGTATTCAACTTATAGTCGGAGCGTATTCAACTTATTCGGCCGAGATTTTGGCTAAGTACAAATGAAAGGCAATCTAAAACTTTGTAACAATGACAAAATAAAAGAAAATCACAATAGGTGCTTGAACGCATTTGAGCCCAAAAGACCAAAATTGCACAATAAATCTTTTAGCCTCCTTCCGGTGCCATGGATTATGAAGCCCGTCTGGTTGCACGCACCTTATCATCCAACGATGAGCTTTTGTACATGTCGCATCATTTGTTGTAGCTAAATATACACCATGGCAGAACACAAGATCAGATTCGCGGCTCAACCCATATCGGTGATGTGAAAATTCACGCCACTAAATTTGTGGCACTGATGTGAACAGCTTCTTTGTGAGGCAAATTTCCGCGTCTCCAATGACCACATCGGTAACACTTTTTGCCAAAATGTGTCTTGATGACCGATCATCGGTGACACGTTTTAGCAAAACATATCTCCAATGATCCTCATTATCGGAGACACATTGTGGCTAAATGTGTCACTTATGATGAATTAAAAAAAGAAAAAAAATGAGGGAGGAAATAGGCTATACATACATCATTGTCTTCTTTGTTATGTGTCACGTCTGGTTATGTTATGTCATCAACATTACATAGGTGACACTGCTCTCAAGTATGTGTCACGTCTTCTTTGTTGTATGTGTCTTCTTTAGTGTATTTTGGCATAGTGATACCCCATGGTTCTTGTATATCTTCTTGAAGTTGGAAGTTTTTCATGTTCCACTTTAGGATTCATGCCTGTGGTTAAATGGATGACTCGGGTGCAAACAGGCTGCCATGATTCCTCTTCTTTCGGAGGCTAATGCTTTTGTGGCGCTGTTGCGGGTGGTGGTGAAGAGCTTCAGCACCCGAGATCTCATCGAAGAGTTCTCGGCGTGTCAGTGCTTCGCCATCCGGGAGGGGTCGGCGGTCAGCTCCTAGGTGCCCGAAGTGAAGTGGATCGAAGGCATTCCGATGCCAGACTTTACGGAGTGCTTTGGCCTCCGCCGCGACGGTGCGCATTTTTTTTCTGATCTATTGTCTTCGACTTTGCTTACAAACGTTGATCCGAAGGCCATTGAGGTTGCCACCGACGAATTTGTTGGCCCTGTGGGCAGTGTTGAGTACAAGCAATTGATGGAGTACCTTGGTGGAACTAGGAGGAACCGAGTTTTTAGCTTCTTCGGAATTAATCCTCCCCGCCGCGAAGCCGAGGCGGTGCTGGCGGAGGCCAAAGAAAAGAAGCAACAGAAAGACACTGGTGGTGCGGGCGCCACTAGCGCCCTCGAAAAGAAGAAACGGCGAGGAAAATTCGCCGGCACGAGTGCGGCGAAGGGTCCGAAGCTTCTAGACTCGATCTTCAGCTCGGAGCCTCTCCAGTCGAAGGGCGACTCCGAAGACGACAAGGAGGAGAAGGAGCATCACGAAGAGCCTCCTCGTCAATCTCCGACTGTCCCCGCTCCAATTGCGGTGGCTCCCATCGCCGTGAGACGTGCGCCCGCGCTGGAATACAGCGTGATGGCTGAACAGAGCGACGAGGACGAGGGGCACAATGCCTCCCCCATCCAAGTTGACTCGCGACTGTCCACGACGACCCCTGAAGCGCCCCCTATAGGCGCAGCCACCGAGGTCAATGTCCGGGAAGATACCGAGTCATCTTCGGTGTCCGGCGATGACGGCGAAGGCAAACCTTCGGGTGCTGATTCGGAGAGGGCTGCCGTCTCTACCTCGAGCGCGAGCTCGGGCTCTTTGGGCGACAACAGCACCTACCTTGTTGGCAATGCTGATCCCCGTGAGGTGGTTGAGGCCCTTGGTGCCTCGGGAGCCAAACTCATTGGGGGTCAAGTCGTCATCAGCCTCCGTTTCGAGAGCCGCGACCAGGAACACGAGTTCCTGGCGGGGGCCAGGGGGTCCTTCTACTTCCCCCTGATAGAGAAGAGACTGATGGACACCGGGGCAGCCAATGCCCTATAGTGCACAGAGGACCTTGTGATGTAGATGCGGCCCGATCTTCCGAGAGGTAGAGTAGATTCGATTGGTAGAGTAAGTGACGTTGGTGATCGAACTTCTAATCAGACACGAATTTAAAGCCTGCAACCGTTACACCACCGCTCCGTTGGTTATCAACCAAGCACAACTTGATTGACCTCGCCAAGAAGGCTTTTCCTGCAAGCGAATCGAAGAACACAAGCAAGAAAGGATAAACACACAATCTGAAATTGCAGATGTGTATGAAGCGAAAATCAAAGTAGGGGTTCAAGAACTCAATTCTAAAGGACTAATAGATATAGTGGATGAGATCAAGAACTTGTCGCCACAGTTACAACGAATCAATCTTAGTTTCACAAGGAAAACTAGAACTAAACAAAACCCGAGTCTAAGCGGTGGCGGCTACTGAGTTTATGGAAAAACCAGGCAACCTAGGGTTGGGGGCGACCAGGAGGGGCACCCACAACATGGGCTGAAGGCCCGACACGATACATGGGCCATTGGCCCAAAAGAGGTGGCGCAGCACCTTTCTAGATTCTGGACATCGATTTATTTCGTGAATTGCTGTTGACTCCGAACTGCTATGGACCTGAATCTGATTGTGTTGGAAAGTTTATGAAATTATATTTCCAATCATATAAAGATATCCTCAAACGGACTCCATATGTGGCCGTGGAGTCGTTTTTGGTGCAGACTATTTCTGGAATCTGAGAAGGAAACGAAGTCCAAGTTGAAGACGAGTCAGGCTTCAACGTGTACGTATCCGATGCAGCGATGTCCTCATCACCTTGCTTTGAAGTCCTTTGTGGCTGCCCGCTGTGCCCGAAGGTAGTTGGAGGCCGAGGCTGGGGCCTCATCGCGTGTTGCAAAGCTCGAAGGGATGGTCTCCGCCTTACAAAAGGAGAAGAAAGATCTCGAAGCATCACTGGCATCTGTGCGTATTAGGGCGGAGACCTCTACAAAGCAGCTTGAAGAGGCGCGCGACCAGGCGAAGGCTGTGGAAGACGCCGCCAAAATAGCCAAAGAACACCGCAAGAGTGCTGAAGAGCTGGTTAAAGCCTTCCGGCAAGGTGTTACCAATGAGGCCACCCCCCTTCAGAGCGAGGTGCACAGCCTTCTGGAGCGCTTCGGCATCGAAGCCCCGCCACTGGCTGGCGAAGACGCAAACTCCATGGAGCTCGTCGAGCTCTTCCGTTGGCTGCGATGCTGAGTGGCCATGACCGATTGCTTGAGCTGAACGCCAGCGTCGTGGCCCGCTCGCTCATAGCCGCGGTGTGCTCTCTGCTCGAAGCCCCGGCGGGTGGCGAAGCCGCTGTGTCGAAGACAAGATTTCGCACCCTTCGTGATCCCACAGTGCAGTGGCCATCCACTGATGAGGTAAAGCCGGAGGCGCTGGCAGCTCTTCCCCACAACATCGCCAAGAATTTCATGGCGACATTCTTCCAAGAGAGAGGGCGAGAGCTGGTAGCGCACGAAGGAGAACACATGAAGGCTCAGGTAGGTCTGCTATTCGTTCTATGTTGTCTTCGGCTCTTTCCACTCGGAGCTGACATCCGCTGTGTTTAGCTGCAAGAGAAGGCTACTGGTTGGGCCGCCGAAGTGCTGAACCTGAGGTGAAGCTCTTTGTCCAACGATGATGGAGACACCGAAGGCGAGAGCTGGCATGAGCGAAGATATTGGGGAGGTGTGAGCCTTTTGAGAGGTTGATTTTTGTGTGGAATGTAATCATAACTCTTGATTAATGCCTTCGGTGACTACGCAGGACCCTGCGTCGAAACCTGCGCGGATCGCCGAAGGTATATTGCCCTTGCGGATGAGACGTGGGAACTTTGTTATTTCTGGCGCTATGTGGCGCAAGTTCAATGCGAATAGGCCTTAGCTGACCTTCGCTGAGTTCTGGTTGATCAAAGAACGTGCTTATAACCGGCGTAACGTGCAGTCGAAATGTTTTTTTTTGATAATTTTACGTGTGACGCTGAGAAGCATTGCAAGATTCTTCGCGATCATTTTATTCGTTACGAAGTCAAGTGCATGTTGAATAATGATGTTCTGTACTCGCCACCTATTGGGCTGCTTGAGCTGAAGGCGGAGCCTGTGGAGGAATTCCTCGGGGACTATTGCTTCATGTACAAAGAAGAGGGTGTCTTCATTCAAGGCGACTGATGGGAGCCATCATTTATTGCAGGGCCAAGATTCGAAGCATATCTCCGAAGTCTGGCCGAAGAGATATTAGACATCGCGGTCTGCGATGTCATCGACGAGTTGGACCGCATTATATTCGAAGAGGAAGAATTTGTTGTAATTTCAGAGTGAATGGGCGAAGGCCCTATGCAATTTTCATGTGGTGTTGTAAAGATAAACCATTGTGTAATATTGGTCGAAGCCCTTGTGTGTAATTTCTGGTTTCGTTGCGCCACCCTTATTGATGGAATATTTCGGTCCTCTGAGGACGCAATGTATTTTAACTGCGAAGAGCCACCCCCCTTTTGCTTTCTTGGAGGGCGACTTTTGTTGTAAGTGAAAATGGGTCTTCGACTTTGCGAAGCCACCTTTGTGTTCTTTTTAGGCCGACACGGCTCTTGTCCCTTCGAGGACGCACTTTATTTCATTTGCGAAGTGCCAACCCCCCTTTTGCGTTCTTGGAGGGACATTTAATTGGCGAACCCTTAAATTAATTTGTGGAGTGCCACCCCTATTTGCTTCTTAGGGTGACTCATGACTGTAAGCACGTAACATGTTTGTTCGCGAAGCGCCCCTCCCCCCCCCCTTTTTCCGTTCCTGGAGGAGTGGGGCATGCTATACTTGTTGATTGAATTGTAATTGCCTTGGGTTCTATGTTCCGAAGGCCTTT
Source organism: Panicum virgatum (assembly GCF_016808335.1). Taxonomy (NCBI): domain Eukaryota; kingdom Viridiplantae; phylum Streptophyta; class Magnoliopsida; order Poales; family Poaceae; genus Panicum; species Panicum virgatum. Next base: position 22,754,271 of record NC_053151.1, read on the forward strand.
CGTTAGGGGGACCTTCGGCACTTTTGCTCGCTTAGGTCGCCTTAGCCTTCCACTTCTGCGCGATATGACTTTCCATGCCCTCGGCGCTTTGGCGCGGAGGGACTTTTATCTGTAGGGGGTCTTCGGCTCTTTAGCACGTTTAGGCAAGCCCTGGGCCTTCGGCTTTCGCTCGATAAGACTTTTCGTGCCCACTGTGCTTTGACGCGGAGGGACTTTTAATGCCTTTGGCACTCTGCACAGAAGGTCTTTTCGACTGGGAAAAAATAATAACTGAGGCCCAAGGGTGCTGCGGGCCGTTCAGCTCCGCGAACCCTGGACTCATTTCTCGAAGTGTTAATCACGCGCAACGCACCGATGACTCCCCCCTTCGCTGCGACGAAGGTGGATGGATGCTTCGTTGCCTTCTCAAATGCTAGCTTTTTATGGGGACCTTATTTATATTTCACAAGGGGTTACATAGGGTCGCCGCCTCGTTAAAAACCTCACTGTCAGTGTTCACCACTGTTGACGCTCACTAACGACCATTTCCAGGCGTCAACTTGATCAGAAAATCATGAGAGTTTGCATTTCTTACACGCATTCTTATCCAATAAAGTCCCTAAACGACACTTTACCTTTTAGAATTTGCAAGTTGTGTTTTCAAGCTAATATGTAGGTTACAAGCACACTTTGGCCCAACATAAAATCACAGAAATTATCAGAGCACCGATTCAGGCTCAGATGGACCAAAAGTGATGCAAGAACCCAATTCAAATGAGTCAAGAAAGGCCAACCCCAATGTGGATCAGACAAGGAGGCCCAATACAGCCTGCCAGAGGAAGTTGGGGGCGGTTGGTGGCCCGGGCAGGTCAACCAGGGCACGTGGCATCTCCCTGTTGGCTCCCTACGTCGGTTGTGCAGGCTTCACCCCGTGGCTCCCTGCTATAAATATAGGGGGGTGGAGAATAGAACACACACACACCACACACCTCTCATCTCCTCTCATGCATTCCTTGCATAGTCTTTAGGCTTAGTGGAGTTTAGGAGAAGTCTAGGAGTCATCGAGTCGCCAAAGTTGCTCGAGAGTCTGGTACGGGTTCATCTCTATCTCTCTCTTGTAATATTCGGTCGTTTGTAATAGAATTAGACTATGGTTACCGATATCTACTTGAAGTATATTCTGAGTTATCAAGTATATGCTTCTTGGCATGATTGCGTAATTATTCAATGCTTGCATTATATGATCGCCCTGTACTGGAGATGGTTAGTCTTTTGTTCTTAGAACTCTATCAACTACTACAGTATTCATATGATTGCTCTAGTGTGATGTCTGTCCATCCAGAGGGTGGGGGCTACTTGCGGGACACTAGAGTATACCTTACTAGTGTAGACTTGGTGTCTAGATTAGCTAAGAGTTGATGGATGTCAACTATACCCATGGTTTGTAGAGGTAGCTGGCAGGTGGTGACAGCCCTGTCCGAGCCTTTTAGTAATCCTCCACGTTCGGTATGGGGGGTAGGAGGTACATAAAGTCGCCGAGGTGTACGGGCTCCTACCGTTCCTTCGATAGCGATATCTCTGTTGTGTAGTTTAATCTCTGACGAGCTAACTAATGAGAAAGTGTAGATATAGCTAGCCTAGCACAGCTGACTCGAGCTCTGACTTTTACCTTGCCCCGGCCTAAAGCAATCTTTATTCTTTTATTTATCCAAGAGAGTAGTTTGTGTGTGTGTCACACTACCTCCTACCATGTTATTATCTTACCCTTGTTTATGCATAGGAATATCCAATCTAGATAGAGCTCACCAACTAATCTATATATTCTCTCACACATCGTCTTCCCTGCGGTAATATAATTGACACCCCGGTATACTCCCGGGTAAAATGCTACAGCGGTATTCCATACGCTTGCGGATCTATTCGTGGTTCATGAAATACTGCCACCGCAAATTGGCGTCTGTGGGCCTCATCGCTAGGTGAGGTTGGTAGGCGCCAACAAGCATTTTTGGCGCCGTTGCCGGGGAAGGCACAGAGTGAAATATATAGACAAAGTTGTGAACAAAATCGAAATTGGTATTCGCTTGCTAAACAGGCTAACTTGGCTTTGTTTTCATGTCTTTGTTGATTTGAAAATAGGGTAGTGTATGACCGGTTTCGACTTGCCGTAAAACTTTAATTCCGATCCAGAGTCACTTTTGAGGAGGACGTGAGCTCGTCTCGTATCACCTCGGAGATCACTCCCGGCAGTTGATCTAGTCATTGCATCGTCGTCAGCTCCTAGAGTTATGGCCAAGAAAACACTCCGTGATTACTCTGCTCCGTCTGCTAACAGGTCCCGACCGGACCCGAGGTTAACACCGGAGGAGAAAATTTCAAGATCATGACGGGTCTCATTATGATGGTGCAGGCCAGCCCATTCTATGGCAAGACCAATGAGGATGCCAGCGCTCATCTCCAGCAGTTTCTGGAGCTCTGCAGTACGTTTGTTATCAAGGGTGTATCACAAGATGCAATCCGGCTCCGTCTGTTTCCGTTCTCTCTCATGGGGAAAGTGAAGCAATGGTTTTATGCTAACAAAGCTGCTGTGGATACTTGGGACAAATGTGCCAAGGCGTTCCTCTCAAAGTTCTTCCCGACGGGCAAAACCAATGCTCTTCGTGGTTGGATTTTGAACTTCCAGCAGGCATCAAATGAGTCAATTCCGGAAGCTTATGAGAGGCTTCAGGAGTACATTCTGGCATGTCCGCACCATGGAATGGATAATTGGCTCATTCTACAGAACTTCTACAATGGGGTGACACAGTCATCCTGTGATCATGTGGATGCCGCTGCAAGTGGAGCTTTCTTCTCGCTGACCATTGAAAGAGCTCCATCATTGATCGAGAAGATGGTTTCCAACCAAGGTTGGAGCGATGATTGCCTCCAACCGCACCAGCGAGGTATGCACTCCGTCAAGGAGGCTGACATGCTCGCTATGAAGATTGATCTCCTCCTCAAGAAGTTTGACGATTATTCCCAAGTTAAGGCTCAGATACAAGCACGTCAAGCCTTGAAAACTCTCATGGCGTGCGAGGTCTGCGGGAATGTTGGACATTCGGGCGATAATTGCCCAGAAACCCAAGAAGAAGCTCTATTCCTCAATGGAAGCAATGGGTTTCGTCCACAAGGAGATCAGAGGTGGAATCAACCACGCCCATATTACCAAGGAGGTAATGGGAATTCAAATTATTTAGGTCCTAGCCAGCCTACCTTGAGAAATCTTGTCTACGGCCAAGCAAAGATCAATGAGTCCCTTCAGAAGAAGTTGGCCGCTATAGACAAATCTATGGAGACTATCCATGCCAAGATGGACGGATTCTCCACTGCCATCAAGAATCAGTTGAGTTTCGACAAGATGATTGAGACTCAACTAGCTCAAGTGGCTGCTACCATGCCCCCTGCTTTGGAGAATGTTAAGGCGATAACCACACGAGGAGGTAAAACTACTCAAGACCCACCTTATCCTAAGCATGTTGACAGGAAGAAAGCAAGCCCGGTGGCAGAAGAACCACCTCGGGAGGAGGAACCCGAGAAGGTTCATGAAGGGAAGATGGCTCCGCATGAATTTTATGATACCCAAGTATTGCTGTTCCCTATGAGGGCAAAGAAGCCAAGTAGAGATGAGCAGTTCAGCCGCTTTGTTGAGATAATACAACAAGTGAACATCAATGTGCCCTTGATGGATGCGATGAAGATTCCGACCTATGCTCGTTATATCAAGGACATAATCAACAACAAGCGACCACTGCCAACTACCAAAGTAATCAAGCTCACTAGGGCATGCAGTACAGCTATACTTCAACAATTGCCCGAGAAGAAGAAGGATCCAGGATTCCCAACTATCAGATGCTCGATAGGGGCACAGAACTTCGGCAAAGACTTATGTGATTTGGGAGCCAGTGTTAGTGTGATGCCGAAGGCGGTCTTCGACCAACTCAACTACATAGAGTTGACACTAACACCCATGCAGTTGCAATTAGCTGACTCCTCAGTACGGCACCCAGAAGGAATCACTGAGGATGTTCCAGTAAGAGTATGGGACTGTTTCGTCCCAATCGATTTTGTGGTACTTGATATGGATAATCGGAAGGAGACTACTCTCATTCTAGGACGGCCATTCCTCAATACAGCAGATGCACATATTGATGTTGGGGCTGGAGAAATCCGACTCCATATCAATGGTAAAGAGGAGAAATTTGACTTCCGACCCAAGAGAGAGCAATGCTTGATGATCCGGGTCAAATTTGGGCCAAATCCTTAGAAAATCAAAGAAGTCAAAGTCACACCCTCTCAGAAAGATAGTCTTACACCTTTTATGAAGACACTTATAAAAGAAGATCTAGCGAACTCAAAGAGGTCTAAGAAGAAGAGTAAATCAAAGGTTACTACATCCGAGGATCCTATTCCTGCGCTGCCTACGCCATCAAAGAAGACCAAGAAGGTGTGGCACAAGAAGAACAATACGTCATCGACCGCTACTACTTCTCTAGGTACGGACGAAACGACATCAACCTGATCAGGTATGGAGAAAGGTCCTGCTTTTCGACCCTAAACCAAGAGCTAGCTTGGGGGAGGTTCCCTCCCCTAAGTCAACTGTATCCCTTTATTTGCTTTCAATAAAATTTGATAAAAACTTTTAAACAAAATAAAAATTTATTGCTTTATTTTCCTTTCCATGATGCGCGGTAAGAATGTTTTAACTCCCTTTTGATAAGTTGAAAGGATGAGTTTTGCTTTGCTCTATCATGTCTGTTGTGCCTAGTTTGAAAATAAGAATTCTCATGAGTTTATATTCGTTGGTTATACAAATATCTTGCCAATAAACCTGAAAGTTCCGTGTCTAAGTTTTTGTAAGTTTAGATATGGTAAATAAGGTTATGCAAGCTTGTTGTAGTAATGTTTGAAGTCTGGAGTTGTTTTCGAAAATAAAAAAATTAAAGGCAAGTTTCCCAGCGATATGCAATGTCCTACCAGATCCATATGTCATATTCCATAAAAAAACCTTATACATATGCTGCTTGATGTTCTATTGAGTTTTGTCAAATTGGGTGACCCTAGTGAGATACTCTTCATGCTTTCTCGATCATAAGCATGTACGTCCCATCCATTTGCTATATTCCTACACTGGGAATTAGCACCACCATCCATTCCACATCAATAAATGCTCCATGTGTCGGTGATTTCTCTCGTAGAACATCCCTGAAATAAAATAAAGTCAGATTATGGTTGCCCCAAAAAGAAGAGAAAAGATGGCATGCCAAAGAAGCATGACCCAAAAAGAAAAAGAGAGAGAGAGAGAAAAAGGGGTAACCATGTCTCAAAAAAGAAAAAAAAGAAAGAGAGAGAGACAGGGAAGATTCGAGAGAGAAAAGTTGTTACCTCAAGGAGTAAGCCATATTCATCCATCTATCCATCCACTCATACACTTGCACCTTTTGATCGAGATTGCATGACTTGTTTCTCCATAGATCCTCTCTTTAACTTTACAATAAATAGAATACAAGTGTGCCCTGTTCTTATCCTACCTTGAGCTCCACAAAGGCTTGTAGTAGTAGGGAAGATCAAAGGCAAACACTGCCTTGGTAAGGAAATACAAGATGAGTGCCTCGAGAGAGTTATCCCGGGAGCTTTGCCATGTTTTCAAAAAAAAAATCTTTCAAAAAAGTGTCTCCAGATGGATTGCGGATCTATGAACAAGTAAGCGCTACTTTATGCACCATTCTAGCTCTCAACAGCCCAAGACAAGGAGACAGCTAAAAAGCCCCATGAGGGAGTAAGGTAATTGAGCAAAGGTACGCTAACCAACTTATTTAAGCTTATAGATGAATCTCTTTGCTTCAGACTATGAAATGACAGGTAAGGTACGAGTCAAAGTGATTTTCTGATCAACAACCTGATTTGTCCTACTTTGCTCGGGACGAGCAAAGGACAGCTTGGGCACTCTACGCGGAAGGTCTTTTCGACTGGGAAAAAAAAAGAACTGAGGCCCAAGGGTGCTGTGGGCTGTTCAGCTCCGCGAACCCTGGACTCATTTTTCGAAGTGTTAATCACGCGCAACGCACCGATGACTCCCCCTTCGCTGTGACAAAGGGGGATAGATGATTCGGAGCCTTCTCAAATGCTAGCTTTTTATGGGGACCTTGTTTATATTTCACAAGGGGTTACATAGGGTCGCCGCCTCGTTAAAAACCTCACTGTCTGTGTTTACCGCTGTTGACGCTCACTAACGACCATTTCCAGGCGTCAACTTGATCAGAAAATCATGAGAGTTTGCATTTCTTACGCGCATTCTTATCCAATAAAATCCCTAAACTACACTTTACCTTTCAGAATATGCAAGTTGTGTTTTCAAGGTAATATGCAGGTTACAAGCACACTTTGGCCCGACATAAAATCACAGAAATTATCAGAGCACCGATTCAGGCTTAGATGGACCAAAAGTGATGCAAGAACCCAATTCAAATGAGTCAAGACAGGTCAACCCCAACGTGGATCAGACAAGGAGGCCCAATACAGCCTGCCAGAGGAAGTTGGTGGCGGTTGGTGCCCGGGCAGGCCGACCAACCTACCTGGTTGGCCGACCAGGCCCGTGGGCCCCACCGCCTCAACCAGGGCACGTGGGATCTCCCTGTTGGTCCCCTACATCGGTTGTGCAGGCTTCACCCTATGGCTCCCTGCTATAAATACAAGGGGGGTGGGGAATAGAACACACACACACACACACACACACACACACACACACACACACACACACACACACACACACACACACACACCGCACCTCTCATCTCCTTTCTTGCATTCCTTGCATAGTCTTTAGGCTTAGTGGAGTTTAGGAGAAGTCTAGGAGTCATCGAGTTGCCGGTGTTGCTCGAGAGTCTGGTATGGGTTCATCTCTAGCTCTCTCTTGTAATATTCGGTCGTTTGTAATAGAATTAGACTATGGTTACCGATATTTGCTTGAAGTATATTCTGAGTTATCAAGTATATGCTTCTTGTCATGGTTGCGTAATTATTCAATGCTTGCATTGTATGATCGCCCTGTGCTGGAGATGGTTAGTCTTTTGTTCTTAGAACTCTATCAACTGCTCCAGTATTCGTATGATTGCTCTAGTGTGATGTTTGTCCATCCGGAGGGTGGGGGCTCCGCGCGGGACACTAGAATATCCCTTACTAGTGTAGACATGGTGTCTAGATTAGCTAAGAGTTGCTAGATGTCAACTATACCCATGGTTTGTAGAGGTAGTCGGCAGGTGGTAACAGCCCTGTCCGAGCCTTTTAGTATCCTCCACGTTCGGTATGGGGGGTAGGAGGTACATAAAATTGCTGGGGTGTACGGGCTCCTCCCGTTATTTCAATAGCGATCTCCCTATTGTGTAGTTTAATCTCTGACGAGCTAACTAATGAGAAAGTGTAGATATAGCTAGCCTAGCACAGCTGACTCGAGCTCTGACTTTTACCTTGCTCCCGGCCTAAAGCAATCTTTATTCTTTTATTTATCCAAGAGAGTAGTTTGTGTGTGTGTCACACTACCTCCTACCATGTTATTATCTTACCCCTATTTATGCATGAGAATATCCAATCTAGATAGAGCTGACCAACTAATCTATATATTCTCTCACTCATCGCCTTCCCTGCGGAGATATAAATCACACCCCGGTATACTCCCGGGTAAAATGCTACAGCGGTATTCCGTGCGCTTGCGGATCTATTTGTGGTTCATGAAATACAGCCACCCCAAATTAGCGTCTGTGGGCGTCATCGCTAGGTGACGTTGGTAGGCGCCAATAACCGCCGTGCCTGCTAAGGGATACCCTTAGCAGTGAGGTTTGTAGGTAGGGATCGACTGCTCTGGAACTCAATGGTGTAAGGAACACAAAGATTTAGACAGGTTCGGGCCGCGAGTTTGCGTAATACCCTACATCCTGTGTGGTAGTTTGTATTGCCTTAGGTGTTGATCATCATTTGGAAGGGGTCCCTGCCCGCCCTTTTATATCCGGGAGGACAGGGTTACATGAAAAGTCCTAGCCGACTACAGTTGGAATCCTACTACATCTCAATCGGGTAGTTTCCTTTGTACTGCAGCTAGTTCTACGCCTATTCGAGTAGTTACAAAAGAGGTAAGGTACATCAATAAACTATTCCTTACTCTAGAACATTCTATGCCTATAAGTAGTCCCGCTGCCCCGGATCTGACAAGCCCCGAGCTCTTCGTAGCTGAGTCCAGGCGTCGAGTACTTGGCTGGGCATCTTCGAGTACTTCAATTATTCAGAACATCCTTCTGGTTGCTTCTAGTCCTTTCTTCGGGTACGTCGGGTAGTCGTCCAAGTACTTCCGGTTGCTTCGAGGCTGTGAGGTGCTCAAGCCCCAAAACTTCATCATATATGGTGCGCGAAGTACTCGCGCTCCATATGGAGTAGCCCCCGAGCCTTAGGTTGAATCGCAGAATCAGGCTGAGGGTTACTTCAATCTTTTTCCTTTTTTATTTTCCAAAAAAAATTGAAAAATAAATCTCTGATGCACATATCCCGTAGCCCCCGAGCCTTAAATCAAAATTCCTTATACTGCGGGTAGTCCCCGAGCAAAGATTTGGAATTAAGGATTTAAGACGTGGCACTAGATTTTATTCTTCAGAATATTTCCAGGATTCATCAGATTTGGTATCCAAAAAGACCTCTTTTTCGGGCAAAAAATCCCAAAAAAATGATACAATTCGATACGCCACACTGATTGCACCCGAAATAACTTCAGAAATTAAACTTGGGATGTACGACTCTTTACTGTGTGCTCACGTGGGATGTTACTGTATGGAGAATCTAGATTATTGCATCATTGAATGTGTCCATGAATGCACCCATGAATGGTGTTACTGTAGCGTCACGGGTTGTCCTCCAGTAAGGTCCCTTGTGGCTATAAAAGGTGGAAGAGAGAGCTTTGCCAGAAGCACCAACGTGTAGAAGCCATGGCTTATCTTTGGTGTTCATGCTCTCGCCCTCCTAAAATTTGTGTAGTCCTTTCCAGCAAAAGATGCTAGAAGAGAACTTGCGAGTGACAAGAAAAGTCCCTACTACCTCATCCTGCCACTCCCATGCTCTCATTAGATCCATTCTGGACATCATGTTATTGCATCTTCCAATGAGGCAGGTTCTCTGTGGACTGGTTGAGTCTTTTGTGTCACATCCTTGGGGTTGCCTATTTTTAGGTGCCCGAGAACTGACATCTCTGGTAAGGAGACTTAATCTTGTCACAACATATTCAGGGAGAAGGAGAAATTTCTCTGCAAGATGCTACAAGAGGACTTGCGAGGTGATTACTGTAATCTGCCTCCAAACTCTTGAGACTTTTCTCCCAGAATATGAGTATCATTATTCCCTTAATGGGAATAACAAGATTGTACTTTGTCATGGCCTCGGGCCGATCTAGCTGCAGCAAGCTTCTCAGGAAGCCAAGAAGTGTGCGTGCAGACCTGAGTCATTTGTAAAGTTAGTTAGGAAAAAGTACTCGAGTTGTAACATCAAGTAGTTGTACTGTGTTGAGTACTTTCCTTTATCCTGGAATGTAATCCCAGTCAAGAAAAGAAGAGTCGAGTAGTTGACTAGGGATGTCAGTGTTTTTTTTTCCAAAATGTTATCTTAGAAAAAGGAAATGTCACGTTTTTTCCGCGATTTACAACGAACTGTTAGCTTTTGGGGTGTTTTTACCATGCTGCCACCACCATTATAAAATGAAACGGTACCTAGGTTTTACCCCACCGGCCGCCATTCACTTTCACTGTTTAGATCTGTTCTTGCCTTCAAGCCCCCAGATCTACACTTCTTGCTCCTCCTCTCTTCCCATCCCCACTTTAGGTTTCCACCAGTGTTTGCGCATGAAGCGCTCCATAGATTTTCGAATGGCACCAAAGAAATCGAGCAAGGGGAAGGGTGCGGCTGCGGAGCCAACCCGTGAGGAAGGATGGACTGCGAGTAAGTGCTCTGAATCTGACCTAAACATCCTAGTTTCTGTTGGTCTTTTGCCAGATAAATCTGTCATCCAATGGCGTCCTGCCTTTGGTGAAGATCGTCCGTACAAAAATACGGGCAAAATCATTGCTTTCACACCTTATTTGGAACGGGGATTCGGGTTTCCTTATTCATTTTTCTTCTCTGGGCTCCTGCGCTACTACAGAATCTAGCTCCACCATTTAACCCAAAATTTCTTGGTTCATATTTCAATCTTTGTGCATTTGTGTGAAGCGTTTCTGGGCATCGGCCCCATTTTGAACTCTTCCGATTCCTTTTCCACCTCAAACCACAGCCGGATTTTTATGTTTTAGATGTAGTAGGAGGTGAGGGTCTTCAACTTAGACAGAGGAAAGATAGAGTTTATATCCCCTATAGTCTTAGTAATAAGGTAATCGTATGGAAGCCTAGGTGGTTTTATGTCGAGAACCAGTGGGAGAGCGTCCCAGCGATTACTCCAGGCCCTCCAATTCAGTGGCATGAGTGGAACAAGAAACCAGTCGACGAGAGTCAGATTCCTGAATCAGTGGCGCTTTCCAATCTGTCAACCAAGTTGTAGTATGCTCATATGAGTTTTTCATATAAACAGTGCTGATGTCTAGCCTTTGTTAAGCAGATGAAGAGGCGGCTAAGGAGGGCAGTGATAGGGAGCTAAGCCCTACTCCAAGTACAGATACCCAGACTGGGCACTCAAGGGGTGCTCGGTCGGTGGCGAGGAAGCGTCGCAGCTCCTCCCAAACTACTAGCGACAGGTAAGTGGCTAGTTGTTTGCAATCGAATACTTTTATCTTCGATTTGCTGATTTTTATTTGAACTTTTTGCATTGTTCCAGTCCGGCGACCAAGATGCCGCAAACCTCAGCATCTGGGGATGATGCTGTGGTGGGACAGTCCGTCCCTTCCACCACAGTGGACCCGTCAAAGGGGACCGGGACTACTCATCCACCGAGTTGTTCCGATGTTGATAAAGCTGGCGATGCAGGTAAACAAGCTGTGATTGTGAGGCCTCCCCGCAAATTTGGCATTAAGGTGCTTGCCATCAAGAGGGCTCCCACGTAAGTTTCTTGAAAACTTGTAATTGTAGGATTGGTTTTTGTGCCGATTAGCTAATTCATCTTTTCAGTGACACAATCTTGGGGAAGGATGCTGAGGACTCCTCAGCTCCCAAATCAGCAGTGGAGAAACCTCCGAATACTTCTGATATGAGTGCCCATGAGACTAAAGACATGGTGAATTCCATGCTTCGGGATTCTCTGTTGCCTGATACCGAGAGGAGCGATGAGAGGCTCCCGAGGGATAGTGGAAGCGACAAGCTTCCGGAAGAGGAAGATGGCGAGAAGCTTCCGGAGGGAGACGACAAGAAACTGTCTAAAGAGGCTCCTGCAGGTAAGCTTGTACCACCTTGTATTGAGGAAATATTTTTCCTTGCTCTAAACTTAATTAAGTAGCGTATTTTTTCGTTAGATTCCCAAAATCCAGGGAATACTGTGGGGATGATTCAAGATGTGCTGGAGAAGGCCATCTCTGAGGTTCAGGCAAGTGCTTCCCAGATCACGTCAGGAAGTGTCTTGCCGCAAGAAATGTTGAAACTTGCGTTCAAGCTGCTGGGGGTAAGTAGTCAAATACTTCGAGCACTTGGGTGTCGATCGAGTAATATATACTGATCTGTGTGTGTTTTTTGGCAGGAGGTGCTGGGGTAGGAGGGCATCCAAGCCTAGGACGATACAGAGTTGAATGCTCTGAAAGAGCGAGTAAAGACGCTCTCGTCCGAAAAGGCTGCTCGCTAGGGGAAGCTTAAGAAGCTCTCCCAAGCCAAAAAGGTTTAGTCTTTAGCACATACTATGCATTCGACTAGTTATTATGCCTAGTGTTTATAACATTTTCTTTCAATCGAGTACACAGCTTGCACAAAATCTTTAAAGATTCAGGAAAGCTTGGTACTGGATCTAAAGATACTTATGTACCGAAACACAGATGAGATTGAGAAGCTGAAGAAGATCAAGGAGGATGCTGACCGGGAGGTGGTGACAACTCTGAAGCAGCTCAAAGAGCTGTCAGCGTCCCGGGACTTAATGCTCCAGGAGCTTGAGGAGTTGAGGCCTGTGAGGGATGCTGCCCAGGTTGTGGCAGAGATTGTGGAGATCCCAGATGATAATGAAGACGAGCCGCTCACCTTGGCAGGGAAGCTTCAAAAAGTACACGAATGTTTTGAAAGGTGCGTCTCCACAACCACCCGACAGTACGTGGGACATGTACTTGGGCTGGTGAAATCCTACAGGCCAGATACTCCTCTTGATGCTCTCGGAAGAGGCGCGAAGTCTGATTGTACAGATGAACAGTTCAATCAGTACTTGCAAGAGACCTCCGTGGTGGCTGACCAGATAGTGGAGACTCTAAGCAAGCCTGATTCCCCTTGATCTTGTTTGTAATTTGTATTGGCGTGAGGGCCGCAAATACTGTTGAACAAATGTTAAATTTGTGTAAATTCAAGTACTTGTTTAATGGTAGGATTATGGAATCCTCTAATGTGTCGAGTAATCATGCTCGAAAGCCTTGAGTTTTGGCAGCATCGTGCCTACTCAGTTATGATAGTAGATACAAGAGTTGTATCTGTAGGTGCCTTAAGAGGCAAGGTATTTTCGAATAAGATCGAATTATGTGGTTCTATTCAGAACTTTGAGTGTTGACCGGTTAGGGTTGATTCCCTTAGGATTAATCAGGTGGGACTAGCACGTTATGATAGGGTAACTTAAGCCGTAGCTTAGTATAGATCTCTTTGTTGGGAGCTTAGGATGTGTTCTCTGATAGATAGGAAAACATGTGGCTCTCGACAACTACTCAGAGTACTAAGGGATACAGAACTCTTTTTGTGTCCCAAGCAAGCGAGTAGCACCCGTCAAGCACTCGGGGCAAAATGGTTCTGTAGTTGAAATTCCCTTGGTAGTCTAAGCAAGCAGGAGACTCGCGCAACGTATTTGAGAGTACCAAGAACTTTATTTATGCTCCTTAGGGGATTTTTGTAGTTGACCAGTTAGGGTGGACGTCATTTGGTCACCCAGATAGCATACAACTTTTTTATGAAGATATCCCAGACTACTCGATCAGCGAGTAGTACGTCCTATAACAGGACTAGATTGATTTCTAAAATAGAACTGTTAGGATGAACCCCGTTGAGTTAACCAAGACACAAATATTTTAGAAATATCCTAAACTTACTCGAGCAAGGCGAGTATGGTGTCCTACCCGAGGACTGGAGTAACTCTTAGAACAAGTCTGTTAGGTACGAACCCCGTCGAGTTGCCCAAGACGAAAATGTCGAAAGAGTATCCAAAACTTACTCGAGCCAGTAAGTAGGGTGTCCTTTAACAAAAGACTAGAGTAATCCATAAGGCAAGTCTGTTAGGTATGAACCCCGTCGGGTTATCCAAGACGAAAATGCCGAAGGGATATCCAAAACCTGCTCGAGCTAGCGAGTAGGGTATCCTAACAAAGGATTGGAGTAATCCTTAAGACAGAACTGTTAGGTATGAACCCCGTCGGGTTATCCAAGACGTAAATATCGAAAAGATATCCAAAACCTACTCGAGCCAGTGAGTAGGGTGTCCTAAACAAGGACTGAAGTAATCCTTAAGACAAAACTATTAGGTATGAACTCCGTCGGGTTATCCAAGACATAAATGTCGAAAGGATATCCAAAACCAACTCGAGCCAGCAAGTAGGGTGTCCTTTAACAAAGGACGAGTGATTCTTAGGACAGGTCTGTTAGGATGAACCCCGTCGGGTTATCCAAGATGAAAATGTCGTAAGATCACTCGAGGTAAACCGTAAAAACTACTCGATTGCTGCTTTAATGCAGCTTTCAGGGTAGTGTTTATGGTGGGGTACTTGCCATACGAGCGAGAGCCAAGTAGTCGATTTTCAGAGGAAATCAACTTTTATTTTGGACTTGTCAAAATTACAATAATTGTAAAATGACAGACTCTGACTCTTAAGACCTACCCCTTGCCCGTTAGACATGAGCAATGGTTTACATGACTGAATAAAATTATTCGAGGATAAAGCTAGTCGATAAAGTGGTCGACTAGATTTTAGGTATAGTCTCCTTTAGGAGGGGGTGCCTCAAGGGCCTTGCGGAGTGAGTCACACTGGAAGATGGTGTGAGAGCTCTTCGGGTGGATGAAGTACTTGCGTAGTAGAGCCTTGTTGATCCTGGTTCCGCCAAGAGATGTTTCTCCATGATGTCGGGTGCGCGGTTTACACTGAGGATGGGTGTTTACCAGCTTGTACTTCTTGAAGGACGCAGAAGCCTTTTGTGGGATACGGTAGTTGGAAGAAGGGCTGTAAGCCTCGACTTCCTCGCGTTCCTTTCTCCTTGAGATGATGACATTGCGCGCATCGCGACCAACATTGATCACATTGCAAAGGTTGCAATTTGAGTAGTTGTAATTGTCGCCCTGCTGTTCCTACTGACTGTTGGCTAGGCGCTGGCGCCTGAACGCCCTCTTCTGGTTAAGCAGGAGACGATGGTCGTAAAGATCTTCTGCTGAATGCTACTCTTCCAATTGCACAGTGACTGTTACTGCTGGAGGAGGTGCAGGTGGATCTTGCTTGGTAGTAGCTTGAGCTTCTGTGATTGTAGGAGTAGTAGTTTCCATGCTGTCAGAAAGGTACTCATTGAAATCATTAGAGTTTTAGTCATCGAGGTTGAGACGCTCCATGGGATCGCAATCTGGTTCCTCGACTTCGGATATGCGAACCATGAGAATTTCATGGCAAAGATCTTGGACTTCTTGATTTTGTTTGCTTGAGGATGGGTCTAGTGGAGTGCTTTGCTAGAAGGGTAGATCTGCTGGCTGAGAGCCGGAGGCGTTAGGATCTTGAGTCCCCTTCAGGCGCACTATCCATCCTTTTGGCATTGCATATATGACGAAGTTTGGGATAGAGTCCTGATTGGACTTGGGCTTGGTAGTCGAGTTGGATTCGACTTTCTTGCTGTACTGGATTAGGTCATCCAGCTCATCTTCCGAGTTGGAAGAGTACTCGCAGTTGGAATTGGTTAAGCCACCGATTTTGGAGTACCTGTGTTTTGGGTGAGTGAAAAGCGAGATGCCCATCTCTACGCGGAGGGCGTTCTCGTTCATCCAGTGTAGCCATGATTGAGTAGGAGTTAAGCCTTCAGGCTCTTTGATCCAGGGTTTGTCGAAGATCGACTTGCTAGATTGTTCTGGAGCTTTGGCTTTTCCCTTTTTAAGCTTGACCAATTTAATGGGGACGTGGGTTCCTGATCTCCCGTCAGGTTATGGATAACTCTCGTTGTAGGCGGAGCGAGACACACCGATCCGACTTCAAATCCTAAGACCCGAATCCAGCAATCTTAGCACCACAACTCCTCTGGTTATCAACCATGTCACAACCCGGTTGACCTCGCCAAGAAGGCTAATCCCTGCAAGCGCACCGAAGAACACAAGCAAGAACTCGAAAGAACGCAGCTCAAATGAAGTGACTCTGCAGATGGATGATTAATCTCACGAGTTGGGGTTTTACAAACCGATGAACGGCGACAACTATTTTTGACAGAATGAATCTAAGCAAAACCCAAAGTCTAACGATGGTGGCGGCGGCAGCTAATAAAGGGTTTAGGTCGTTCAAGACCTCCCCTGGTCGCACCCCTAATGGGCTCAACTCGATACATTGCCCAAAGACCGAAAAACGGTGATGCAACACCGAGACAGTTTCTGGATGTCATTTTGTTTTGACAATTCCTGTCGACTCTGGATGAGTTTGGGCCTGAGACCACAGCCATTGGAAGAGTCTTGGAATTATCTTTCCAACCATATAAAGTGCGCCCAAATCTGAGCCCGTATGCGACCGTGGTGCCTATTTTAGTGCAGACTGCTCCTGAACTCCGAAACGGACTCGAAGTTGAATTCAATTGGGCCTCCAACTTGGGTTGGACGCCCTTGCTGGCCTCCTAAGGAGGTGGACAAGGTGGAGGACATCCAAAGATCTTCTTGATGTGTTCTCCAACTTCATGGGGTGTGCTCCAACTTGGGCTAGGGTCCCAATTGTGAATAACAAGCCCGTGACGATGACATAGCAATTTTGATGGACTTGCACTTTGAGAAATATTTGCACCTACAGGCAAATAATGATATGTACGGAACCAAGTGAATTGTACCAAAAATCACTATGGAAAAGTAGGAGCAAGCTCACCTTATAAACAATGGTCGTATCCGAAAGTGTCATGTCCTCATCATCCTCCCCTTCTTGACAACAAACCGTCCTCGGTTTGAGCTTAGTTGGAGGACATGTTGTGGGTAGTAGCCAACAATGCTCCCCTTCTTGAAACTTAACCTATTTCTATAAAGCGAAACTAGGGAATCTCCACATGATATTATTATCGATATTGCAGCCCTCTATTTGGTTATATTGATGCACACCAAAAGGAGAATTCAGATTTGAACAAATATAAACTCGATGTACCATGTAGTTTCCTTTACAATTATATTTGCCAATAAAGTGATATGTACATCTAGACAACCAAGGAAATTCAGCACATTTAAATTTCTCTTCCAAACTACTTAGATCGCATAGATATCAAATTCGATATAACCCAATGTATTTAAGGAATATAACAATTTCAGCTCATCATTTTCACAGGTAATGGGCAACAAATGCTCAATTTCAGCAGTAACATATGAATCAAAATTGGGAACATAAATCTCATTCGTTTGTTGTGGCAAAGATATAAGTGAAGCATCAGCATACAACTCATATTTATCACTAGGAACATCATGCGCCTCAACTTGTGACAAAGGTAGAATAGAAAAAGGATCCTCACCTTGGAGTGTTTCACAAATGTTATTACCTATGATCTCAATCTCAGTGGAAGGAAGTGGAAGTGTTGGTTCTGAAATTTCACCAAACATTGAGTCTGCATCTTCCTCCTCATTTGTCTCATGCTGCCTGTAATCTCCAAAGTCCTGCAAAATGTTAGGCATACATGGCGGTACAACAAGACGCTGCTCCTCTATTTGTTGCTCTTCATTTTTGCAAATAGGTGCATGAAATAATTGTTTCTCAGCCAAACAAGCAAGTTCAAATAATTGTGAAAGAGAAGTATAATACTGATCATTATTAAGAACATTCTGAATTCCAGGTTGAAGCCCATGCAAAAATCTATTCTCAGCTGCTTCTACACATTCATCTATTTCACATCGTAACATTAAAGCTTTCATCTTTTCATAATATGACTTCACTGATTTGCTACCTTGTTGGAGAAACTGAAGTTCTTCACACAAAACAGAGTGGTATGTAGGCACATAGTCATATCTTAAAAGTTGTTTCAACATCATCCATGTTTTAGGTGACTCATACTTTTCACAACGAAACTGCCATCATGTTAAAGCATATCCTGTGAAAGCACTAGTGATGGCTCTAATTCGTTCATGTTCAGAAACATTATTGATTGAAAGCAATTCCTTCTCTACCTCAAGCTCCCACTTAGCATATTCAGAATAATTGCAATCACCATCAAAAGAAGGAATAAAAATATCAATTGTACCTCGTTTTACATGGTTTGGTGCTGCAATGTTTGAAGGACCTTGAGTCGTCATCTTTCTTCCATCTCCATAAATTGTGTAACCTGCCATTGTTAGTGGAAAACAAGAAAACACACAAATGTATATTTTCCTATAATCTACTAGGATGTGGTTATGCAAAAGGCACACACTCTCAAGCGTCTTACCAAGCCCTTACAAGGTTCTTACCCACGCGAGCAGTGGATGGTATAACCGGTGGCTGGTTCGTGATACCTATGAGGAAGTGGTACCAAGATTGCAAGATCCTTTGGGTGTACTGATCTGAAGTGTATATGTGGAGCTTGGAAGGCACACAAAAGAACAAATATATTTGTATGTGGCACACAAGTCAGTCACAGATAGCAATATTGAATAAATGTCCAAAGCACTTGTCCTAGTTGCTGGCCTATACGTGTACCTAGCACCAATTTGTGATAAAAAGAGAGGGAAACAAGTATGATAGGTAGCAACGAACAAGGACAAGGCAAAAGGCACCACAAACAAATAGAGCTATTGGCTATTGCTTATGTGCTCCTCTCTTCTTATTTTTTTTTCATTCACTATTTTTATTTTTTTATCTACCTTTTTTTTTTGCTCTTATACTTTTGATATATATTTTTTCCAGCAAGGAGCACACAAGAACAAACCACAAAAAATATGAGCTCAATTGGATAAAAGATGTGGTCTATGCAAAATCAGGATTGTGCTCTCAAATGCATGCCAAACTTGTCGGCCCCGAAACTCAGTTTTTCTGATCAAATTTTGCAATTCTAATTTTTGCGAACCTAGAAAATCTAGGATGAAATGGATCTAAAATTTTCTGTAGTTCTCTGTAGATATAAAGTTTGCATTTTTTTCGAGTTCGGACGCAAAAGTTATGACTGTTTTATGGAAGACAGTCGAATCAGGATCTTATATGGACGAAAGATGTAGATCTTGTGGATGGTGATGGCAAGGGTTGGTGGAAAACAAAGAGGAATCACACAAATTAGACTAAAACATGATCTAAACCAGCAACAAGACCTTGACCTAGGACAAAAACTCAACACTACGAACTCTGAAACTGAATTATGCAAAGGCTATGGCGCGGATGGTTTTAGGTAAGAAAACAAATATGGTGGTGGACTAAGGGATGAAGGCGAAAACACTCAAACTAAAGGATAGATGTAAACCTAACAGTATACCTAAAGCTCTGATTACCAAATAATGGGGACGTGGGTTCCCGATCTTCCGTCAGGTTATGGATAACTCTCGTTGTAGGCGGAGCGAGATACACCGATCCGGCTTCAAATCCTAAGACCCGAATCCAGCAATCTTAGCACCACAACTCATCTGGTTATCAACCATGTCACAACCCGGTTGACCTCGCCAAGAAGGCTAATCTCTGCAAGCGCAACAAAGAACATAAGCAAGAACTCGAAAGAACGCAGCTCAAATGAAGTAACTCTGCAAATGGATGATTAATCTCACGAGTTGGGGTTTCACAAACCGATGAACGACGATAACTGTTCTTGACAGAATGAATCTAAGCAAAACCCAAAGCCTAACGATGGTGGCAGCGGCAGCTAATAAAGGGTTTAGGTCGTGCAAGACCTCCCCTGGTCGCACCCCTAGTGGGCTCAACTTGATACATGGCCCAAAGACCGAAAAACGGTGATGCAACACCGAGACAGATTCTGGATGTCATCTTGTTTCGATGATTCCCATCGACTCCGAAAGAATTTTGCCTGAGACCAGTGCCATTGGAAGCGTCTTGGAATTATCTTTCCAACCATATAAAGTGCACCCAAATCCGAGCCCATATGCGACCGCGTCGCTCGTTTTAGTGCAGACTGCTCCTGGACTCCGAAACGGACTCGAAGTCGAATTCGATTGGGCCTCCAACTTGGGTTGGACGCCCTTGCTGGCCTCGTAAGGAGGTGGTCAAGGTGGAGGATGTCCAAAGACCTTCTTGATGTGTTCTCCAACTTCATGGGGTGTGCTCCAACTTGGGCCAGGGTCCCAATTGTGAATAACAAGCCCGTGACGATGACATAGCAATTTTGATGGACTTGCACTTTGAGAAATATTTGCACCTACAAGCAAATAATAATATGTACGTGTGGAACCAAGTGAATTGTACCAAAAATCACTATGAAAAAGTAGGAGCAAGCTCACCTTATAAGCAATGGTCGTATCCGAAGGTATCATGTCCTCATCACCAGTTCCCAAAGAGCGTTAGCATGTTCGGGTGGGTTGGCCATAGCGTCCATGAACAAGTCGACATTGTTAGACCAATCTTTGAGATCATCGAATGGTTCAAAGTTGTCGAGAGTGTTCATGAATTGATCAAGATCCTGATCAAACAGGGACGAGTCCGATTGTGAGCAGTTTCGGTGAAGGTTTCTGAGGTATCCTGGATATAGACGGTCCCATCCGAGCAAGCCGGCGGTTTGTCTCACTAGATCTCCTGCAGATTCCTCCTCCTGATTTCTGCTTCATATTTTGCAGAGTACCTTCAGTCATCTTGATGCAGTCGACGAGCTTAGAGTCTACTCGATCGATCCCAGAGAGAATATCACCCGACTGTTTCTTTAGTGGGTTAAATACTACCGGGTTCTGCTGTGATGTAGATGAGTAAATGGTGGATTCTGCAAGTTTGATGCAGCCCTATATTGATCATGAAACTCGATATACCCCATCAAGTAGTTCTGAGTTGATGATCTTGGGATGTTTGATCGACTTGAGAAAAGTCAAGTATTTTCCGAGGGTTTCGGAAAAGTGAGGCTTTCAGAGCCAGAGTTTGTGTCAAACTTGACTGACCCAAGAGTTCGGGTTGGAGTTGACACGTTCTATGCATTATCCGAGTTGAGTTCGAGAAGAACTCCTTTTTCGTCGATATCCGCAGACTCGCGGATGTCGGCGAATTGGGTGGTAGTTTTCGGTTTAGGTGAGTTGGGCATGACAAGGTGGCTGGAGAAGCCGCCCGATCCGTCAGCCGTGCATGCACAGGAACCGAAAACGAGGGTTGTGCCCTCGGGCACGTTGTTGGCGTCTCTTGATCCGGCCATCGAATTCGACGATGAACTCGCCGAATCCCCTACCTGGCGCGCCAGCTGTCGGTGTTTACCGCCAAGCCTGCTCAGGGATATCCTTATGTGGCACCCCAAAATTTTAATTTTGGGTTATAAATATTTTTTTCGAATATATTTATCCATCTTCTGAATATTTCGAGAATTTTCCGTATTTTTCTGTCAATTATTCTTATTCCCTTGAGCTAAATCTAACTAATGGAAAAGTTGTACAATCTTTTTCATGAGGTTCAACGATCTTAATTGAACTTTTGATCCCCATCCTATATCTCAGATTTTATCTCAAAATTTTGAGGTTAAATTTCTCTTCTTCTCCATTTTTTTTCTCTCTTTTTCACCTTTTCCTTCTTCTTCCCAAATTCTTTATTTTCTCTATGTTGGCCCACTCTTGTTTTCCCTTTTCTTGGCTGGTCATGTTCCATGGCCCCGCTCTTAGCCCGTGAGGCCACTCACGTTTTGGGCTCTTGGCGCAGGAAGTCAGGAAGCCAACGCCGCACGCACCCTTTGCTGCTAGCGCCGCCCCTCCCTGATCGCTCCCTTATAGCTGGACGCTGCCTGCGCGTTGCCCCTGCTGATCTACACCGTCCAGCGCCGCCGCCCCTAGGTGTCGCATCCCCTTGTGCCCCGCGTCCCCCAGCTGACCTGGCGCCTCCATCCTCGCGTTGCACAGCAGATCGCTGCGCCCGGCTGTCGCGGTTGCCCGATTCATCAAGATAGACAGCACCACGACAATCCTCTCGACAAAGATGACTCCGCGACGTCTGCCCGAGCGCCGCCGCGGCAGCTGCAGCAGCTCGCCGGAGCAAACACCGTCGCTGGTCATCGGTTGCCCGTTTCACCACGACTGTCGGACGGTTCGCGAATCCGAGGCCACCAAGACGATCACCACGACAAGCCAAACCCCTTTTGCCGGTCTTCGTCACCCCTCCGTCGCCAGATGCTGCCGCCGCTAATCTGCTCCGACTCGTGCTTTTCTCAGTAGCATCTCTGTGAGAACTCCTGCAAACCTTGTTTATTTTAGTTTTAGATCCGTTCTTATTCCATTAGCTTTGTTTACCACGAGCTATAATTTATTAGTGTAGTTGTTCCGTAGTTCGAGTTTTATAATTAAATTAAGAATTAATTTGATTAATGACTATTGTAACTAGCTTTTTAAATTAAAAGCTAATTAGAGTTCTACACCGGTTTTCATAATTCATACTAATATGATTAACTATCAACTTAAATGTATCTTTTAAATAATTTGTTTATTTCAACCACGAATCATAAAATTTTACGCTAGTTGCTCTCATATCTTTTTGCTAGTTAAATAGTTAACTGTTTTAATTTATACCGAAACTTGATAAATAAAATATGACTAAGTTGATCACGTCTTTACAAATATAAATTAAATTGAGCTAATTAGATATATTCTTTTACACATGATTTCCTTAATTAAAATAAATCCGGCCTATAGTTTTCTTTATGTTATAATACAAATCTTCTGATGGTTGTTTCTTTTCAACCGTAACTCCGTTTTTAGTGTTTTTTGTGATCGTAGCTCCGAGCCTTGTCCTTTAGTGCGCTTCTCTGTGCTTTTCTTTTGTTTAGTGTTGTGTTCTTAGTTGTGCTTGTTTGCTTCTTATATGTTTGTGCCGATGCTAGTTGCGAGTAGAAGGAACACACTTCGAGAGATCTAAAGATGAAGAGTTTCAAGAACTCTAAGCAGCTTCCGGATCCTGTGGAAGGCAAGTGTCCTTGATGCATACACGCTTTACCTATATAACATGCATTTCAATTACACAGTTTATTTATTGCTTGCATTAATTTTGATGGGTGCCTACCAAAGATGACTAGACTCTTTTACCCTTGCCTTGAAGCCGGGTTACTTAATTAATTTTGATGGTAGATGCTACTTAGTTTGCTTAACTGGGATGGTATTAAACAACATGAATACTTATTTATGCTCTATGTTCAACTATGATGATGTAATTACAAGACCATAAATATTAATCGGAACATGGAGCGACCACCCAGGACAATAGTGCAACCACAAGGCTATATGGCTTTGGCTTGGTCAATTAATTAGAAACCTTAGTGTGCGTTATGCTTTACCTGAAAAGGGCTGGGGGGTGTCGGTAGTTGGTGTATAGACCTGCTCATTTGGGTTGTGGGCTTAGCTAAGACACGTTACCCTTAAGGAGCTTTATACACTGCGCTGTTCATGTAACTTAGCAAGCAGTCCGCACTAGGGAATCTTTGTAAAGACCTCGTAGTGAATCCCTAGCCACTCACCAAAGGAAGTGTGTTAGGGCTTTGCAAATCCATGCAATATGGGAAACACAACTTGTGGGTAAAGATGTGCCACCTCTGCAGAGTGTAAAACTAACCGGTTAGCCGTGCTCACGGCCATGAGTGGTCTGGACCCTCACATGAGTAAACTATGGAAGATGGACTTTAATTGTGCATTTAATTTATGTTGGGGATGATTTACATTAATTATGGGATGGTATACACTTATACTTGCTAGTAATTAAGTTGCTTAATAAAATTTTACCAACTAAAATGCTAACTGCTTAAACCCATCAGCCTTTCCACTTATAAAGTGTTGCATGTTTATTATACTATTCTCTCCTTGTTGAGTACGACAAGTGCTCACGCTTGTGTTTATTTATTTGCATCTACACTACCCGGACGGCTGCTCAGACGAGAGATTTGAGGATTTTTCTGGAGATTTCGACGAGTTCTAGGCCAGCGTGCTTCCAGTCGATTGCCTGTGAAGTATGGAGCCGCCGTTTTCAAGATGAAGTTGTGTATCTCTGATAGATCTTTTAATCGTTGCAAGTCTCTTTTATGTGACATTGTTGCTCATTCTACCATTATGACATCATTATATACATGAAACTTGATACTGGCATACATATAGTTATGCATTCGGTTTTCTTTTAAAAACCGGATGTGACACCTTAGCAGTAAGATTTGTAGGTAGGGATAGACTGCTCTCGAACTCGATGGTGTAAGGAACACAAAGATTTAGACAGGTTTGGGCCGCGAGTTTGCTTAATACCCTACGTCCTGTGTGATTATTTGTATTGCCTTAGGTGTTGATCATCGTTTGGAGGGGGTCCCTGCCCGCCCTTATATATCCGGGAGGACAGGGTTACATGGAAAATCCTAGCCGAGTACAGTTGGAATCCTACTACATCTCAATCGGGTAGTTTCCATTATACTGCAGCTAGTTCTACGCCTATTCGAGTAATTACAAAAGAGGTAAGATACATCCATAAACTATTCCTTACTCTAGAACATTCTATGCCTATAAGTAGTCCTGCTGCCCCAGGTCTGACACTCACACCTTCGGCAATCACAGCGATTGCACGAAGGCTTCTCCTGTGAGGAAAAGAGTACGGGCCCTTGAATACACTGTTCAAGCTAATGCTGAAATAAGATTACAATTTATATTACAAAAAGGAAAAAATGGCGGGAGACTAGACATAGTAGCGCTGAAGCATGTGTTTGTTCCATGAGTATGGCTCTTCAACTTCTTTAAGTGTGTGAAGCCTACAAGCCTCAGGTTTTGCCATCGAAGTGACCAGGAACGGTCCTTCCCATTTGTTGTACATTTTTCCTTGTTGCTTGATCTTCGGGATACGGCGAAGGACGAGATCGCCCTCTTTGATTTTCCGAGGTCTCACCTTCTTGTTGTGCCACTTTCGGGTTTCCTCCTAGTACCTGCCAAGGTTGATTGCCGCTTGTGTTTTGATAGCTTCGATCGTATCGATTGTTGGCTTGATGTCTTTGTCAGGTGCTTTGGTCATGTAAGACCCATGACGAAGTTCTTCTGGTGTCATGGCCTCTTTGCCATAGAGGAGCTTGAAGGGTGTGAATTTTGTGGCCCTTGACTCCGTCGTGTTACGAGACCAGATTACTTTTGGTAGCTCATCAACCCACTTGCCCTTCGGCTGTTCTGTGATGTTCTTTTTGATTCCGAAGAAGATGATTCCGTTTTCTCTTTCTACTGCCCCATTGGACTACGGATGGTACACTGAGGCGAAGCACAGCTTGGTGCCTAATTGTTGACAGAATTCTCTGAATGTGGTACAGTCAAATTGTTTTCCATTGTCTACTGTGACTTCTTTGGGTACGCCAAATCAGGATACAATATTCTACCAGAAAAATTTCTACAGGGTGGCGGCCGTGATATCGCAAAGTGCCTTGGCTTCGATCCATTTTGAGAAGTACTCTACAACGACTGTTGCATACTTGAAGTTGCCTGGAGCTGTTGGTAGGGGGCCCACAATATCGATGCCCCACCGTGTGAGGGACCAAACCGGGGGTATGAGATGGACTTCTTCGGGTGGGAACTTGCTATAATGGGCATGCTTCTGACAATTTGAGCAATTGCGCATGATTTCGTGGGCATCCGCCACGGCCAAAGGCCAATAAAACCCTTCACGGAAAGCTTTTCCCACCAGAGCCCTTGTTCCGATGTGCGAAGAGCACATTCCTGTGTGTATTTCTTGCAATAACTACCTGCCTTCGGCTTGCGAGATGCACTTTAGCAGAGGTGCACAAATGCCCCCTCGATACAATGTGTCATTAACGATTGAATAGCTTCGCGCCCAAAGGGCAAGTCTTTTTTCTTCTTTCTCATCCTCCGGAACAAAGTGTCCCCGAAGGTAAGACATTATCGTCTATCTCCAGTCTTCGCTCGAGATTGCGTTGACAAATTTTACTGGCTCTTCGGCAAAATTTACTAAGCCGGTTCTGATTGTTTCGAAAAACACATCCGGAGGCAATGGATCATTTTCTGCTGTGGCCTTTGCCAAAACATCTGCCTATTTGTTCTGTTGTCTAGGGAAGCTTCGCACACTAAAACCCAAAAATATTTTTCCATACTGCAGACTGCTGCAAGATACTTCGCTAGTTCTGGTTTGAGTGCTCTATATGTTTTGCCGATGTGGTTGGTGATGAGTTCGGAGTCAGACTTGATAGACAACCTCGTCGCCCCAAGTACTCGTGCTTTGCGAAGGCCTAGAAGCAAGCCTTCATATTCAGCAACATTGTTTGTGCATCTTGGAAAATCCAGCCTTGCTGCATACTTGAGTTGAGTTCCCGAAGGTGTTGTGAGGATTACCGAAGCGTCTGAGCCATTCTTGCAATAGTGTAGCGAAAATGGCCTCTCATGCCATATTTCAATATAATATTTTGGCGATTGATGACACACACAACACTTGGACTAGTATGATTGTTAAGATGACCATTCTCAAGCTTTTAGGTTCAAGTGATGACAAAGAGAAGATAGGCGTAGCTAGGCCCGAAGGGCCGCCCCTACGACGGTCGGTCCAAAGGACAAAAAATTGAAGAGACCGTGAAGAAATCAAGTCAAAACAAACAAGACAGACATTTTGCTATCACTGGTTAAACCGATGATGAGCAAATTGTACTCACCGGTGCAATGAACCCAGAAGCTGAGGCTAGGGTTTTGCGTCGGTTGAACCGACGATGAAGATATTGAATACGTCGGTGCAACGGCAGAAAAAGACCAAGGGAAATACATACATCGGTTGAACCAATGATACACTGGTCAATTACGTCGGTGTAGTTGTCCAGAGAGTTGGTTTTCGGGAACTCTGGGACAGTTACATGCACCGGTTAAACCGGCGATGAAGATGCATTCACCGGTTGATTACGTCGGTTGATTAAGGTAGCCGTTGAAGTATATCGGCTAGTTGGAAAAAGGTGCTCACCAGTTAAACCGGTGATGACACAAAATGGATCATCGGTTTAACCGGTGATAGCGCTTTTTGTCAGCCGCTTTTCCAACTGCTCTTTTGGGGTGTGTGGGCTATATATACCCCCAAGGCCGGTTGCTGCATATGGTTGGACACCAGAAAAGTTGAAGGAAGTGTTGCCCAAGCAAACTAACATCTCCAACCATCCTATCAAAGCTTAGTGTCATATCTAGCTTGTGAGAAGCTTTGAGTGCTTTGTGCACTTGTATAGGGATTAGTTCTTGTGAGAGCTCCCTTGAGCAAAGTCTTGCTGCGGCAAGCAACCATGTACTCATTGTGTGACCCTCCGACTTGGTATGGAGCGGCAACGACACTGTGTGGGGAAGGAGACCCCTCTTGGTGAGAAGCTCCAATAGTGAAGACGGTGCCATTGGTGACGCTTTGAGAGTGACGGTGGCGGTGGCCTTGTCTTGGTGACTTGGCGCCACTTAGCCTTTGCTTGCCGGAAGCCTTGGTGGCGAACGCAAGACGGTGATCAAGCAAAGAGACTCGGCATCACACTTGTTCGTGTTGGACAAGTGGCCGTGGATATAGGGAGAGACTTAGTGTCCTAATCGAACCACGTTAAATCGTGTGTCTTGGTGTCTTCACGAGAGTTTGCATATTCTCTCCCTTACCTCTTTACTTACTGTATTACGTTTCCGCATTTACTCTATCTTGCGTGCCTTTACTTTCCTAGTTAGTTTGATTAGGATTGGCTATAGGTTGCAAGTCTTTTAGGGGTAAGTAGAGAGTAGCATAGATAAACCTTAGTCATAACTAGCATGTGTAGGAACTGTTAGGTTTATCTTATGCAAATAGATTGAGCCCTATGATAGAAAGCGATTAGCGACCCTATTCAACCCCTGCCCCTCTAGGGTTGGACACCCCGGTGATCCTTACAAATAGTCTCCGTTACATTCTATCTGTCAGATTGCTTCAATGACCGGAGGGATCTGCGAAGGTGCTGACGGTGTCTAGTCAGCAACGAAGTCTGCCAGGACCTAGGACTTGATTGCGCTTCGCGGGACAAAATCAATGGTGTGCGATGGCAACTGCGTTGCCCACTTTCCGATTCTTCCTAAGGCCTCTCTGCTCTCAAACATGTCCCGAAGGGGAAAAGATGTAGGGACCTTGATTTTGAAACTCTGGAAGTAATGGCGAAGCTTCCTGGCTACCATTACCACTGCATAGGCCATCTTTTCCATTTTAGAGTACAACAACTTCTATCCATTTAGGGCTTCGGATACGAAGTAGATTGGTAACTATTTCAAACTGCCTTCGACCATTCTCTCTTCGACTAATGCCGCGCTTACCGCGGAGCTTGAAGTTGCAATGAATAATAGGAGCTCTACTCCAGGCGTAGGGCTTGTCATTACGGCGAGGTTTTCCAAGCACTTCTTCAGGTCTTCGAAGGCTTTGTCTTGCTCAGTACCCCAGTGAAAATTTTCTGTGCCCTTCAGCACCTTGAAGAAAGGGAGTGATTTTTCTGCGGACCGCGAAATGAATCTGTTCAGCGAAGCCAGACGGCCTATCAATTTTTGTACCTCCTTCTCAGTCAAAGGTGGTTGCATTCTTCTAATGGCTTCGATCTTTACTGGATTTGCCTCGATGTCCCTCTCTGTGATCATGCATCCTAGAAGTTTTCCCCTTCTGACCCTGAAGACACACTTTTCTAGGTTCAGTTTGAGCCCATGCTTGCGAAGGTTGGCGGAGGTCTCTCGAAGATCTGAGATGTGGCCTTCGCATTTTTTGCTTCGCACGACAACATCGTCGACGTATGTGGAGATATTCATGTCCAGCTGGGTGTCGAGCACCGCTGCGATGGTTCTGTTAAACATGCAACCTGCATTGCGAAGCCCCTCAGGCATTCTTACATAGTAGTAAGTGCCGAAGGGAGTGGTAAAACTGGTCTTCTCCTCATCTGACTTCATCATGAAGATTTGATGGTAGCCGGAAAAGCAATCTAACATGCTTAACATCTCCGATCCTGCCGCCGCATCTACCAAGGTGTCGATGCGAGGCAAAGGAAACTCATCCTTCCGGTAGAACTTGTTGAGGGTGGTGAAGTCGATGCACATTCTCCAATTTCCGTTCTTCTTCAGGACCTTAACTACATTAGCCAGCCATTCTGGGTACTGCACTTCGCGGATTACACACCCATCAAGTAACTTCTGAACTTCGCTTTGTGCGGCTTTCTTGCGGTCTTCGGACATTGTGCGAAGACGCTGCTTACGCGGCTTAACCTTTGGATCTACCCTTAGCTCATGCTCCATGACTTCCCAACTGACTCCTCGCAGGTCTGAAGATGACCATGCGAAGACATCCTGGTTATTTCTCAAGAACTGGATCAACCTGGACTCTTCGGCCTCCTCTAGGCCTCTGCCTATTGTTACTGTTCGATCAGGAACATCTTCGTAGAGCAAAACTTTTGTGGTGTGCTTAGCCAGCATAACCCCTTCTTTGTTGTGCCGCTCAAAACTGAGTGGCTTCGCTTCCTCTTCTTCCCCATCATTGTTAACGGCTTCGATTGTGTGCACATTTTTCATGGCGCACACTGCATTGTCTTCGCATCTTCTTGCTTCTTCTTGGTTGCTGAGGATCGTGATGACTCCTCCGTCTGTCGGGATTTTCATGCATAAGTAAGCTTGGTTGATGACTGCTGCGAACTTGATGATGCTGTTGCCGCCGAAGATGGCATTGTATGGGTAGGCAATGTCTACCACGTCGAAGGTTATGAGCTCTGTTCTCTGGGTATTGCCTTTGCCAAAGGTCACATTCAACTCTATTTTGCCGAGGGCTTTGATTCTTTTGCCCCCGAAGCCAATAAGCGGGTATTGAGACTTGTGCAGGTTCTTCTCTGTGAAGCCCATCTTCACGAAGCATTGCCAAGTGAGGACATCTGTGGAGCTGCCGTTGTCAACAAGAATCCGACCTATGTCGTTTCCCGCAAAGTGTACAGAGTCTCTGCCAATGTTTGCATGGATAACAAGGGGATCGTTGTGTGGGTAGTGTTGAAGCCTGAGGTTGGCTTCAAATAAGGTGATTGGGTCTGAGACCAGGGGGTGCGGAAATGTTTGCCTTCGCAGACATGCGAGACGGTGCGGAGGTATTCTTTCCTCTGACGTCTCGTCTTGTGTACTAGCTCATTCGATCCACCGGAGATGACATTGATGACATTCACCGTGCCTCCGACCGGATCATTAGCTCTCTCTGTGATCGTACCAGATTCTAGCTTTGGCGATAGAGGGAGGTAGGTGGAAGCTTTTGGCTGGGGTTGTGG
The DNA here is from genome assembly GCF_016808335.1 of Panicum virgatum. Classification (NCBI taxonomy): domain Eukaryota; kingdom Viridiplantae; phylum Streptophyta; class Magnoliopsida; order Poales; family Poaceae; genus Panicum; species Panicum virgatum. Next base: position 22,783,977 of record NC_053151.1, read on the forward strand.
GTGCCACCCTTGATGTGGCACCGAAGGAGTTTGGATTTGCGGGATTTGGGGAGCCGAAGGTGCTGGAAGGGCTGGTGGGGTGTATGTGGGGTTGTAGTGGAAGGTTGGGAAGGATGGTGACAGGGTGGGATATGCCGAAGTCTAGTGAGGTTATTGCGGAGGCTGTCACTGAATTTGTGGTGGCAGGCCTCGCGGTTGGTTGTTGTGTGTATAGTTGACGGGCTTCGGCGGTTGTTCGGTGTTCGCGGCTCGGTTTAATTCTTCTTTCTTCTCTTGACGAGTGGGCACTCACTCGTCCAATGACCTTTGTCTCTGCCATGAATGCAGCAGTAGGGAACTTTTTGCCTTTGGCCGGAGTTTTCCCTCCGACCCCGATTGGAGTTGCTTTGGTCGCTCTTCGCTCTATTGTTCTAAGGCCGGGAGTCGCGGGCTTCGTCACCGGAGACCGTGTTCATGGTCTTTGGGGTCTTTGCTTGTTCAACCTGATGTGGCTTCGGTCGGTCGCAATTGCGCGATCTCTTCTCATTCATCTCTTCGATTCTCCGGCGCTTTCCTTTGTCTAAGATGCAATATTCTTGCATAATCTCGAAGAGCTTGTTCAGTGTCTTCGGCCTGCGGCGCTCGAGGTACTCTCCACACGAGCCAAGACTTAATCTTGCGATTGCGGCATCAATGATGGTCTTCTCCGCTACATCTAGTGCCCTTGCGCGAAGCCTGACGAGACGGTGCAAATACTCTTGCAGTGTGGATCCTTCTTGCTTCAGGTTGTGGAAGTCACATGAGTTGACTTCTTCAGGCTTCGGCGCTCTGAAGGCAGCAGTGAGCTCTCTTCGGAGCTGGTACCACGTGTGGATGTGTCCACCTGAGAGGTTGGAGTACCAATGCTGAGCGCGGCCCTTGAGCGAGAGGACAAACACTTTGACTTTGCATGCCGGGCCGCCGCCTGATGCTTCGATGGCCGCTTCGTACTTGAGGAGGAAATCTTTTGGGTCGGAGTCTCCATCGAATTGCGAGAGAATAGTGGGGTTGAACCGTGGAGGCCACGGGAGCTCTTCAAACTCTGCAGAGAGAGGCGTGGCGAGGTCTTGTTGCGGGCAAAGCTGTTACGGACGAAGCTGATGTGGCATCATGTACTCGCCTTCCTCTTCATCCGAGTACTATTCTTCTTCAATGAGAATGGGTTGTTGGCGAAGCCTATGGGGCTGAGGCGCCTGTTGCACGGGTCTGGGGTCTTGGTGAAGGGGCTTCATCATTACCAGACGATCTCGAATGGACTGCCGCATTGCCTTGCAGCGAAGCTCTTCTTCTTTTAACTTGTTGACTTGCTCCTCTAGCTCTTCGGCAGTGAGCTCCTACCCTTTTCCCTTCGTTCTTGTTGCCACCGGCGCATTTGATGTGCCGGCCTGAGCTTGCTGTGCTTGACGGAGATGCTCGGATAGGCGTGCGCCAATTCTCTTCATGACTTGGATGTCTTCGGCGGAGATGCCGAAGTCGTGGAGATCGACCTTGAAGTCCCCGTCAGCGAGGTCTTCGATCTCGAAGTCTTCGCCGTGGTCTTCGTTGTTGTCGCCGTTCGTCGTGACGATAGTGTTGTCTGTCAAAGCCGGGGCTTTGGTAGAGGCGTTGGCCTCCGAAGCGCCAGGGTTTGGTTTCTTCTTCGCCGCCATGTGGTCGTGTCGAGGACGAACTGTGGGTGGGCGTCAAAACTGTTGGTGTAAGATACTCTCCGGGACGAAGGGATCACAACAGCTCGGGTCGTAGAAGGCGAAGCCTCGAGAGAAAAGTAATGAGCACAATAACAGCACGAAAATCAAAGCAACAACATAATTGCTCTGTATTCCATATCTCACACAGTTACAGGGGGTATTTATAGCCCAATGGCTCACCTACTCCCTGGCTAAAATCCCATAACTACCCCCTAACTGCCAGCATCTGGGAATATTCCTAGGGTAGTCTTGTAATGTTACAACATTCGACACAAAGTAGTGGAATTACAACTGGACACGACACTCCATGCAGATTTCTGACAGTGGGCCTGCCTCTCTTCGCGCCCCTTCGCGATCAAGGTCTTCGCTGCCTCGTCGAAGAGGCTCTCGGAACCGCCTCGCCGTACGTCCCTTCGCCATGGGCGCCGTCTCTTCGCTTCTCTCCGGGCGGGACCTGCATTCGCTCTCCACCCTTCGCTCTAGGACCTTCGGGCGCGTCCTCTTCGCCTTCGCAGTTCGCTTCGCCATTTCTTCCGCTTCCTTGCTCGCAGTTGACTGCCTTCGGCGACGGGCGAACGTGGCGTCCCCAACACCTACGAACTAATCCTAGGGGGTATCCTTTGGTGGGCTTGGCGGTTAAATAGCGACATTCACTTCACTTGATCTTTAAGTAATGGTCTAGTGCTTATTTAGCTGCTCCTAGATACAGTACCGGATCATCCGGTGTTTAATCCGGCATGGCATTGGATCATCTGGTACTGCTGAGTTTCTTCTCCTCCTTCCCAGCATTGATCCCACCCTTGTATTTTGAAGGGTGTCAGTTCATCCATGCTTTGGTCATCGCAAGTTATCATTTGGACACCCTAAAATTATTCTATCTCTGGATTCTTTTTACTATGGCTTCCACTTTCAATGATTTGTATCACTTGGGGTTTAAGCATTCTTGTTTTTTTGATGAAACAGGAGGGGAGAGACTCCCCTACAGGTTATATTTATAAAAAATAAGAAGAGCAAAATGTTATTACAGGCAACCTCAAGAAACAAAAAAGTGACGAAAAAAATAAGAGAGATTACAAATGGTTGTCTATCCATTCTTTTAAAATGTCAACTATCGAATTTTTGGCTCTGTGCACAGCAAGAGCTAATTCTTTCTTGAAATGGGCCCGGCAATTCTGAACTGAGGGATCAATCTGCCTGAAAATGAAGTCATTATGTGTCATCCAAATACCCCAGCAACCAAGAATTATGATTTCCATGAAGAAGGTGACATTTAGCTGTCTTCTGAAAGAGGCAACCACATCAGCAGGATTGTTAAAAGCTGGAATTGTGAGGCCAAGCAAAACCCAAAATTGAGCAGCCAGAGGGCAAAGAAGGAATAGATGTTCCAAAGTTTCCCTTGTGTTCTAATGACAGAGAACACAGTCAAAGGATTGCAAAATCATCCCTTTTCTGCCCAGAAGATCTCTAGTGCTCAAACGGTCTTTCAGGAGTAACCAGAAGAAGACTTTATGTTTGTGCTGGCAACAGTTTTTCCAGAGCCATTTAAAGGCATGTGGGATAGTGGGCTGTCCTGTGAGTTGCTTATAAGCTTTGGAACTTGAAAAGAAGGGTGTGCCCCATATGTATGACCAAGTATCTTGATTAGAATCCAAGTGAAGCCCATCCAGTTTATCACCCAGCAAAAGCAGTTGAGAGAAGGCCTCTGAAGATAAAGGTAGATGAAATAGCTGCTCAATTGCTGTAAGAGATAGGACTCTTTTAATTGTGACATTCTTCTTCTTAGCAAATGAAAAGAGCTCAGGGTAAGCTTGAGCACAAATTTGACCTTCCCAGATGTCCGACCAAAGCAAGCACGTTAGTCCATCAGAAAGATTAACTGTAGCTAAACCCTTGAATTTATCCAGCAATTTAAGGTTATCCTTCCACCTGAAAGATCCTTTTTTTATTGTACTTGGTAACTTGTCATTTCGATAGTGCTTTTCCCAAACTAGATTAACCCAAGGGATATCCAGTCGATTGAAAAATTTATGAAGATTATTAAGCAGAAGAGCTTCATTCTGAGTAGTCAAATTTATCACACCTAGACCACCTTGAGATTTTGGTAAACAAACCATATGCCAGGTAGCTTTGGGGGGAGTTTTTGCATTGATATCAGCACCTCTCCATAAACAGTGCTTTCTGAATTTGTCAATATACTTTATTACTATTTTATGGATCTTGAAAGAACACATGTAAAAGGTTGGCAAAGCAGAAAAGACTGCATTTTTGAGTTGTAGTCTTCCTGCCTGAGAGAGAAATACTGCTGTGCTTGACAATCTTCGTTCACATTTAGAGATAAGAGGCCAGAAATCAACCATTTTTGGCTTGCTCACACTGAGTGGTAATCCCAAATAAGTGAAAGGGAAAGATCCTTTGATACATCCAAATGACTGGGCAAGTGCAGTGGCACTTTCAGACTTCATGTTGCTGGGGACTAGCATTGATTTAGAGAAGTTAACCTTAAGACCCATGGAAAGTGAGAAGAGCTTGAGAATATCTTTGAGGACAGTAAGCTGGTCCTGCTTAGCCTCCATGATAAATCAAGGTGTCATCAGCATATTGGAGAATTGGGAAATCTTGAGAATGATTTAAAGGAATGGGCAAGGAGAGGGTGCCAATGTTTTTAGCCCAATTCAGAGCTGACTGAAGCAAATCTGCTGCAAGGACAAAGAGAAGTGGTGAAAGTGGGTCTCCTTGCCTGACACCTCTTTTACAGTGGAAGGTTTTTCCTGGCACACTATTGAGCAAAACAGCTGAGGTACCAAAAGAAAAGATCAATTGCATCCATTGCAGCCATTTTTCTCCAAAACCCAAGTGCTCCATAATCTGTATATTAAACTGTGCGTTCACAAATATGTTAATAATATTCCAATAACTATGTTATCACACAATTTCTAAAATGACAGTAATGGTCTAACGAGGCTATTTTCCTTACATGTGCTTAAATACTAGATGTTGGCGAGGATTTGGTTTGGAAATCGGCACATAACAGATTTAGTGGCTGCAGCTGGCTAGCCTAAGTCCTTGTTCACAGCTTCAAAGTCCACCCGTGCTAGCCAGTTTTCTACACATAAGTGACCACACGTCTAGCTACTAGCTCATGCACATTATTCCGTGGAGCAAAGAACAGCGCCACTAATCGGTCGGGTATTTTTTTATCAACATGGATATATATATATATAAGCATGCATGAACCACAATATGGAAGTGCATGCGCCACCATGTTCATCACTTTCCTGTTTTAATTTCTGGGATTCGTGCGGATGTATGCATCAATCGAGCAATATGTGGTTTATTTTCTTAGTGATTTACTTAGTCTGTGATGATTATTGGCTAGTCGACTATTCCGTCATCATTTGTGACCACAAATGATTCTTTTAGTAGGCATTTTTATGCCACAAAATTATACATGCTAGCACGTATAATGTCAACTGTCAGCTGCCCTTTCTGAACTGTCATTGTTGCGTTTTCTGCAGAATGTCAAAGCAAGCTAAGGTACACACCGAGTCTCAGGGAAAAACAAAGACTCATTTGAACAAGTCTTTCCCAGCCGCATTCATATATACATGTCTCGAGTTTGAGCAAGACAACAATACATTCACAAGACAGCCAGCGTGCGGCAAGGCAAGAACCATGGGCTTCCTTGCTCACGTAGCGTTGCTTGTCGCAGTGCTCATGCTCTGGTGCGCTGGGGTTCTAGCGGCACAAAAATTCGGTAATGTGACCATTCCATCTGCCGCCTCGCTCGCCCGCTGTCCCAAGACGTGTGGCAATATTACATTCGACTTCCCCTTCGGCATCGGCGCCGGCTGCTTCCGCGACCCCGACTTTGAGCTCATCTGCAACCAGACCACGCAACCCCCAAGGCTTTTCCTGAACGACGGCGACACAGAGATCGTCTACGGCATCTATCTGTCTGACCCCGTACATAATCCAGGTACGCATGTATCTATGCCTCAACATTGGGTACGTGCATGCAGCGCTGGTTGAATTATTTAGAGCTGTTTTATATACCTTATTATATATAGCATTATATAGTAGCTAGTTAAAGAGAAGATCTAATCGTCCATTGCTAAGGCCTAAGGGTAATAATAACCATTGTAGTTATTAATTGACTTGCTTATTACCGATCGATCTTTATTGTCAAAAATATATTGTAGCCATTTGTGTTATTTCCCCCATTTCAGTACTATACTTTTATCCTTCGGATGTTTCTAGCCAGTCCTTTTCGAATATTTAAATACCCTAGTATAAGGCACCGTAAAAGAACTTAAGTATGTCATTAATAAGGGTGGTCAAATTCTGTTTGCATAAGCCAGGCGTTATTATGTCTGCTGTTTTTCCTGAAAGAAAACGCTCATTTCATATACCATGGCAAAATTTAAACACCAGGTTTAGACGTTGCCTTTTCTCGCTCCATCCCCATGATTTCGGGCGTCGATGTGTACAACACGTCATGGAAAGCACCTGGCCAGTCTTTTGTTGGGTCTCAACAATTGCAATTAAACTTCATTGGCTGCGACTTCGACACGTACTGGCTACATGACATTAACTCGAGCACTATGATATGTGCGGTTACCAGCTGCCCTAGCGGAGGGATCACGGAAATCGATCCCAGCTGGGAACAACAGTGCAACGGCACTGGAGGTTGCAGTCATACATTTCAGGACAGCGCACTTTCAAGCTTGAAATTCCAGTTCGTCAGGCACGACCGGAAGCCGGAAGGGCAGGCTAATCTGACGAGCTCTCTACGGGACAGAATCAGCGTCAAAACTTCTTTTATGCTGCTTTCTTGGGGGATCGTACTGGATCGACCAAGCTGTGCAGCGGCGGCAGGGAACAAAACCAGCTATGCCTGTGTCAGCCAGCACAGCTCTTGCACATCGGAATTGTATGGTATCAACCCTTCGTACATGTGCGTGTGCGGTGATGGGTACGTTGGCAATCCTTATGTGCCTGATGGCTGCGTGCATGATCGAGGTAATATAATTAATTAACCTCGCTGCAATTGCTTGGTAGCTGCTGTCTACGCACCACAAAATGATTATTCATGCTATGACAATGCTTACAAAGTTCCCAAAAAACAGGTTATAATCCGAATCCACCGAAGGTGAATTGCCTCCGATCATGTGGGAACATCAGTGTTCCATTCCCATTTGGTCTAGAAGAAGGCTGCTATGCAAGGGAGGAATTTCTGCTCAACTGCAGTGACGCAGCGTCCTCCGCACTTATATTCGGCTGGGATCAACTCGTCTCCCGCATTAATATTGGCCAAGGCACCATAGTCACTAGAGCTAGCTCTGATGGTAAGCTGCTTCCGGTAATCTCTACACTACCTCTATTGTCACACAAGATATTCATTGGGCGGTAGCCAACCTTAGCTGCCAACAGGCGCAGCAGGATATTGTTGCATATGCATGCGTTAGCGCCAACAGTACCTGCTTGGGTGTTAACTCAACAGATAATTTCTCTGGTTATAGCTACATTGGCTATCGATGCAAATGCACGGATGGCTTTGATGGAAACCCATACATCCCAAACGGTTGTCAAGGTCGTTCTCACTCACATACAGAAACTATATTTGTACGTGTTAATTGATTTCTTTCATCTCCTAAACAACCATGTGTGGCTGCAGATGTTGATGAGTGTAAAACTACACCGGGTATTTGTCGAGGAGACTGCCATAATACCATAGGAAGTTACTACTGTACAAAATGCCCTCCAAAAACAGAATATGATACAACAAAGATGAAGTGTACTCAAACAAAAAGGCAAAAAAGTCTTCTGTTAGGTGAGTTTGTAGTCCATTAATTTCATAAGTACTGTCCTATAAAATATTGACAAGTAACACTATTCATGATAGGTATTGTGATTGGTCTTGGGGTTGGCTTGGGAACTCTATTGCTTGGCTTGTGTGTAACATTTGCTGTACATAGATGGAGAAAAGATGTCAAAAAGAAACTGCGCAGGAAATATTTCCGAGAGAACCAAGGTCTTCTCCTTGAACAATTAATATCAACTGATGAAAATGCAAAAGACACGACAAAAATCTTCTCTTTGGAAGACCTTGAGAAGGCAACAAACAACTTTGACGAAACACGTATCCTTGGCCGTGGAGGTCATGGCATGGTGTACAAAGGAATCTTATCTGACCAGCGTGTTGTGGCAATAAAAATATCTAAGGTTATTGAGCAAAGTGAGATCAATCAGTTCATTAATGAGGTCGCTATTCTCTCACAGATAAGCCACCGAAATATCGTAAAGCTTTTTGGATGTTGCCTTGAAACAAAAGTTCCATTATTGGTATATGACTTTATTCCTAATGGTTCCTTGTATGACATTCTTCATTCTGCATCAGAAAGCACATTCTTCTTGTCATGGGATGATTGCCTAAGAATTGCTGCGGAAGCTGCAGGGGCACTCTATTATCTCCACTCGGCAGCCTCAGTATCGGTCTTCCATCGTGATGTCAAGTCGTCTAATATACTCCTTGATGCAAACTACACAACTAAAGTTTCAGATTTTGGAGCTTCGAGGCTTGTTCCTATTGATCAAACACATATTGAAACACTTGTACAAGGTACATTTGGTTACTTAGATCCAGAGTATTACCATACAGGGCAGCTAAATGAAAAGAGTGATGTATATAGTTTTGGTGTGGTGCTCCTGGAGCTTCTCATTAGAAGGAAGCCTATTTTTACAAGTGAGTCTGGCTTAAACCAAAACTTGTCCAGTTACTTCCTCATGGAGATGAAGTCAAGACCAGTTGAGGAGATAGTTGCTGCTCAAGTTCTCGAAGAAGCATCAAAGGACGAGATTAGCAGTGTTGCCTCCCTTGCTGGGATGTGTTTGAACCTTAAGGGTGAAGAAAGACCTACTATGAAGCAAGTAGAGATGACACTGCACACCTTGCGAACAAAAAGGTCGAAGTCTTGCATAAAAGCTCCAGAAAATGATCAAGAGATGCAGCCGTTGCTGTATGCAACAGCTGAGCCTATTACAGACCAGTTAATAGCCATTCAAGTGAACCACAACGTACATGAACCAAACCAGGCCAATGATGTTATAGGTTGGAGCAAGAGCTCTTAGCATCTGCTGAGTTACCAAGCTAAATTTGCCCATCAACTTCTCAGTGCTGCTCTCCCCCCTAAATATCCCAATAAGATGATTTTTATTCAGATCTTCATGCTTTCGGAGTATGATGTTCAAGAATGTATTATCTGTGTGCCATTGAATGTTAAATAAATTCCCAATGTTCGATGATTTGCATGCCATTAATTTTTTTTAGTTCTCTTCATGCCACTGCCATCACAAGTGTTAGCACAACGCGCCCGTTATCTCGAATATTGACTCAAATCCTACTTGAATTAGGAATCAATAGGGATGTGATGTTAGGGCTTATATATAGTTCTGCTATAACTCAGGTGTTGAATCCTATTAGGACTCCTAGTTGCATATATACGAGGGCTTTCGAGGAGACTATATAAACAATGGGGTGGAGGCCGTGGGAATAAATCAAGCAAAAAGACAACACAATATCTCATCCAACGCTTAAATATAGACAGTTCTTAAATGTAGCAATTTCTTAAATGTAACGGCAACAATTTTTGAACATGCAGTCTTTCAAAACCTAGCCTTGTATATTCTGAAAGGCAAACTAGGCATTTTGGTCACTCTATTTTGCTTCGAGGATCACGTTCATCCTTCAACTTTCAGATCAGGCAATCTAGTCTCTCAACTTTTGCTTTTGTGTCAAATTCATCCTTGTACTGATGTGGTGCTCCATATTGGCATGAGACTAATGAGAAAAATCCTTTTAACATTGGCTCCTTCTCCTCTTTAATTTCCCTATCGCTGTTTGCACTACCAAATCCAGGAACTAGCGCATCCTCATTTATTGCTTCTAGCACCACGCCGAGCAAGCGAGCTTGTAGTACACCAGCTACCTGCTCCTTTTCTCTCCAATCTGAGCCCCACAAGAATCAGCTCCTCTTTCCCCTTCTTTGTGAAAGCAAGCAACGAACAAATCACTACTAGAAAACGGATCAAATGTCCTGGCCAAAGGTACCAGCTGCTGTTGCAGCCGGTACTGATGCGTGGCATTAGTACCGGCTGCAACAACAGCTGATATCTTTGGTCAGAGGTGCTCAAAGGCAAGAGGTTTGGTACCGGGTTAAAGCATTACCCGGTACCAAAACCCACGTATAGGCACCGGTTAGTGCCACCAACCGGTACCAAAAGAACAAGGAGGAATAGGTACCGGTTGGTGGCACCAACCAGTGCCTAAGGAGCGGACAATGGCACTGGGTTTTGCCATGACCCGGTGCCGCCAGGTGTTGGCGCCTACCAACATCACTAGCGATGATGCCAGTAGACGCCAATTAGGGATGACAGTATTTCATGAACCACGAATGAATCCGTAAGCGTACGGAATACCGCTGTAGCATTTTACCCGGGAGTATACCGGGGTGTCATTTATATTTCCGCAGGGAAAGCGGTGAGTGAGAGAATATATAGATGAGTGGGTGAACTCTATCTAGATTGGATATTCTCATGCATAAACAGAGGTAAGATAATAACATGGTAGGAGGTAGTGTGACCCACACACAAACTACCCTCTTGGATAAATAAATAAAAGAAAGATAAAAGATGCTTTGGGCCGGGAGCAAGGTAAAAGTCAGAGCTCGAGTCAGCTGTGCTAGACTAGCTATATCTACACTTTCTCATTGGTTAGCTCGTCAGAGATTAAACTACACAATAGGGAGATCGCTATCGAAGCGACGGGAGGAGCCCGTACACCCCGGCGACTTTATGTACCTCCTACCCCCCATACCGAACGTGGAGGATTACTAAAAGGCTCGGACAGGGCTGTCACCACCTGCCGGCTACCTCTACAAACCGTGGGTATAGTTGACATCTAGCAACACTTAGCTAATCTAGACACCATGTCTACACTAGTAAGGGATACTCTAGTGTCCCGCGCGGAGCCCCCACCCTCCGGATGGACAGACATCACACTAGAGCAATCATACGAATACTGGAGCAGTGGATAGAGTTCTAAGAACAAAAGACTAACCATCTCCAGTACAGGGCAATCGTACAATGCAAGCATAGAATGATAACGCAGCCATGACAAGAAGAATATACTCGATAACTCAGAATATACTTCAAGCAGATATCGGTAACCATAGTCTAATTCTATTACAAACAACCGAATGTTACAAGAGAGAGCTAAAGATGAACCCATACCAGACTCTCGAGCAACACCGGCGACTCGATGACTCCTAGACTTCTCCTAAACTCCACTAAGCCTAAAGACTATGCAAGGAATGCAAGAGAGGAGATGAGAGGTGTGTGTGTGGTGTGTGTGTGTTCTATTCTCCACCCCCCCCCCTTGTATTTATAGCAGGGAGCCACAAGGTGAAGCCAGCACAACCGACGTAGGGGACCAATGGGGAAGCCCCACGTGCCCTGGTTGAGGCGGTGGGGCCCACGGGCCAGGTCGGCCGACCAAGTAGGTCGGTCGGCCTACCCGTGCCACCAACCGCCCCCAACTTCTTCTGGAGGGCTGTCTTGGGCCTCTTTGTCTGATCTACGCTGGGGTTGGCCTGTCTTGACTTGTTTGAATTGGGTTCTTGCGTTACTTTTGGTCTATCTGAGCCTGAATCGGTGCTCTGATAATTTCTGTGATTTTATGTCGGGCCAAAGTGTGCTTGTAACCTGCATACTAGCTTGAAAACACAACTTGCATATTCTAAAAGGACCCACAGGCAAAGTGTGTCTTTTCAAAGTCTAACTTGAGGATGATGATTTATTTTCTTGAATGATGACAACCATGGATATATTCTAGGGCCCAAGCCAGACAATCCTGTATTGTCCTAGTCTGAATAAACCCATATTGGTTTTTATGAATGATAGACTGAATCACCCTTTGCAGTCCGTTGGCCAGTAGCTTTGTGTTGACGCTTCTTAAAGCGCCAATTTACGTACCGCAAGCGCACGGATCGTGTAGCTTTTCCCTTAGAGTATTCCCCCAAAGTTTATCAATCCACGGAACAAGTGTATTACTATGCTTAACTAAGCACTAATGATGTTGGTAAAAGATCTATATTGAGTGATTGAGTATGAAATAGATCTAATCTAACCAATCTAATCTAATCTAGACTAATGAGCAACGATAGATGTGTGCACAAGATATGAAGAGTATTTGTCCATAGGGTCTAGGATCACTAGAGATGTAATCGCCAAGCAACAAAGAACGGATCAAATCTACCAAAGGTGTGTTCCAAGATCAAAACATTTCCCTCCCGCGTACTATCACTACACGAGGATAATCAGTAACGAATCAACAAGAAACACGATAGTTGATGTAATCTAAGTAAACCATGCAAGAGCAAAGCAAACCCAAAGCCAAGTCACGAACTATTAGGCATCAAAACATCATCAACAAGAATTGTGATAGATCAATCTCATAAAGGATTCGGCAATTACAACTCAAGATCTCCCTACAACCACATGAACAAACGAGGACTTTACCCCATGAAGCTAAGCGAAGTATAGTCGATCATGGTGACGAAATCTCCGGCAAGGGATGGATCCCTTGCTGTGCTCCAACTTGCAGCGGCGCCGAGGGACGAGGAGGCCTCCGGTGTCGCCTTTCTCTTGTGTCTAACTCGAATGTATCTCTGGATGCTCTTCTCTGCGATCTCTGCTATCTCCCAGGATGCTCTCTCTTTGACGGCGGCTTCGGGGTATTTATAGGCAGATATAGTCGGCGGTTTTGGTAAAACATAGATTAGGGTTGACGCATACTTCGCGCTAAAGAAAACTGAGATCGATTGGACTCCGAAAAGGGCTAGGCCGGCCGGCCCAAGGACTCCAGGCCGGCTGGCCTGGGCCTTTTCTGGCCCCTTTCGGTCCCATCTTTCGCGTGTTGAATCTTCCTCTTATTCCTCATCTTAGCCCAGTTGTAACCATGCGTCAAAACATCTCCGAAAATGTCCAATTTCCTGTCACCGAAAAGGGCTAGGCCGGCCGGCCCAAGGACTCCAGGCCGGCTGGCCTGGGCCTTTTCTGGCCCCTTTCGGTCCCATCTTTCGCGTGTTGAATCTTCCTCTTATTCCTCATCTTAGCCCAGTTGTAACCATGCGTCAAAACATCTCCGAAAATGTCCAATTTCCTGTCAAAATGCAACATGCTCCAAAATCCAGGACAAAATCGAAAACGGTCAAGTTCGGGTGCCAAGTGGCGGGTTAGTACATGAATCATCCCGAAAAATTTACCAAAACAACTCCTAATCATATAGTAAAATGGGTACTTAAGGAGCGCCAACATTCCCCCCATGCTTAGCTTTTGCTCGTCCTCGAGCAAATCAAATCATCAAATCCTTCCATGGGTTGCTCAAGAGTTCTCGAACTGCAAAATTTACTTATGCAAACAAGTCTAACAATATTTCTTCAAACAAAGGTCAGAGGAGCAGCAAGGATAATCATATCATGGGCGTTTAAAAACTCATCCAATATTACTCCACGACTCTTACCTTTAGCCGGCAACTCGAATATCGACAACACTTGCTTTTCTTGCCATCCTTGGAGGTTTTTGTCTCTTTTTTTTATTAAGAAACAAAATACCCTGCAACAAAGGTTAGACCAGAAATTCTTGCACAAGTCCTTTCATGTCTCTCAATATAAGTGGCTATCCTATTTTTATTTGCAAGTTCTCATCTCTCGAAAGTCTCTCAAGTATGAAGTGGGGCTATAGGTGAGGCTTAGCAAAGTATATACATATATTGTCAAATTAAGAAAACCTTCTAATGATTGCTTACCTTCCGAGCCAATGATCATGAGAGTTTCTCCATAGTGTAAAGGGTTCAAGGGTAAGAAGATTTAGAATGGTGGACATGTGCAAAGGAATAAAAAGATTGACTTCAAGGCACAAGCATCGTCCTCGTTGTCGGATTGCACATGGTTAGAATTGAGTATATTGTTCTCAAACAACAAGGTGATATCTCTTTGCACTTCTCCAATCATAGAATCCCTTCATTTATTTGTTTCTTCTCATACATTTTTTTTTCCTTTCTTTCTCCCGAATTTTCTTTCTCTTCTCCGAACCTTTTCATAGGACACTTTCTATAAAACATAGATAGGCAAATCTCCAAAGTGGCTCCCTAAATTTTTAGAGCCTGAACCGAGACCAGAGAGGCCTAGGCCGGCCAGCCTGGGGCTTTCCCAGGTCGGATTCGGTCCATCTTTTGAATACTCCTTCCTTTCTTCATCCCAAAATTATGTTTTATACAAATCATGCGCAGAAACAGAATGTATCCTCACAATTGGGTTGTGGTCAAGGAAGACGATAATAAACAAGATAATCTCGGGTTCGGGTTTTGGAATCCGGTGGATTTCATGAGTTGTTCCAATGAGGAATTCTCATTACCGAATATTGACATGGCTAGCAATTCAGAGATGAAAAATACGGACATGATCATTGCTCGAAATTAAAACTCCCAAGAGAAAGAAATCCTAACTCAACTCAATGTACATCCAATACTTATGGTGGAACGAGTATAGCTTTTGGATGATAGGATTTTTACTCTCAACTTGCCAAGAACTTGATCAACCTTATGTTTGTAGGGGTTTTATTATTTTTATGAAATTAAAGTCCTCCAACGCAGACGTCAGATGGGCCAGCACTTCTTCACAAAATTAGTGTTAAAGCCATCAGGACTTGGTGATTCATCATTGGGGAGGTTTTGGATCACAGCATCAATTTCTTCAGTGGTGAAAGGTTCCTCAAGACAGCTCAAATCAACATCTGAATGAAGTAGTGAATGTAGGTCCAGTGAAATAGAACTGAAATCTGACTGTCCCAATCTATCTTTATATGTCTCCCATAATAACTTGGCTTTCATGTGATGAGCAAAGTGTAAGGCTCCTTCTGAATTTTCTAAGAAGGTAATCAAATTCTTTCGGTGCTTGATAGTTGCATTTACAAGAAAAAATTTGGTTCCAGCATCACCTTCCTTGACCCACTTAATGGTGCATCGTTGCTTCCAGTAAATTCTTTGTTGCTTGAGTAAAGAGAGCAATTTATCCTCTAGTAAATTTTTGAAGTTCCATTCCATTAGAGTGAGATCTCTGAATTCCTCTATCATGCATAGCAGTTCCAGTGTAATCTTGACATTGGAGATATTATCCTTCAAGCTGGAAAGATGTGATTGCCAGGCCTTAATGACTCTCCTCAGATTTTTAAATTTAGCAGTAATCTTTTTTGCCACATCTGTATGATAAACAGGAATAGACCAGCCATGCTAAACCACAGCCATGAAATTTTCATGCTCCATTAAATAATTTTCAAACCTGAAGACAGCACCTTTAGGAATATTTGTGCCAATCGAAACAAGGCAGGGAACATGATAAGAGGTTTCCATGTTTAGTGTTGACACTGAAGAGTCTGGGAAGAACGAGGTCCACGAATTCGAGGTAAAGAACCAGTCAAGTCTCTCTAATAGTGGTGGGTTTTGTTTGTTTGACCAGGTAAATCTTCTACCATTTAGGATCATGTCTGTCAAGCCAAGTGCACTGATAGCTTCATTGAAATTCAACATTTCATTAACATCCCCGTGGGCAATTTCTATCTTCTGGTGATCTGATCAGATTAAAATCCCCAACAATCAACCATAAAATTTCAGTAGGCATTTGTATATCTCTAAACCAACTAAGGAATTGTGTCTTTTCAGCTGGAGTACATGGAGCGTAGATGTTTGTTAGGACCCAATCTACTGCATTGTGTTTGGAGGTAAGTTCTACTGAGAGACCATATGCATTACTAAAGATGAGATGTCCATCAAACATATAATATTTCCAGATGGTGATAACTCCTCCTAAAGCTCCTACTGATGGGAGGTATTCAAAAGCATCAAAGCCTCTAGGGCAAAATTTTCTGATGAACTAAATATCAAATACCTCTCTTTTAGTTTCTTGAAGACAAATGACATCACAACCAGATTCTATAATTTTATCACAAATAGCATCCCACTTTTTGTCTGAATTGAGGTCCCTAACATTCCAGCAGAGAACCTTCCATGATCTGACATTGGTGTGATTACCCATAAAACCATGATAGAGATAACTTAAAGCGGTTGAAATAAGCTAGATAACAACCGGGCATGATAAAGTCAGTTAGAGAAAAGTACAGGAAGAGGGGTAGAGACAGAAAGAGAGGCAGAGACTGAGCTAGATATGTGGCCAACATCTCAGAATAATTACAGACCAAAAGCAAAAGTGTCTGAGAAAGCAAAAGACAGCCAAAAGGTGGGCAGCAGCAGCCTTCACTTTCTTGATTTCTTGGGGTCCTTCTTTGTGGCTTCATCATTGGTATCATCACTGTTGTTCTTCTTTTTAGGTGCCTTCTTCCCTCCAGGGGTAGGCACTGGTGGCTTCTTCTTTTTTTGGAGAGCTTGGACAGTCAGAACCTTCTCATCAACCTTGCAGAATGACACCCCCAGGTTCCTAATCACAGATGGAGAGAGATTAGGTGGAACCACTGTGCAGCCAAGGCACTTTTTTGTGGAACACTGTGGATCCTTGAATCCTTTTTTATTGTTCTGCATCCTTTTGCTTCTTCTCTTATTTGGGTCCCCCAGAACTTCTGCATGTTTCAATTCTTCAACCTTCTCCAAGAAAACTTTGGACCAGGGGCCAGATGAGGGTGAGATTCTATGAGAAATCTGCTCTATGGGAGTTCCTGGTGACAACTGCTCTTGAATTGCTTTGCCTTTGTCTATCTTTGTTGGCGTCCCAAGCTGCTGATCAGACAAAGGAGCATCGTCTGGCAGGGTAGAGAGCTCAACATCAGGCAAGATCTTGGAGCAAGGAGGCACATTGATAGCAGGGAATTTATCTTGCAGTGAGAACTGTGTGCTGAAGGAAAGGTAATCCAAGTGACTTAGAGCTTGTGAATTAAGAAACTTTTTAGCCCAAGTGAAACTGCTAGGATTGGCCAGAAGGGCTGTAAAGAAATCATACCAGAGTTGGGGCACACTGACAGAGGGTTGGGCCTTTCCAGAGGCAAAGAAATTTGCCCAGAGCTTGACAGCTTCAGCATTTGGCTTGTAGTGGGCTGCCAAATTGCTGAAGACTGGATCTGCTTCAGGTTCAAAGAGTTGTACAAAACCAAGTTGAATCTGATTCTCAGTTTGATTTGCCTCTTCAGCTGCCTGAGCTTCAAGTTCATGGTCATCCATCAACTCATCTGGATGGATTTCATCTGGGTTAATCTGCTCCAAAGGGAGGAAAACCTCCACATCAACAATGTTGTCTACTGCCTGGACATTATTCTCAGAACCTGCATCAGAGTGAGCATCTTCTATAATGACATCTTCTAATTGTAGCCCCACAAATGGTTGGTCATCCATATTTTCAGCAATTTCCAATAAGTCTTCAATTACTCCAAGGTCATTTTCTGGAGGGGCATTGAGATCAAGATCAGGGGCTTGCAGGAGGTCATTCATCTCCAAAAAGTCAGCACCTTGCTGTGGAGGGGGTAGAATAGGCACATTCACTAGATCAAGTAGAATGTAACCGACGTTTGATAGATATACTTAAAAAGATATTTTGACCCTCAAGTATATTGCCAAAGGCAAGTCCATTTCGGCAAGATGCCAAGACCATTACGTGGGTGAGAGCATATGTGTGGTTGAAGCTTGTTTCATCATCGTTCATATATATTTGTTTTGACTTTATTTATCAGAAACTAATCTGAAGCAACGTATTATGACGATATGATCCATTGAACAGTAAAATTTGAAACAAAGACAACATATTGTGCAGGAAATAATTCAAATAATCAAGCATCCATCACAAGCATACACTAGGTTACACATAACAACAACAATAACATAGCCTTTTTTCCCAAGCAAGATGGGGTAGGCTAGAGATGAAACCCGACAGAAATAAGTTCAAGGTTCAGGCACATTGATAGCTAGTCTCCAAGCGCTCCTATCCAAAGCTATCTCTTTAGAAATATTCCAATCCTTAAGGTCTCTTTTAACCGACTCATCCCACGTCAGTTTAGATCTACATCTACCCCTCTTTACATTATCGACCCACTCAAGAACCCCATTACGCACCGGCGCCTCAAGAGGCCTTCGTTGGACATGTCCAAACCATCTCAGCCGATGCTGGGTAAGTTTCTCCTCAATTGGTGCCACCCCGACCCTATCCCGAATAACTTCGTTCTGGACTCTATCCCTCCTTGTGTGCCCGCAAAACCACCGCAACATCCGCATCTCTACTACACTCAGTTGTTGGATATGTTGCCTTTTTGTAGGCCAACATTCAGCACCGTATAACATCTCCGGACGAATTGTTGTCCTATAGAATTTGCCTTTTAGCTTTTGTGGCACCCTCTTGTCACAAAGGATGCCAGAAGCTTGCCGCCATTTCAACCAGCCAGCTGAAATTCTATGCCTAACATCTTCATCAATGTCGCCATCCTTTTGTAGCACCGATCCTAAATACCGAAAAGTATCCTTCTGGACCACCACTTCCTTATCTAGACTAACGTCTCCCTCCTCATGCCTAGTCGCGCTGAAATCGCACATCATGTACTCGGTCTTGGTCCTACTAAGTCTGAACCCTTTCGACTCTAATGTGTGTCTCCACAGCTCTAACTTCCTATTAACCCTTGCCCTACTCTCGTCAACTAGCACCACATCATCAGCAAAGAGCATACACCAAGGGATCTCACCTTGTATATCCCTTGTGACCTCATCCATCACTAAAGCAAATAAATAAGGGCTCAATGCTGACCCCTGGTGTAGGCCTATGTTAATAGGAAAGTCAGTGGTGTTGCCATCACATGTCCGGACAAACGTCGTCGCATCCTTGTACATATCCTTAATGAGGGTAATGTATTTAGTTGGGACTTTGTGCTTCTCCAAGGCCCACCACATGACATTTCTCGGTACTTTGTCATATGCCTTCTCAAGGTCAATGAAGACCATGTGCAAGTCCTTCTTCTGCTCCCTATATCTCTCTATCAATTGTCGTATTAAGAAAATCGCCTCCATGGTTGACCTTCTAGGCATGAACCCAAATTGGTTTTGGGTCACACTTGTCACTCTGCTTAGGTAA
The DNA here is from genome assembly GCF_016808335.1 of Panicum virgatum. NCBI lineage: Eukaryota > Viridiplantae > Streptophyta > Magnoliopsida > Poales > Poaceae > Panicum > Panicum virgatum. The sequence goes on from NC_053151.1 coordinate 22,802,854, forward strand.
TGCTCGATAACCCTCTCCCAAAGCTTCATCGTATGGCTCATCAGCTTAATCCCACGGTAGTTAGTACAACTTTGAACATTGCCCTTGTTTTTGAAGATAGGTACTAGGTTACATATACATTCATTTTTTTTTTGAACAAAGGTTTGGCCCATTTTATTCCATCACAGAGATAAAACGCACAGGTTCAAAGTATTCACGTATTTGAAGCGTGCCCGCTCAGTTCAGTAGGATTCACACTCTCGCCATCGCTCAGACTAATGCAAGGAGCTACGCCAGAACTCGATGAACTTTCCAGTGCAGCCTGATTCCCCCAACTTTTCTCCTGTATACACACATACGTTCATGTTAGTTTTGTAATAATTCGGTTACACATACGTTCATGTTATGTTTTGTATTAATAATTGGCTGTATTACACTTTGTAGTGGCCGCTCATTTCCTGTATCTAAAGATATGGGTGAGCATATAGAATGACGATAATAAGCATACAAGCAAGGCAACTTTGACCGTATCATATAACTATGGTTAAAGCTTTAATACTGCGTTCATCGATTCATCAATTGTATGTCCCTAGTACAAAATGGGATTATGGGAATGCAATTTAGATGAAACCCATCTCAATCAAAAACACATTGTTACCACCACCAACAAGGCCTGCTCCGCTTTGATGACTCCTGGACCTCGACGGTCCTCTCGGTCTAGGTTACCCAGTGTGCGTATATCTGGCCCAGAATACGCTCGGCCCGTGTAAGCTAGAGTTGTATGTGTGCTGCGTGATTGCTGAGACGTGTGAGTTCTTCCTGCTTGCTGCTACAAGTAGGCAAGCCGAGGAAGAGATCGGCATGTATGAACCAAACAATTCACAACGAATTGAATCCTGTCCTCTGAATTCCTCTCTGCTAGCCAATCCCCCTTCTTCCTCCTTTTGAATATCTTGGTTGCTAACATTCTATAATAAAAGACTAGATCCTGGATCCCATCCCACCCCATGTCAGACCCGAGGCAGCGGGACTGCTTATAGGCATAGAATGTTCTAGAGTAAGAGATAGCTCATGGATGTATCTTACCTCTCTTGTAAACTACCTAAATAGGCGTAGAACTAGCTGCAGTACAAAGGAAACTACCCGATCGTGCTGTAGTAGGACTCCAACTATACTCGGCTAGGATTTTCCATGTAACCCTGTCTCACCGGATATATAAGGGCGGACAGGGACCCCCTCGAAACACATCAACACCTAAGGCAATACAAACCACCACACAGGACGTAGGGTATTACACAACTCGTGGTCCGAACCTATCTAAATCTTTGTGTTCCTTGCACCATCGAGTTCCAGAGCCATCGATCCCTACCTACAAAACCTACTGCTAAGGGTATCCCTGAGCAGGCTTGGCGGTAAACACCGACAGCTGGCACGCCAGGTAGGGGACTCGGCAAGTTCATCGGCGAGTTCGATGCCACCTTCGCTTTTAGAACCATGGCACCTCCCCAAGGCGCCACTTCGTCTTCGGCCCGTGGGTCTGCGTCGTCAACGGTTCGGGTGGCTTTGACAGCCACCTAACCAACTCGCCCACGCTGAAGACCATCACGTCGGAAGATTCTAACAAACTCACTAGGTCTCACGATTGCGGCGTTATGTTGCTTCCCGACTTCGCTAAAGAGATCGAGGCGAAACTCGAAGACAACTCGAGTTCTACTCAGTCTCAGACTATTCTCAAACCGAAGTCTACTCAGATTGGGACTCTTCTTACTCAACCCATCTTTGGCTTGTGCAATTCATCATCTGCTTACAAGCAGATGATTAAATCCATCTATGAAAATAGCTTGGATCGTCTACCCCGCATCGAAAACCAATCAGTCACCGCTAGCCAGGAGGCACCCGTTTTCGACGTATACCCAGATCCAGTCGAGTCATCTCAAGACAGCCTGGATTTCATCACCAATGCGCTGGCAACGATGCAACTCAAATCTTGCCGAACCAATACCCTCGCAGAATTACTCGACAACCTGCGAGAAGTTGCCAGCATCGATGATCTTCCGTTCCAACAAGGTACTCCCCTCGCAACCGAGAGGGAAACTGGGTCCGGAGAAACTGTCCTAGCCGACTACGATTCAGACCTGGAAAGCTTCTCTACCAAACGACTGGTTCCAGTGATCATCCAAAAGCCGGAACCCAGTCATCACGATCCAAACGAAGCCTTGGATCAGATTTCAGCAGACAATCTGACCCAAGATGCTCCACCAGACGAAGATGAAGCTACTAGCACAGCCCGCAAGGCAAGGAATCAACATAAAGAAGCGCGCAGGGTTTATGTGACTGAACGTGCTCGTATTCCACCGCGCAACCTCAACAACGAGTTCAACAACGTTGCAGATCCGGTTTTCAAAACACCAATCGCTGCGATGACAGAAGCAACCCTGCGACTCATAGAGCAAGTCATAAATCTCACCAAGAACGTTGTTGAACAACTCGAGAGACAGAACCCGCTATCCTCACTCCACGGCACACGATCAAGGGCTACTACAATAGTCATACCTCAGGCAAGCCGTACCCCCAGAGGCCACCAACGTCAACAGCAACAAGAGCAGCAAAACCAAAGAAATCAAGAGGATCAAGAAGTCGCGAGCAACCATCGCCCCAAAGGTGGCCAACCACTAGTAAACCAAGCCCCTGGGCCTCAGTCAAACCGCAACAACAATAATCACGGGCACAACAGGAAAGAGGTAGCTGATTCCATCATGGATGCACGGGATATCATCAACGCAAGATGCAGAGCTCAGCTCACGGACAACTCCGATCGCTTCTAAGCACTGAGCAGAGCCTTCGACAACATTGAGTACCCAAAGGATTTTAAGCCTACGAACATCCAAAAGTACGATGGTGAGCAAGACCCTGCTCAATGGTTACGTTTATACTCAACGGCTGTTATTGTTGCAGGGGGAGACTCCAATACTAAGGTCCTTTACCTCTCGATGGCCCTGGAGCCCGCACCCCTCACGTGGCTCGAAAGCTTGGCGCGCGAGTCAATCCACTCGTGGGAGGACCTCAAGAAGGCATTTGTCGACAACTTCCAAGGGTCGCTACACCGAGTAGCTACTCGCCACACCCTGTCCATGATCAAGCAGGAGCAAGGCGAATCGATCAGATCCTACATCAAGCGCTTCTTTGACACAAGAGCTACCATCCCTAACGTCGCCGACGACGACGTCATCGACTACTTCCAGAGCGGCATCACCGTCCAGTCACTATACCGTGATTTCGGGCGTAATCGCCCCAAAACGGTAGTGGAGCTACGAGACATGATGCAGCACTGGGCGGACGAAGAAGAGCAAGAATGTAGTCGCTTCCCCCACCACAACAATGACAACAACAGGAAGCGCCACAACGACCGTGGAGGGCCCAGCAACCAGCGGGATCCTACGCGCAAGAGTAAGCATGACGATACAGTTGGCACTGTGGATCGCACCCCGTGTGGTAAGAAGGGCGACAAGCCGCAGGACCAGTTCAACAAGATTCTCCACAACAAGAGATGCCCAATCCACCCCAAGAGCAACCACTCGATGTGGGAATGCACGATCCTGTGCAAGTCCTTCCAATCGGCACCTGCAGTCGCCCCTAAGAAGGAGCAAGACAAAGATGACGAAGACGACAAGAAAGACCATGACTATTTCCAACAGCAACAAAACATCATCAACATCATATTCGGAGGAGATCCTAGCTTCTCCAAGCGAGCTCAGAAGCTCCTACTCAGAGAAATCCTCTCAGTCGAGCCAGCAATTCAGAGGCCACTCAAATATAGCGAGGTCCCCATTACCTTCTCTAGGGAGGATCAATGGACCAGCTTCTCTGAACCTGGAAAGTTCCCGCTAGTACTCGATCCAGTCATCCAGGGCTCCAAGCTTACTCGAGTACTCATTGACGGTGGAAGTGGGCTCAACCTAATCTTTGCAAGCACGTTGGCAAAGATGGGCCTCAACTACATGAGTCTGCTCACTAAAAGCAAGGCTCCGTTCTACGGCATCGTCCTTGGGAAGACCTGCACAAGCCAAATTCATGGCAGTACCGCATTATGTCTACCTGCTCCTCAAGATGCCAGGCAACACAGGAGTCCTTTCACTACATGGAGACCTCCTTAAGTCTTTCGAGTGCGACAAGGAAACAATAGATCATGCTGCCACAATCCGGGTCCCTAGCTCTGTCAGCGAAATACTTCCTGCTGCTAAGGAACTCTCACTCAAGGGGTCGATACCTTCCAAGAAGCCAAGCCAATCATCGGTTAAACCAACCGGTGATGTGGGCACCAAAACTATCCAGCTACAAGAGGGAGACAACTCCAAAACAGCCATCATCGGAGCAGGACTGGGCGACAAATAGGAACTCGAGCTCATCAACTTCCTTAGGGCCAACCGAGATGTATTCGCGTGGAAACCAGCAGATATGCCAGGGATGCCCAAGGAGTTGATCGAGCATGCCTTGAAGGTCGACCCTAAAGCCACACCAAAAAAGCAACGGTTATGGCGTTTCTCACTGGACAAGCAAGAAGCCATCAAGAAAGAGCTAGCGAAACTACTCGTAGCAGGGTTCATCAAGGAAGTCTACCATCCTGATTGGTTGGCTAATCCTGTTCTCGTCCAGAAGAAGAACAACAACGAGTGGAGGATGTGTGTTGACTACACCGATCTAAACAAACACTGCCCAAAGGATCGTTTCGGGCTACCACATATTGATCAAGTAATCGACTCGACAGCAGGATGTGTCATGTTATCTTTCCTCGACTGCTACTCAGGGTATCATCAGATCGCCCTGAAAGAGGAAGACCAAATCAAGATGGCCTTCATCACCCTTTACGGGGCATACGCCTACAAGACCATGTCCTTCGAGTTGAAGAACGCTGGTGCTACATACCAGCGTGCGATACAGCTATGCTTCACTGATCAGCTACATCGCAATGTTGAAGCCTATGTTGACGACGTCGTCGTCAAAACCAAGACCCAGGATCAATTCATTACTGACCTGGAAGAGACCTTCAACAGCCTCCGAAAATTCCAATGGAAGCTCAACCCAACCAAGTGTGTCTTTGGCGTACCCTCTGGAAAGCTACTCGGATTCATCGTTAGTAACCGAGGAATTGAGGCCAATCCAGAGAAAATCAATGCAATCATGGCCATGGATGCTCCAGCTACCATCAAGAATGTCCAGAAGCTCATAAGCTGCATGGCAGCCTTGAATGATTCTTGTCCAGGCTTGGCGAACGGGGCTTGCCCTTCTTCAAGCTTCTAAAGCGACAAGATAAATTTGAATGGACTACAGAAGCCGCGGAAGCACTTGAGAACCTCAAGCATCAACTTCAGTCACCGCCGATTCTGACAGCTCCACTACCCGGCGAGGAATTACTCCTTTACATCACCACGACTACTCATGTGGTCAGCACGGCGATAGTAGTCGAACGCCCGGAGGAAGGCCATGCCTACGTCGTTCAGAGACCTGTCTATTTTATTAGCGAAGTACTCTCTGAATCAAAGGTTAGATATCCATCAATTCAAAAACTTATGTATGGAATTCTAATCACTTCCAGGAAGCTCCAACATTACTTCGACGAGTACAAGATCTCAGTCATAACTGACTTCTCATTGGGGGATATACTCCACAATCGGGATGCCACTGGACGAATTTCAAAGTGGGCAGTTGAACTGGGAGCCTTGGAAATCAACTTCAAGCCAAGAACAAAAATCAAGTCACAGGCACTAGTCGACTTCTTAGCTGAATGGCGGGAAAATCATATTCCAGCACCTCATAACATTCCAGAGCATTGGGAAATGTACTTTGATGGCTCACTCAAGCTCGACGGAGGTGGCACGGGAGTTTTGTTCATCTCCCCTAAGGGAGAACAATTGAAGTATGTGTTCCAAATCTTGTTTAAGGTCTCCAACAACGAAGCTGAGTATGAGGCAATGCTACACGGCCTTCGACTAGCAGTATCTCTCAGCATCAAGTGACTACTTGTCTACGGCAATTCTCTACTGGTCGTCCAGCAAGTCAATAAGGAGTGGGACATCAACAAAGATACCATGGACGCATACGTCGAGGAAATCAGAAAGATCGAAAATAAGTTCTCAGGATTGGAAATCCACCACGTCAACCGTGATAATAATGTGGGAGCCGATGTCCTCTCCAAACTTGGGTCGACTCGAGCAGCTGTCCCACCCGGTGTCTCTGTCCACGAACTTCATCATCCATCAGTCAAGGTACCAAGCCAATAGGTCACTGACACGGAGGCTCCAGCCACAGTCAGAGAAGTACTAATGATTGAAGAAGATTGGCGGATCCAGTTTATCGATTTCATCAAGGAGTTCAAGCGTCCTCCACATGTTGATTCTAAAAGCGCTGAAGCTGCTCACATCATCAGGCGTAGCAAGGGTTTCGTCCTCGTCGGCGACAACCTATACAAGCGCTCTGCTTCAGGTATCCTCATGAAGTGTGTTACCCTTGAAGAAGGCAAAGACATCCTCAGAGAAATACACAAAGGAGTTTGTGGCAATCACGCCGCATCAACGACACTAGTCGGCAAGGCTTATAGGTCAGGTTTCTTCTAGCCAACAGCTATTTCAGATGCAGAGGACCTTGTCAGACGATGCCCTGGCTGCCAGTTTTTTGGCAAAAAGACTCACGTCCCAGCACACAACTTGATAACAATCCCTCCATCATGACCGTTCGCCTATTGGAGTTTGGACATGATCGAACCATTAACTGTAGCTCCAGAAGGATTCAATCATGTGCTGGTAGCAGTCGACAAGTTCACCAAGTGGATTGAGTACAAGCCCATTTTCAAGATCTCATCTGACAGAGCAGTGGATTTCATCTCTGACATTATCCACCGATTCGGCTTTCCTCACACCATAATTACAGATCTTGGCTCTAACTGCACATCACAATCTTTCTAGGATTTCTGTGATAACTCCTGCATTGAGGTCAAATATGCTTCAGTGGCTCATCCTCGGGCAAACGGTCAAGTTGAGCGCATCAATGGTTTAGTACTCGACGGCTTGAAAAAAAGACTCTACGACGCCAACACCAAGAAAGGTGGCAATTGGATTCAAGAACTACCTCATGTAGTCTGGAGACTACGAACCCAACCTAGCAAAGCAACTGGGCAATCTCCTTTCTTCCTCACTTATGGGTCAGAGGCCATACTACCCGCAGATATCATGTGGAAATCTCCATGAGTAGAAGCCTATCAAGAAGGAGAAGCAGATGAAGCTCGACAACTTGAGTTGGATTCAGTCGAAGAAGTCAGAGTCAATGCTTTAACTCAATCGGCTAGATATCTTCAAGGAGTCAGACGCTATCATGATCGCAATGTCCAGCAAAGATCTTTTAATGTCGGAGATTTAGTATTACGAAGGATCCAAGATGAGACGGGACTGCACAAGTTAAATTCCAGATGGGAAGGTCCTTTCATTGTAACCAAAGTAACACGACCAGGATCATACAGAATCACTGATGTAGATGGCAATGAGGTACCAAATTCCTGGAATATCGAGCATTTGCGCAAATTCTATCCTTGATCCAAGTAATATGGTGATGTCAGTTTATTTCTTTAATAAAACAAGGGTCTTTACCAGCATATCGACTACTTTGAAGGTTATTTCTATATCTGACAGCATCACCAGTCTAGGATAGCTTACACAATTTTCCATTAGGATAACTACACAAGCCGCATCCTTGTCCTTATTATAAGGACGCAACCTACTCGCCTAGCTCGAGAAGGTGTATGGATACCTTTACTAGTTGTCCATCTTGGGTAACTCGACGGAGTTCATCCTAACAGGTCAACTATAAGAAACTCCAGCCTTGTTGTAAAGGCAAAACTACTCGCTCGAGTATGTTATGGATACTACTACATTTTGTCCATCTTGGGAAACCCAACGGGGTTCGCCCTAACAGGTCAATCATAGTGGTTACTCCAGTCTACAAGTTAGACACCTTACTCGCCTTGCTCGAGTAATTTTTGGATATCCCTTTGACATTTACGTCTTGGGCAACCCGACAAGGTTTGTACCTAGTAGTTATGTCTTATGGATTACTCCAGTCCTTGGTTGGGACACACTACTCACTTGCTCGAGTAGTTTATGGATATCTTTATAAGTTTTTCTATTTGGATAGTCCGACGGGACTCATTCTAACTGATTAACTTTAAGGATTACTCCATGTGAGTATTCTACTCAATTGATCGACTAGTTCGTACATATCCTACGGTATCAGATCATGTTTCTGAAGATACACCAACAGGATACAAGTTATGAACAACGACAGGAAATCACTGCAGATTACAAGAGTTGTTACAAGCAGTCTACTCTGCCATGTTCTTTAGAATTTCCTCAGCCATCAATTCTGATTCTTTACAATAGTCCCGAAATTTCTCATCGGAGCAATTGGGAGCTATTCCTTTAGCTATGGGAGCTAAGTTAAACTGAGGTAAGTAAGACTTGACAACTCCGATCATGTGAGTTAGATAATTCTTGGAGGTAGCCGTCATGACATCAAAAATCTTTTGGGGAGCCTCCTCCAAATGTTCCACCAAGGACTTGCTATTCGATGGCTCCTCTTCAGAATCAACCACATTTACAAGAGCTTGAGCTGCTGCTACTAGTCGAGTATGCTCTTCTGGAGAACCTGATGGAAGGATATTTTAGTAATTATTATTGACAAAGCAAAATCAAGACAAAAGATCGGATACTTACAGGCTTGGGCAGTCTGCAATTGGTTTTGAAGCCTGGAATTTTCTTCCTGAAGCTTTGATCTTTCTTTTTCAAGGTCCTTGATCTGCCGCTTCATGTCACAAACCTCCAGATGATGCTGTCGATTTGCTTCATAGAGATTATTTCGAGCAGCAAGGGATTCATCCAGTCGTTTGGCAATCATGGCTTTCTGTTCTTCTAAGGTCTTCCGATTGTCCACAGTCTTATACAGAGCATGAGACTTTAGGAAAGATCGATTGGCTACATCCTGTGACATACAAGGCAAGACTGGTTAGACATCAATAACTACTCGACGAAGACAAGTAGCAGCAGAAGACTCACCTTGATAAATTTAAAGCTCCATTGCATACAGTCTGCGAGCTTCTTCATGTTGTCTAGGGACAACAGAGGATCAACAAAAAGCTCTTTTCCCAACTCCTCCTGGGCTAATTGTGGCATAGATTGAAAGGGCACTAGTCGAACGGCAGGACCTTTCGATCCTTCAGCTCCACTACTACCAGGTCCAGCAGCATTAGAGGTACCTTCAGTAGCCGCAAGAGTATGTTCGAAGACTTCAGGGTTCGGCTTGTTTGATGTTTCAGCACTCGGCGTACTGATAGACGGGTTCTCAAACAACCCAATTATCGGCGACATGGGGGCTGATCGACTAGTTCCCTCTGAACTACTCGACACCCAGTTGCAAAAATCTTGAATTTGCTCCTTCTCACGCGCCGAGAGATATTGGATCCTAGCCAAGCAAGATTCTGAATAAGAAAGCTGAGGCAAATAGGATGAAATCAAAAGAATATCAGATCCTTACTGGCTGGCATCGAGACGAGGAATTTTTGTTTACAATAAAGATTCGGGAGTTGCCTTCCGTTTCTTGCTGCCATCAGAGTCAGCATCTACAGAAGTCGGAGGCATACAATACCAGGACTTATAATTTTTCTACAGAAAGAAGCAAAGTATTCGTTAGAAGATCAAAAATGTTAACTACAAGTACTCAACATGGTTTTCAAAATACATACCCATGCATTCTCGGGAGGATTTTGTGCCCAGAAGAGCGTTGGAAGCTTCAAAGACTTGTCGAAGTTGTTGAGTACTTTGCAGCACCTCTTAACTACTTCAGACTGAGCCATTGGTTCTGCAGACATCCTAGTGGGGTCTTGTGTGCCCTCATATCTAAAGGCAGGATGCTTTCGGAGCTGGAGAGGTTGGACTCGATGACTAATAAATGAGAAGACCACATGATCTCCAGTGACTCTTTTGTTCTTGATAGTGGCAATAACACGAAGAATGATTTCAACTTGCTTGCCATCAGGTCATTTACTCGACCAGCTTTCTTGGACTTGGGGGGTGCCAGCAACTCTTTCTGGAAGTGGAGATTCAAAGTTCCCAACATAGAACCAGAACTTCTTCCATTCGGCTCCTTTACCCACTGGATCAACAGCCAAGTACTCGCCTCGGGTCTTAGGATGAAGTAGCAATTCACATCTCCCGACGACGGCAGGATTGGTAGCATTTGGGACAGGAACAAGGAAGAAGAAATATTGAAAAAGGTGGAAATGGGGAAGAATCCCAAGGAATGCTTCACAGAAATGAGTAAAAATGGAAAGATACAAGATGGATTGGGGAGTAAGATGATGTAATTGGATTCGCCAAAATTGAAGAAGTCTATAGAAAAATTCTGACACGGGAAGAGCAAGACCACATTCCACAAAATCACAGAACATAACGGTTTCAACGATACCTTCCAAAGGATAATCTTCTCATTCACCAGCGCGTCATTGGATCACATTCTGGGCTTGGAGGAGACCCATATTCTCTAATTCTTGCACTAATGATTCAGACATCTTACTTTTACGCCAGCCTGTGGACATATTGGCAACTGCTCCATCTTCAGCTTTGGATCTATCCTTCTTGGGAGCCATCTTAATGTCACGAGTTTAGGCTCGGGGGCTGCGAGAGGGGTTGTGGATCTCACTAAGAGAAGAAACGTCTGAATCTGAGTTTGACGGCGGCCAGGAGTTCAAGAGATAAAACCCTCAGAAGTTTTCAACTGGCTTTATACGGTCTCTGGTGGCAATTTCGTGAATATTTGGGATGCCAACAGATTCTTTCCTTTTTAGGGAAGTTTTCATTTTGCCACGAGTTTACATTGATTCTTAAATCTAAATGGAGAGATTTAAATTCAAGACTCGGGGGCTGCGGGATATATGTATCAGAGACTTATTTTTCAAATTTTTGGAAAATAAAGAAGAAAAAGACTGAAGTAACCCTCAGTCTGATTCTGCTATTCAACCTAAGGCTTGGGAGCTACTCCATATGGAGTGCGAGTACTTCGCGCACCATATTTGATCAAGATTTCGGGGCTTGAGCACCTCACAGCCTCGAAGCAAATGGAAGTACTTGGAGGACTTCTCGACGTATCTGAAGGAAGGCCTAGAAACAGCTAGGAACATGTTCTGACTACTTAAAGTACTCGAAGATGCCCAGCCAAGTACTCGGTGCCTGCAGGACTCGGCTACGAAGAGCTCGGGGGCTTGTCAGACCCGGGCCAGCAGGACTGCTTATAGGCATAGAATGTTCTAGAGTAAGGGATAGCTCATGGATGTACCTTACCTCTCTTGTAAACTACCTAAATAGGCGTAGAACTAGCTGCAGTACAAAGGAAACTACCCGATCGTGCTGTAGTAGGACTCCAACTGTACTCGGCTAGGACTTTTCATGTAACCCTGTCTCCCCGGATATATAAGGGCAGACAGGGACCCCCTCGAAACACATCAACACCTAAGGCAATACAAACCACCACACAGGACGTAGGGTATTACGTAACTCGCGGCCCGAACCTGTCTAAATCTTTGTGTTCCTTGCACCATCGAGTTCCAGAGCCGTCGATCCCTACCTACAAACCCTACTGCTAAGGGTATCCCTTAGCAGGCTTGGCGGTAAACACCGACACCCCACTCCCACTTCACCCACTTACAGAAGCACGCCGGCGCCATGGATCCCGCCATAAAGCTTATCCTCGACGAGATGCAGCAGCGGTTCTCCAACGAGCTCCGTAGGGGCCTCTCTGAGAACGACGAGAAGTGGACCGCCGCCTCACTAACCTCGAGCACTCCCAGGGTGCCTGGATCGACCGCTTGGAGGATGTAGCCCAGGTGTTCGACGATTGGCGTCCAGGCATCAAGGCCTCCATCGAGGACGTCAAGCTCGAGCTCGGCAAGGTCAACCACTTTATGGACTGCTCCTTCCGCGAGCGCATCACCCCAGAGCCACCCATCTTTCCATCTCCGCAGTCGGCGACAAAGCGCTCACCTACTCCTCTGCACGGCGCCGATGGCCCCGCTGGGCACCTCGTTGATTCACACTACCGGGATGAAGCGTTGGGATCGGTATTGATCCACACCCACGTCCCGGTCAAGGGTGCGTGCTCTCGTTCCTTCCCTCCATCCCCTAATCCTGTCGCTTCTAGTTTTTTCCGTGACAATCCTAAGCTGGGGAAGTTACCCAAATTGCATTTCCATCGATTTGAGGGAGAAAACCCCAAACTATGGATAGCTAGGTGTGAGGACTACTTTGACATGTATAATGTTGATTTGAGTTATTGGGTTTGTTTAGTGCTGATGCAGCTGGATGGCCCAGCCGTGCGCTGGTCCCAATCTGTGGCTAAACATCTTAAGCAAGCCGAGTGGCCTGAATTTTGTTCTATGTTGCTTGAGCGATTTGGATGCGATCAGAAGGAATCCCTGATTAGACAGCTTTACCATATTCGTCAGACTAGTACCGTAGCTGAATATGTTGAGAAATTCTTTGAATTAGTGGATCAACTCGTTGCTTATGAGCACTCCACAGATCTCTTGTACTACACAATTTGTTTCATGGACGGGTTGTGGGATGATATACATTCTACAGTTCTTGTTCAGCACCCATCCACTCTAGATACTGCTTGTTCCCTCGCTTTGTTGCAGGATGAGGTGGCCGGTCCGGAGCGCTAGTGGGATTTCCGTCGTCCTGATGCAGGATTTCAATGGCGACCCCCGCCGCCGAGGACGCCATTGCCCCTCCCGGCACCGCCCCGCATTGACAAGTCTGCTCCGGCCTCTCCCACGGCAGCAGATGACAGGTGTGCTCTTGATGCAGGCAAGCTTGCTGCAGATAAATTTGCTGCTCTGAAAGCCTACTGCCGTGCCCGTGGTCTCTGTGACAAGTGTGTAGAGCATTGGAGGCCTGGCCATCAGTGCGCACCGTCTATACAGCTTCATGTGGTTCAAGAGCTTATGGACATTCTGGAGGTTTCTGCTAAAGATGTGGCACTTTTCTCTTTTGGTATTGATGAGGGACAATTTTTGTGGCTTTTTCTTCTGAGGCCTTCGTCGGCGCAGATGGTCCGCAGACAATGTGTTTTCTTGATAACATTCGGAAACACCAAGTGCTCATATTGGTAGACTCCGGGAGCTCACATTCATTTCTCAGTTCTCATATTGCTGACAACCTGGTTGGTGTTCATTTGCTATCCAGTTCAGTCAAGGTGCAGGTAGCAAAAGGGGGTATTATGCAGTGCTCTTCTCATCTGCCAGCAAGTGCTTGGACAATTCAGGGGCACAGTTTCACTACTGATCTCAGAGTTCTGCCACTTCAACACTTTGACTTGATTTTAGGCATGACCGGCTCGAGTCCTTCAGTGCAATGAAGGTACACTGGAAGGCTAAATCGATGTCAATTTCCTATGGGACTTCTTCTGTGATGCTGCAGGGCTTGTTGCCACATATTCCTGATGACACTATTGTTCAGATTTGCAGTCTCTCAGTGTCTGAGCAGCTTGCAAAACTAGCCATTTCAATTGATCCTTCAGTTGCAGTTGTACTATCTGAATTTGCTTCAGTCTTAGCCCCAGTTGATGGCTTGCCGCCACAACGTGCCTATGATCATTCCATTCTATTGGTTGCGGGTGCCAAGCTAGTTTATATTCGCCCCTATCGGTACCCTCCGGCCCTCAAGGATGAAATCGAAAAGTAGGTGCAGGATATGCTGGACAAAGGTCTTATCCAACCGAGCAGTGCTTCTTTTCAAGGCGCCATGAATGGCACCCTTAAGCCTCTGCTGCGGAAATGTGTGCTAGTTTTCTTTGATGATATTCTGGTGTATAATCACTTTTTCGAGGAACATCTTTCCCACCTCAGGGCGGTCCTTTGGATCCTCGCTCAGGATCACTGGCAAGTTAAACTGTCCAAATGCACATTCGCTTAGCGGCAGATATCATATCTTGGGCACATCATCAGCGCTGGGGGTATTTCGACTGATTCCAGGAAAGTGGCAGCTACGGTTTCTTGGCCGACACCTACCAACACCAAAGAGTTGTGGAGTTTTCTTGGCTTGGCTGGTTACTACCGGAAATTCATCCGTCACTCTGCTGTTATTGCTCGCCCTCTCTCTGTCTTCTCAAGAAGAATGTCATGTTCGCCTGGACCCCCAATCATCAAGCTGCTTTTGAGGCTCTTAAGACTGCTCTGAGCTCTGCTCCTGTCCTCGCCACACCTGATTTCAGCAAAGCTTTTTGTCTGGAAACTGATGCTTGTGCTACTGGATCGGCGCCGTCCTGATGCAGTCCGGTCATCCTCTTGCCTACATCAGCAAGCCTCTCGGTCCCAAGACAGCTAGTTTATCAACCGATGAATAAGAATACTTGGCCTTTCTTCTTGCTATTGAGCAGTGGCGATCTTACCTACAACATGCTAAATTTACAATTTTTACAGATCAATACAGCTTGATCCACCTAATAGATCAGCGGCTTGACACCCCATGGCAATAGCGTGTCTTCACCAAACTGCTTGGACTTCAGTACAAGATCGTGTACAAGCAAGGTCCTGACAACCGGGTGCCCGATGCCCTTTCACGCTGCCCACATGATCATGCTAATCCCCAATATGCTATCTCCACTTGTGTTCCATCATGGACCTCCGCCATCATTCAAGGTTATGACCGAGATGAGGGAACTCAGTCCATACTGTCCAAGCTAGCAATTTATTCTTCAGCTGTTCCTCACTTTACATTGCAAGAGGGCATCCTCAGATACAAAAGTAGGAACTGGTTGAGTTATAACAAGGCTTTGCAAGCACAGATCATGTTAGCCTTTCATGATTCCCCTTCAGGTGGTCACTCCGGGTTCCCTATTACCTACCGGCGCATCAAACAACTATTCGCCTGGAAAGCCATGAAGTCAGACATTAAATCTTTTGTGGCTAGCTGTCCACCCGCAACTCCATCCTGTAAGTTCAGTGAAGCCAACCAGTCAAACCTGATCGATCCAAGTACCCCGGCCTTCTTCAACCATTGCCAGTCCCATCGTCCGCTTGGCAGATCATTTCAATGGACTTCATCGACGGCTTACCGAAGTCTCAAGGTAAATCGTGTGTGCTGGTGGTCGTAGATAAATTCACCAAGTACGGCCATTTCTTGCCCCTTGCGCACCCTTTCATTGCTGCTACAGTTGCCAAGGTGTACTTTGACAACATATACAAACTGCATGGTCTCCCCGAGTCTATTATCTCCAACAGAGATAGGGTCTTCCCTAGCTCCTTCTGGCAAGAATTGTTCAAGTTGGCCAAAGTAACATTATGCATGATCACGAGCTATCATCCACAGATTAATGGCCAGACGGAGCGAGTCAATCAATGCCTCCAAACATTCCTCCGCTGTTTCGCCAATTCTTGTCCCTCCAAATGGTTAGACTAGTTGAGCCTCGCTGAATTTTGGTATAACACATCTGCTCATTCAGCCATTGGTTGTTCTCCATTCGAAGCTTTGTATGGGTATGTCCCTCACAGATTGGGTCTTTCTCCTTCTCAGAGCTCTAGGTTAGACATCTCTGCTTGGATCCAGGAAAAGAAGTTGATGAACAGACTTCTCCAACAGCACCTACACCACGCTCAGCATCGCATGAAGATGCAGGCTGACAAGCATAGGTCTGATTGTTCCTTTCAGGTGGGCGATGATGTTTACCTCAAGCTCCAGCCGTATGTCCAATCGTCGCTGGCACCAAGGGCTAATCAGAAACTGGAAACTAGCCTTCAAATTCTTCGGCCCGTACAAAGTTGTTGGCAAAGTGGGTCCAGTTGCATACAAGCTGCAGCTGCCTCCTTCCGCAACTATCCACGACATCTTTCACGTGTCTCAACTAAAGAAAGCAGTGTCCAAGACCTAACAGGTTTCACCCTTCATACCTGCTCTTGATGACTCTTTCCAAATTCCTGAACAGATCTTGGCAAAGAAGATGGTGTCCAAGGGTGTCCACTCTGTCCAGCAAGTCCTGATCAAGTGGTCCGGTTGGCCAGCGTCACTCGCCACTTGGGAAGACGCAGAAGCGCTTTGTCAACATTTCCCATCGGCTCCCGCTTTGGGACAAGCGGTGTCTTTACAGGGGGGAGATGTTACCAACACCAACAAGGCCTGCTCCGCTTCGATGACTCCTGGACCTCGACGGTCCTCTCGGCCCGGGAAACCCAGTGTGCGTATATCAGGTCCAAAGTACGCTCGGCCCGTGTAAGAGTTGTATGTGTGCTGCGTGATTGCTGAGACGTGTGAGTTCTTCCTGCTTCCTGCTACAAGTAGGCAAGCTGAGGAAGAGATCGGCATGTATGAACCGAACAATTCACATCGAATTGAATCATGTCCTACGAATTCCTCTCTGCTAGTCGATCCCCCTTCTTCCTCCTTCTGAATATCTTGGCTGCTAACACACATGAAAAGGTCCTCACGTGCATCTGCCATTCCACCTTGCCTTGCTATCGATGTCTTTAGGGGCATTTCGTCGAAAGGGTTACCTGCACTGATATGGCAGACCAAGGGGTTGCTGCAGCTTGTGGTGCACAGCTTGCCAATCGTCGTCTCGACATGGCAAGGCACAACACCTGGGGAAGACGCAGCCGAGTAGCCACCGCCGCCCTTCCGTGCCGTTGCAGCCGCGGGTCCCAATGCCGGCGGGCTGCGAAACTGGCCGCTCCTCGTGCCTTCTACACATGCACTATCTGCGGCCTCCCCATGTCTGCAGGGAAGGGAAGTGGCGACTAATGATCATTGCGATTGCCGTCATCGAGGTGGTAAAGGGATCTAAAATTTGATTTAGATTATCTAAGGGCTGGACTCTAATCTTATACAATTTTGGGTTAAAAATATATAAGAACTAATTTAGATTGTGAAGAGACCATTAAAGTCATGGCCCATTACCACCAGTAGTCGGGCCACATGATTAGGATGGGAGGCCACACTAATGATTTCTTAGGGCTAGTGTCGTCCATGGATCAAATATCTATATGACTGACTTTTAACAGAATAGAGTAATAATCTAACAGAAGTGCTAGAAAAGAAACGCAAGGTATATTTCAGTGTCAAGATCAAAAGATATATTTTCAGTGTCAAGTAAGGGAGGCAAAAATTTTAATGCTATATAAGGAACGTAGATTTTATTCAATGCTATATGAAGAATTCTCTGTAAAAACAATTGCTTAGTTGTGAGGGGGCTAGAAATGCAATTGATGCTGAAATTGTACAAGGACAATAGGGTAGTAATATAATTTTTAAACCAAAGATACACCTATTTCCTTCAAAGAATATTACACTCCATTCAAGTTGAAAAGGAAGCAGTTGATGAGGACATCACCTGCTTGGATACAACGACATTAGAAACTTTTGATTTAAAGTTGAAACTATTCTTTATCATGATTGCATTCGATACATTTGATGAAATGATACTGCACCATGATGTGGGTTCATTTTCATTTGCAAAAATATATACATGGATCAAAAAGATTATTAAACACACATAGAAGGCATGGAGGGCCAAAGAAGTTGATTGGGCACCAATTTCATGCGTTCCCAACATCCTCCGCCAGACCACCACGACACTTTAGCCCAAAGATACAAAGAGATTGAATCAAACATGTTATGGAAGAGCTGCATTCGGACTGCAGGAAAGTGTCAAATTCTAACAGCCACCATGACTTCATCCTAACTCCGTTTTGGGTGGGACCGTGTAACGCGCGACCAATCACGTAGGAGGTGATCGCGCAACCGTCTCTCCAGAGCATCCAAGAGTAGCAAATTGCATGCATGCAGTGTGCAGAATGCTAGAAGAAATAACCCCACTCCAAATCAAATAGCAAAGGGGCCTATTAAGAACTTTCAAAAATTTTAAATAAGTGCGGCTCCAAATTAATGCCGGATAAAAAAGATTTCGTATAGCGACAAAAGTCCACTCACCACCTAGTTGCTTAAATCATGTACATGCAGATCGCATGCATGCAGTAAATCCTAAGAGGATACTTTATTCTATTTTCTTTAATCGGTGATTACTTTGTCACTAAGTGTCCATTTTTAAAGCCATTTGCGGCTTAGATTCTTTACAATTTTATCTACTAAACAAGACCTACTTTCCATATCTTTGGAATAATTTCATATTCTTCATCAATTTATATATATATAAAGCAGTATTAGTAACTTATATAGATATTTTGTATCAATTTATATAAATACTACTCCCTCTGTCCTAAAAAAAGTCAGCTTAGAGATTCTAGTACAAATTAACAAGAAGGTAAAATAACCATATTTGCCCATATTTATTACCCATATTTGGCATTAATAGATTCTTGCATGCACATGCACTTTCTAAATAAGGTAAGATGACTAGTTTTTGGGACAAATTTTGAATCCCAAAGTGACTTGGTTTTTGGGAAGGAGGGAGTATATATCAACTACTATATAATAAGTTACCTAATGACTACATAACAACTTATAATCTCATTTCTACTTGCACAGTAGAATATTTATAGGAAAATAAGTATATCAACTTGTGTAAAGAATTATGTGACAAGTTGTGTTTGAACATTATGATAATTTTGATGTTATAAATAGCATCAACTTACGGAGAGTCAATGTGCTAAATTATCTAGACATTATGTAGGTAAGGTAAAAAAGGACATTATGCAGGTAACAACATGACAGTAACAATTATTTTCGTAGCAATTTATATTTATAATTTATTAATATATTTACACATAAGTTGCTACATGATTAATATATAAGTAGCTACTACTGTTCAATATAACCTGTTCGAGAAACAAAATATTTATATTTTCTCTAACATTTTGATTGAATATGCTTTGCTAGAGTGGAAACACATTTGTAGGCACAACAAGGTTCCAGAATTTTGGGCAGATTTCAAATTTCTTTTTAGAAATGCATTCATTCCTTCATATTATGCTTATTATTTTCTTGCAAAATTAGACAACTTGAAGCAAGGTAGTAGAACTGTGAAAGAATATTATCATGTCTTTACGATCTGTATCATTTTTTGTGGATTAGATGAATGCATGGAAGATGTTATGAATAGGTTCCTGAGAGGGCTCAATTTTGAAATTTGAACCCTGTTAATTGGCAAGTCATATAGCTATATTGGTCAATTGTTTTGTCTTGCTCTCAATGCTGAAAGTAGATTCTTTTATTTGTGAATACTTGCAAGAAGGAGATGACCCCTAATGTCTAAAATTTATCCACTCTACCTGGTAACCAAGAGCAACAAATAGTGGAACCCATTGCTTATTCATCGTTGTCGCAAGATGAATTACTTGCTGTTCCTTATGATAATTGTGATACTTTTGGTTTGGAACCATACAAATATGCTGAACATAAGCCTTTTTATCCTATTACTTATGCACAAGATGAACTGAAATTTGCGGTCTTCTATAAATACTCTACATTATATTAAATTTGATATTCTATGTAATCTAAATTGTCTAAAAGAGAAGCTTAATTTTTTTCTAGTTTGCCAAGTTTTAATCAGTGTACGCTTCATGCACTTGGCAAATATGGCAGCAAAGGAGAATATTGAGTGCATAAAGTTTATATTTACTGCATAAAGTTTATATTTACTCTAATCTGAAATATCCTTCTGGACTACAATACCATGATCAAATAGGGTGCTGCAATAACACTAATAGTGTCTTATAGACACGTGTGTCGGCTAGACCAACCATTCTACAAGATTCAGAACCCCACCTTTTTTATTTCAGATTGGATTGTATCATCATATTTGCAATTGAGTTGCTTGCTCTACTTATTCTTGCTTGTTCTTTGATTGCTTGCGGGATGAGTGCCCTAGTGGTTGTGTGTTGCACTCCACAAGATCACGGTAGCCATTAAATGTAGTGTATGGGTTGCCAGGGCGCAACGTCCTTTGAAGGCTGTAGTCGGGCCATGAACGACATCTCCCTCCACCAGTCAAGTTATCCCCCTTCCCTCATCAAAAGATAGGAACCAACCATATGGGTTCACAAGTTTTGCAATGACCATGTTGTCGCAAAAATTGGACGGTGAATCTTGCAGAGCACGACGCACTAAGTTCTGAGAGCTCTATTTATCTCCAGTGCAGGTCCTACAATTTAGATTAGGGATGTACCAGTCAATTTGACATGTAATTGACAAGGGAAAGAAATTTAATCAGCAAATTAAAAGGACCACGTCGGCAGGAATTCCGAGAAGTTCTAGAAAACACATCGGCCACAAGATCCAATACATTAGTAAAGTCGTTGGCTCGGAATCCGATTCATTGGTGACGAATAAAGCCAAAGATAAACTTAGCCATAAAGAAGCGCATCTAGCCGATTAAATTCAACCTAGCGCCATATCAGTCGGATCAGATCTAACCAAGACAACATTGAAAGCGGGACGATAGATTAAATAAACTTGCTCTTGAATCTAATTATAGCAAAGTTTATTGTTAACACAAATTTGTGATCGGCTAGAATAGCTGATTGGACCTCCAAGTCACCATCATCATGTTTCTTTTCATAGAAAGACGAATCTAATCAATAAGACATATTATATATCACTATTCAAGGACTGGACCAAATCAAGACAACTTATGATAGTGAAACTAGATTAAACAAATCAGCTGATAAAATTAACTATAACAAGAAATAACATTTAGATAACTTAAGAGAACAATGAGAATCAAAGATATTATCTGCTACTGAGATGCTGCAAGAAAAATATTAGATAGAAGCTAATAGATCTATGATTATCGAGCTAAATTGTGAAATCTATTAAGAACTAGCAAGAGATCGGATGATGCAGCCTTACAAGAACTTTTAAATGCTATAGGCAGTGTAGTGCATTACAAATAAGCTAACTGGCTTTTAAATGCTAAATTTATGAGTTAAACATCACAGTTCGGGACCATTTCGTGGAAGCTAGGCCGATATGCACTACCGGAAACGCGAAGGGTCCTGACGGTATAGGCCGACCGTCAAGAGCCCAATCCGCACAGCCCGCAGCAGCGCATCCCCACCCCCACCCCCGACCAAATCGCCCAACCAAAAAAGAAAACGAAGGGAACTGCTACTCTCCCAAACCTTATCCTCTCGACCTCTTCGCTCCACCTCCCATCCTCACAAACATAGGTCGCCGCCGCCGCTGCCGCCATTGCCGCTCACGTTCCTCAAATCCCTAGCCTGTGCCACCGTCGTTTCTACCTATCTCACCCCGCCTTGCTCCTATCCTCCTTCGAGATCCAGTCCATGCTCAGCCCATCGTATCTTCGCTTCCCCATCCTAGATCCGGAAGCTCGAGGTCGGCTTCGAGAGTTCGCGCGGATCTTCCTGTGTCGCCGGCGCTGGCCAAGTGGGGCGCGAACTCAGTGCTGTCAGCAGCAAGTCAGGCGTGGATCTGCTGGTTCGGTGCCAGTGCTGTGACATACGCTGAGTTCTTGCACCTCAGCTGCAACGCCACCGAGCCGGACGCAAGCCTGTGTACTCCATCACACACTCGATGACACGAATGCGTGCCTGCCAAGGCCATCTTCCTTAGCTCCATGTGGTATGATTCTCTTGTGTGTGTTAATTTCTCTAGAGGGGATGGATCTAGTAATGATTTGAGTGGAAACCATAAGGTTCTGATTAGACTTTCTTCATGTTTCTCTATGTTTCCCAACAGGAATACATTGACCCTTTACTTGTCTATCAGAGGGAAAGGAAGCATGATGTTATTTTTCATATGGTGCGGCGCCCAACTATTCATTTAATTTGATGATTGTGTTCTAGTCTTGTTTGTGAACTGAAAATGAATAAATGATGCACAAAGACAAAGGTGGTAATGGAAACATATAAGTTAGTATGCTAAAGAAATTTGTTAACAGCCAAAGGTGTTCTAGTCGTCTCGTATGCTAAAGAAATTTGTTAACAGTCAAAGTATGCATGACACTAGTAAGAATTGACCCTATTCTATTTGTAATGATATATCCTAGCTAGAATTTATTTGCAGGCAACTAGGTCGAGTGTACTTGCATGTTGGCAGAATCAACTGATTGGTTAGTAATTGGTGTGTGAGCAAATCTATATATGAAGCATTACTATTGTACTTTGCTGGAATCTGGAAGTAGAGTGCCTCTGTTGTATCCTAGTGTTTCATTGTTTAGCTGCAGCCCATGTTACAAAACTGCATGCTATCTTGATGTTGGGAAATAATTATGCCATGTTCATGCAAATACCTTATCTAACTTAATTTGATTTAATTTCAGGTAAATATCGCTTGATTAGGTATAGACACAATACGATTGTGTTGGCAGTGGCACAAAGTCTCTCATGTAAGTAGCGCTCTTTACTTTGTCCTGAACAATGAACTCATGTCCTTTTGCCCCCTATATGATAATGTCCTAGTGGAAAATAAACTGTGATCTTTTGTTGACTCCTTGTTCTGTTCTTATATAACATATCCTGGAATTTAATTGAATTTAATTTCAAGATAAATTCTCTACACTTATGTTGTGTCTTCAACTGAAAGTCTTATAGTTTAGAAATTGACTAGTGTTTACTAAATTTCAGTTTGTAATATGCATTTTCTGTCCTAAGTTGAAAGGTCTTTTTCTGTTCAGAACTAGATATAGGCAGCAGGATAAATTGCTAGTTCTATGTTACTATTTGTTTTCAGTTTTGATAGCTTCAACATGGCTGCCATCTGATTGGGTTAATTTGGTTCTTGGTCAGGTACAAAAATACAGCGACCATATGGTTTGGTTCGAAGCTGAAGGCAAGATGCATTGGTTTTGTTTTTATGTCGGATTGGTTGGAAGCATGATGGATGGATTAAATATATATATAATAAATTTGATGTGGATGTGGTTTGGACATCACCCCATTCATGCTTTAGTTGCAATAATGTGCGGTTGTTGCAGCTGGCTAGCCTGGCCAAGCTGCAAGTCCACATTGACAACGTCAAGGTCCACTAAGTAGAGGTCCAACCCGACTGATGTTGAAGGATTAGCGGATGAGTTGTGGTTAGGGGTGAAATGCCACTCGAACCCAGAGCTAGCTGGTTCTCCACTTAAGAGAACACTGAGAATCAAATATATTATCGGCTATTGAGATTCTGCAAGAAAAAGATTAGATAGAAGCTGATAGATCTACTATTATCATGAGGTAAATTGTGAAATCTATTAAGAACTAGCAAGATCGATCGAGATCGGACGATGCAGGCTTACAAGAACCTTTAAATGTTATAGGTAGTGTAGTGCATTACAAATTAGCCAATTAGCTTTTAAATGCTAAATCTGTGAGTTAAACATCACAGTTTGGGACAATTTAGAGGAAGCTAGGCCCATTTGGTTTGGTTCAAAACTGATGGCAAGATGGATTGGTTTTGTTTTTGAGTCAGATTGGTTGGATGTACGATGGATGGATGGTTGGATGTACGATGGATGGATTAAATACTTATATATATAATAAGTTTGATGTGGATGTGGTTTGGACATCGGCCCATTCGTGGTTTAGTTGCAACAATGTGCAGCTGGCTAGCCTGGCCAAGCTGCAAGTCCACACATTGACAACGTCAAGGTCCACTTGTGTGCATGCCTAGCTACCGCCTATCAGCTCATGCTTTCGTGCCCTCGTGGTCGTGGGTGAAGAACAGCAATAAAAGCTAGCAGCAACTAATCAGTCGGGTATTTTGTATCCCATTGCAACATATAAAAGCTTGGACCCCGAGTCCCAAATAATATGGAATATCATGCGCCGCCATGTTCCTCTCTATTGTCTGTGATGATTATATATATGACGCTTTCAGTAGTTGGCATTTTTTTCCTTCGAAATTATACATGCCAGCACGCAGGAATATGTCCTTCCTCAATTGCCTATTGTTGCGCTGTTTGCAGAATGTCCATGCAAGGTACCCAGCGCGTCTCAAGGAAAGGAGACAAGCAGGAATTTCAACTACTTCCAGTCTGTTTGAGCAAGTCCTTCCTGACCACATGCATAATAACGCATTACGATCCGGGTGCCGAAGGCTAGCATCGAGCTAGATTTTGAGCTGCTCATCATAACCCATTCACTAGAGAGCAAGAGAGCTGAAGGGGGCTCGATATGGGTTTCCTTGCTCATGATGCTGCGCTGCTTATTGCTGTGCTCATACTCGGCTTCGGGGGCGAGGCTGCAGCTATGCTAGCATCCGGCAATGTGACCGTTCCGTCCGCCGCCACGCTTGCCCACTGTCCCAAGACGTGTGGCGACATTACCTTTGACTACCCGTTCGGCATCCGGCATCGGCGCCGGCTGTTTCCGGGACCCTGACTTTGAGGTCATCTGCAACCACAGCACCCAGCCCCCAAGGCTCTTCCTCAACGACGGCGACACAGAGCTCGTTGACGGCATCCCTTTTGCTTTACCCGCTAATAGTCCTGGTAAGTTCATACTAGCTAGTAGTCTAGTACATCCACAATATGCATGGTAGGTACAGCATCTCAATATGTGCATACGGAATTCCTTATCTACTAACAGATACATCAACATTTCTGAAAACAATGCAATTTTATGAAACCAGTTGTTATGGGATTAAGACCCTCAGGGCCCAACCAGCACGCACACCACACACTGCCCACAACGCCCAGGGAGCGCATTTATCTTCTGGCAAGAGCAATTTAGGCGATTAGAATGAGTTCTTGAAAAGTTTATTTTTTGGAAAAGTGCAAGAGGTAGTAATTAATAAGTTGACTTAGATGGGATTGCCATGACCTGATGCCCAACCCTAATCACGCACTTGACACTAGCTCAGTAATTTCTCGAAATGTAGGAGCAACAATTTTTGAACGCGCAGCAAAATTGCCAAACCTGGCCTGATGTATTCTGAAACCAGTAAAAAAAACTCCTAAAAACTTGCACAAATATTTCTGAAAACCTGGCAACATTTTTGTAGTTTATTATATCTTCACTTTCTTGAAGAAATGACTCATTTCATTGATCATGGTAAATAACAGGTTTAGATGTCGCCTTTTCTCGGTCCATCCCCATGATTTCCGGCGTTGATGTGTACAACGTGTCATGGACAGCACCTGGCCGATCTTTCGTCGCCTCGCAAATACAACTAAACTTCACTGGCTGTGACTTCGATATATATTGGCTTCGTGACATTAACTCAAGGGCTTTGGTATGTGCGGTTACCTGCCCTAGCGACGGGATCACGGAGACCATTGCAAAGCAAAGCTGCGACGGCGTCGGCTGTTGCAGTAGTACATTTCCAACAGGTGGTATTTCAAGCTTGAAGTTCCAGTTCGTCAGGCGCAACAACAGCAACGTTGAAGGTCAGGCAAGAGGTGAAGGGCAGACTAATCGGAGCTCTCTATGGGACAGAATCAGCGTTGAAACCGATTTGATGTTGCTTTCTTGGGGCTTCGTGCTGGATCAACAACCAGATTGCGCCGCGGTGGCGAAGAACAAGACCAGCTATGCCTGTGTCAGCGAGCACAGCACATGCACATATGAATTGATTGGAATCTACCCTTCATACATGTGTATGTGCGGTGCTGGGTATAATGGCAATCCTCATGTGCTTGGTGGCTGCTTGCCTGGTGAGTAGTACAATTGCTCGGTCTAAGCATTTGCCAAATTTAATTGTTGTTGTAGCTTTATTTTGGTAGCATGCAGTTAGAAATCAACTTGCATTGTTCTCCAAACCACAGGGTACAATCCGAATCCACAGAAGGTGAACTGTAGCCGATCGTGTGGGAACATCAGTGTTCCATTCCCTTTCGGTCTAGAAGAAGACTGCTCCGCGAGGCAAGAATTTCTGCTCAACTGCAGTGACGCAGCATCCTCCACACTTATAATCGGTTGGGATCAATACGTGTCGGAAATCAATGTTGGCAAAGGCATCATGACCGTTAGTTCTGATGCTCTTCCTGTTTTTGGTACGGCTCCCTACGCTGAGTCTACAGCCACTCAAGATTTGCATTGGGCGGTAGCCAATCAGAGCTGCCAACAGGCGCAACAGGATATCTCTGCATATGCATGTGTTAGTGCAAACAGTACATGCTTGGGCGTCAACTCAACAGAAAAATTCGTTAGTAATACCTACATTGGCTATCGATGCAAATGTGTGGATGGCTTTGATGGAAACCCGTATATCCTGAACGGTTGCCAAGGTTCGCGCTCGCATACAAAAACTAAAAACACATATTCTTTTGATTGATATTTTTCCCATTTTATAAACTGAATGTGGTTGCAGATATTGACGAATGTGAAACAACACCAGGCATTTGCGGAGGGCCCTGCCATAATACCGTAGGAGGTTATTACTGTACAAAATGCCCTAGCAAAACACAATATGACACAGCAAAGAAGCAGTGCACTCAAACAAAAAGGCAACGAAGTCTTCTGTTAGGTAAGTGAGTCTGTAGTACCCAATTAAATTTCACCAGGATTGTCCTACAAGATGAAATATATTTCTTTTCTTGATAGGTATTGTTATTGGGTTTGGTGCTGGCTTCGGAATTCTACTTCTTGGCTTGTCTACACTACTCTTTGCCAATAGATGGAGAAGAGAAATCGAAAAGAAGCAGCGTAGGAAGTATTTCCTCGAAAACCAAGGACTTCTACTGGAGCATTTAATATCATCAGATGAAAATGCTAGTGACAAGACAAAGATATTCTCTTTGGAAGAGCTCGAAAAAGCCACAAACAACTTTGATGACACACGTATCCTTGGTCGTGGTGGGCATGGTATGGTTTACAAAGGCATCTTATCTGATCAATGTGTGGTGGCTATAAAAAAGTCAATGATAATCAAGCAGAGTGAGATCAATGAATTCATCAATGAAGTTGCCATTCTTTCCCAAATAAACCATCGAAACATCGTAAAACTTTTCGGTTGTTGTCTTGAGACAAAGGTCCCACTATTGGTATATGACTTTGTTCCCAACGGTTCACTATACCAAATTCTTCATTCGGCTACAAGTAATGGCTTCTTTTTGTCTTGGGATGATTGTTTAAGAATTGCAACAGAAGCTGCAGGAGCTCTTTCTTATCTTCACTCCTCAGCTTCAGTATCAGTCCTCCACCGCGACGTTAAGTCATCTAACATACTCCTTGATGCAAACTACAGTGCCAAAGTTTCAGATTTTGGAGCTTCAAGATTGGTTTCTATTGACCAAACACATGTATCAACACTTGTGCAAGGCACATTTGGTTACTTAGATCCAGAATATTACCATACTGGACAGCTTAATGAAAAAAGTGATGTCTACAGTTTCGGGGTTGTGCTTCTAGAGCTACTGCTCAGGAGGGAGCCTATTTTTACAAGTGAGTCAGGCTCTAAACAGAACCTATCTAGCTACTTTCTTTGGGAATCCAAGACAAGGCCAATCAAGGAGATAGCTGCAACTCAAGTTCGAGAAGAAGCAAGTGAGGAAGAGATTAAAAGTGTCGCTTCCCTTGCGGAGATGTGTTTGAGGCTTCGAGGTGAAGAGAGACCTACAATGAAGGAAGTTGAGATGGCATTGCAAACCATGCGGACAAAAAGATTCAAGTCATACCAAGCTGCTCATGAAGATAGTACTGATCATTCATTTTCCCAAGTTGGTTATAGCGTGGACCAACCAAGCAAAAGGTGCTACAGTTTCGAGCAAGAGTTCATATCGTCTGCGGAGGTACCTCGATAAAATGAAGCACACGTGGGCTCCGTAATAAATGTGGATTCATTAATTATTTCCCATCCAAACGAGTAGCAAACAATTTTTCACCCTGGTCCACTTTCAGCTATTAATCTATGATATCCCACTGAAGTTCATTGCCCTTTGTACATTGAAAGTATCTTCTTTGGTTGTGTGTTTTTGGATATGTTGTATATTATGGTTTTTTGGGCAAAATAGGTGTTTTGGTCTTCCAATTTAACCTCAAGGGTCAAGTCGTCTGCCAACTTTCAGATTGGTTTGGTTTTGGGGCTAGTAAGAAGACTTAATTTTTGTGCCAAACTCATTTGTGTTGATGTTGCAATCCATTGCGGCATGCTACTGATGCGAAGTCTTTTTTTGCCTCTAACTCCATGCTCCCCTCAATTTGCGCTGGCATTATTGTTGTAACATGTGATCAAGTTAGGGCTTGCACATAAATTTTTTCTAAACTTATTGCTGTAACATGTGACATGTTGCTATTGATGGCTTACTTGCTGAGAGAAATAGGAGCAGAGAGAAGCGGTCAGATGCTGCTTGCTTACCGATTGGGGGTGAGGGGAAAGAGAGTGCTATATGCTTGTGCTTTGTACTGTTACATGCATGCTTTCACGAAGAAGGGGAAAGGGATCGGAAGCTGATTCTTGTGAAGCTCAGATTGGAGAAAAGGAGAGGACGGCTGGTTTACTATTAGCTCGCTTGCTCGGTGGTGCTAGAAACAATAGAGGAGGAGGTGCTAATTCTTGGATTTTGTACAAATAGCTAGTTCTGCTTGATCAGATAGTGGTGGCGTCATGGGCATGTTTAGCGCGAACGGTGACAGCAGAAATGAAAGAGAGGAAGGAGCCAAATGTAAAAAAAGGACTTTTCTCATTAGTCTCATGTAATATGGAGCACAACATGAGCACAAGGATGAGTTTGACTCAAACACAAAAGTTAAGAGATTAGATTAGCCAATCTAAAAGTTGAAGAACAAACTTGACCCTTGAGATCAAATTATTAGGAGCCAAAACGCAAATTTGACGTGCAAGGCCATCAAGAGAGGTAAGCCAAGTTGCACACCTGCTACTCTGTACTCGACCAAGTCACCATGATGTTCATCAATTCGCAAAATCTTCAATCCATTCAACTGTTTAATTCATTCTGAACAATTTCCACGATCCGTGTCATCTGCATACGTATTGCATACTTCGACAGATATAATAATGAAGTCTAGCTTTACTCTATCCCTGTTGCACAAATTGACCGATGGTGACATGGTGTGATTCTTGCCTTGCTGGCTAACACTACTACTTGCTTACGGCAACAGCATGAGCTGAGGAAGGTGAAAGTCGTGGCAGCAACGTTCAGGTATTTTTAAGTAAGAACTGACACAACCTATCAGGATAAAAATATGGTGCATATTTGGGGAATGAAAAAGATTTGTTTAACTTAAACGAAAACTAAACGCTGCCTTGCTGTGGGAATGGAACAAATGATTCGCTTAGCTTTACCGTTCTCAGGCGAGGTGTGCGGGCATGACATGTGAAGGTGGGTGCCACAGGTGAGGAAGAAAGTGCGGGCACTAGAGTTGTCGAACTCGCGAACAGCCTTAATGGTGGCGCCAAACTGTGTGGGTACATGTGCAAAAAAGTGTGTGTGTGTGTGTGTGTGAGAGAGAGAGAGAGATAGTAAAGGTGTCAGACTTGAAGCGTAGGGAAATATCCAAGTATAATGGGTGCAGTCATCTAAAATGATCGAATAGTATTTGTTAACCTGAGATACTAGGAGAAGTCTACAAGTCACAATGTATGAGATCAAATTTCTGAGCTGCACGAGATGATGACACATGAAAGGGTAAATGAACATGATGTCCCACCTGACAAGCATGACAGAGTATGACTTAGTGTCTTTGGATACATGCGGGTATAAAAGAAACTAGTTTAGATAACGCCTCATGACCAGGATGACCGAGGCGCCAAAGAGAAGCGAATGACTCGGTGAGAAGGGCGCTTGGCAAGGTGGCGGGAAGACGAAGAGGGTACAACGGCCCGAAGCTATTGCACCAGTCGTTTTCCAAGACAGAAGATCCTTCACAGAGCAACCAGCAGGATCAACTTCCATAGAATAATTGTTATCAGAAGCAAACTGATGAACAGATATAAAATTCTTAATAGGATATGGTGAAATCAAAACATTATTAATATGTAGCAAAGCAGAGAGGGTTGCTGTGCTAGTGGAGGTAACGGGTAAAAGGGAACCATTACCGACAACAATTGATGATAGAACAGGATATCGCGGTAAAGAGGAGCAAGAAAGAATGCCTGCATCAGAGGTCACGTGAGAAGTGGCACCTGAATCGAAGTACCACGCGGTGTTCTAAGGTTGTTGCAGTGCCATGGTGTTGAAGGACGACGCGAGGGACTGATGATACCAGTATGGAAGGCCAGTGCCGATGCCGTGGAGCCCAATCAGTGAGGCGGCCCACTACCCCTGGGTACCGGCAAGCAGGGCCTGCGACTGCTGTTGGCCAAGAAGGGCGGCCTGCTGCTACTACTTCTAGGCCACTTGCGCGGCCTGCTGCTGCTGGGCCAGCTGTGCGGCCTACAGATGCTGCTGCTGGCACTACGGGATTCAACACATTTGTCGCGCGCCACAAGCAGACGGCAAAGCCCCTAAAGCACACGGCAAAGGCTTTGCCATTTGTTGTACACGACGAAGCACTCACGACAAACGCCGGCCGGCAAAGTAGGGCAGGGCAGGCAGCCTGCTGGCAGCGGAGGCCATGGCCGTACCACATGAAGATAGACCCATCCCATGGGTTCTGCAGGCTTGCCAGACCCCCGCCAGGGCTGCCATATGCTGGCGCACTAGTGCTGGTGCCGCCAGGAGTGGGATGGGCATGTCGGGCGATGCGGGCTAGTTTCCACGGTCATCATCACCGCACTTGCGTGCTTTGAGCCGCCCCCGGAGTTGAGCGGGTGCTGCGGCGATGGTGGAGTTGCTGATGACGAGCCGATGCCGGTGGCGATGAGGGCCGTAGAGGAAGCAGATGTGGACGAGTTCGCCAAGGTGAGCTCTTCCAGGAGGAAATGGGCGCATGCCTCCAGGAAGGTGGGGAAGGGTCTTCCGCGGCGAAGATGGCGACCGATGCTGGCGAACTTGGGGTGAAGACCACGGATCACATTGAGAACAAGTGTGCGATCAGTGATTACCTCACCCAAGTCACATGATCAATGATGCTCTGGTCACCTTGGCTAAAGGAGCGAAACTCCGCGATAAAGGGCGCGTGTGGAGACTGGGGGAGGTAGGCGTTGGAGAGGACGTGATTCAGGATCGTGTACTTGCCCAGCGTGAGAGGAAGACCTCCCGCCAGTGAGCGTAGTTGTTAGCCTTGGGGTGGAGGACGATCGGCATGAGCGAACGGATGTTCTACACGGTGATGGCCTGAGGGTGGAGGTTGAGGACTGCAACAGCCTCGTGGATGAGCATGGCATCGACGCCGGGTTGCAAAGGCGGCTCGGAGATGTGCGAGTCGGAGTCGCGCTCATCATCGGTTTGCCAATGTGGATCGGTGGCCGCGCGCTCATCATCGGTCTGCCAATGTGGATCTGCAGCCGCGCGCTCGAGGGAGCGCGTGCGCGGGCGTCGGCCTTGTCACGAATCTTGATGGCGTCGACAGCCTCGCGTTTGGCATCTGCCGAGCGAGCGAAGGCGGCGTCGTGGGCCTCTTTGACTGCGTGGGCGCTCCTCCGCGAGCGCCTGCTATTGCTGCTACTGCTCGGGGGTGGACACGACATGAGGGGATCGTGCACAGGGGCAGTGACGACCGCGAGGTGGCTGGTGCAGGAAAGCAGCGTCGGTGGCATTGCAGTGCTAGGGTTTTGCAGAAGCGGGATAGGGAAGGTTCTGAACTCTTGATACCATGTAAGCCGAAATATGGCTATAGTGGATTGATTGATGAATGTATAATACATGTACATATATAGGCTTGGAGACCTAGGGTTGGTTTATGGAAATATGACCAACGTAGGAATCCCTGCCCCAATCCATCTGAGTGTGCAGTGCCATATAGGCCGAGGGCAGCACCGATCCTAAAGGTCCAAACCGGCTGAGCTACATATCTGTCTAACAGAAAGGACTCGTCTCAGCCAGATAGTTAGGGAGCTCATCTAGCGTTACTGGAAGACTGTACGCTAGCCCTATTATCCAAGAAGGAAATCAGTACCAAGAAGGAAATCAGTAGCAACTTCTAATTCAGGAAATATAAAAGAATACAGTACAGAACTATGCAGTATATAGTACTGGTAAACCAATGAAATATGCATAAACTCAAGAAGAATGCGTAGCAAACATGTGAATAACAGTCTATCTTTCTCGCATTAAGTTATACAAACCCAAGACTTCATTTCATTCTTAGCACCGAAGTCATGACAACACGAAACTCACTGCTAAAGTTTCACTTATTCGTGAACATTACGGCGAGAGATTGTAGGAACTCCAACATTACTTGGCTTTGGCAGATTCTCCAGCCTTGGCAAGTTCCTCGAGCTTCTTATCAATCTGCGGTTCCGTCAGGCCATCCAAGTTCACACATCTCTCCACACCCATTTCTGACCAGTTAAATAATAGCAGAGGATTAAGATGAAACGATATGTTCCATATAGCAATGAAGCAGTGATGAAGACACAACGGAGCAGATGTATCCTCCTTGAACAAAAGCATCTAAAGCAAACACAATGTGCTGTGGGCTGTGGCCATGATTATCCTCCCCCTGTGGTCGAGTTTTTATTAATACTCATGTCAAGTTTGTCATTATTTTGTCTTCAATTAGAATACTTGGCACCCATGATTAAATAAACAAAATAAGAAATACAATCCACTGCAAGAATAAGAGAATTCAATACTTGACTATACATAATTTCAATAATGAAATGTGTATTCCTATAGACAATGAGACAAACAAGTGCTGATAGATGATATAATACAATACTTGAACACAATGAACTGGAGTTCATTTATCCGTTTAACATTACTTGTACTTGTACTAATGTACTTCACTATGCACTTCGCTGAATGACAAAACAAACTAAAATCCAACAACAGTCTTCCAGTACAAGGTTCCTTTGTTTCATATCAAAGTATGATGCTATCAAGTCTTCGGACATTTCTCCTTGTAAGATAAGAAAACAAGTAGCTTGGAAGACCGCAGGAGATATGCCTTAATATTTTGTTATGGTCAACAATTAGGTTGATATGAACTTTGACCATGAGATGAGAATATGATTTCCGATTAACTGGTGCCCTATGGAAACAAAAGTTGCACCTCTGTAAAGCAGAAAGCATGGCTCCACGTTTATCAAGATTGTCCCAAGCTATAATTTATTTTCTTAAAATAAAGCTATTTCATCGACATTGCATGAACATAAGCTTGGTGAATTTATGAAACAAAATTCTTTAGCTTAGCCTAAAGCACTTTCTTGTCTTTCCATATTGATTCCACTAAGATAGAGGACATAAATGAGCAAAAATAATGGGGTCAATAGTTAGTATTGTACAAGAATAACATTACTAAGGACATGTTGCTGATCCCATTTCTGTCAAATTATTTATTTGCACATCAATGAGCTCAGGAGGCATTTGGCAAAATAAACTTAATTGGAGACCTAAAACAGAGCTTGAGTCGAACGGGGGCATTCAGGTTTAGTTGGCTAAGGCGAGATAGGCATACTAAAAATCCCCCACACCACACCACCTTTTCAGAAGAAAATACTCAATATTCATATCAATCATCTTCTTGCACTTATAAGGTCACCCATAGTGAAAACAATACCAGATGGTTTGCAGCATCTAGCTTTGATGGCTACTGGTGCAATGAGCGAACCAAGAGATGCACATAATGGAATTCCGTGGAACTAGAGTGAGTAGATGCAAGGCACACGAGTAAAGAAGGGCATACCCAGTGCTGAAAGGTCTCACACAAGGTGGGGTATGGGGAAGGGAATTCTAGACAGCCTTTCCGTCAAGGTTCTTACGACGTCGCCTAGGCGTCAGCGTCACCTAGTCGTCGCCTAGGCGTCCAGGAGATTTTCCAATTGAGGTGTCAGGCTCGCCATGGCTTACGTGCATATGGCGTCGCCTCACTCACCAAGGCGTCGGATGGACGCCGCACGTGCGTAAAGGCGACGCGCGCGGGAGGAAAAAAATGCGCTGTCGCCTTGCGTGCGCAGGGGAAAAGGCGCCAGCTGCACGCGCGGGAAATCGCGCGCCTATACTCCCACGCGGGCTGCTGCATCGTTGCAGCGCGGGAAGGGAGAGAGAGGAGGAAAGAGAGAAGAGGGGGGAGGGGGGGAGAGAACAGGGCGGCGACCTGGAATCCAGCGGCGCGCCGATGGCATCCATCTGCTCCAGCTTCTTCCAATGTCCGCCCGTCCGCCGATTCAGCTCTGCCCCCTATCGATTCGTGGCAGCTTCCTCTGCTCCACCTAGCTCCGACCCCGCCATGCCTGCTCCCCAATCCCGTGGGGCTCCAGCCCCTTCTCCAATCAATATGCATCTTCTTCCTCTTCCCCAACCAATCCGGGCGGACTCCCTCCACTCCTCTGCCCATGAGCTCCTTGTTCTTTTTCCGCCTCTCAGCTGGTACCCCTCCTGCAGCTGCAACACCAGACACAGGTTCCTTTTCCTCTCCTATTCTTTCCCTCTGCTAGGTTGCTACTTGCTAGCGCATCTGCTTGTGCTTGGAGTTGGTGCTCTTCTCTGCTCTGCTATAGTGCTATTAATCTGATATAGAAGTAGATAGCTTTGTGTGAATGTGTGGTGTGTACCTGTTTGCCTGATGCATGTTCTTGTTGTTCAGTTAGTATAAAATGCCTAATCGCTTAGGTTGTGCTGCTCAATGCTAAATGAGGATATGTGCATGGCGTCGCCTCACCGCGTGCCTTATTCGCCTAGGCGTCCAGAAGGGGGTGGGTCGCCACGCCTCGCCTTACCACCGTAAAAACAATGTTTTCCAGGGAAGGGACTTCTAGACAGCCTTACCCTTGCAAAATTCTTTTAAAATTCTGCAAAGAGACTGGTTCAAACCAAGGACATCCAGGCCACAAGCGGAGAGTCTCTACCACTGCGCCATGCCCGCCCTTCATGCATGATGCACTAGTGTCAGGTTAAAATGAAATTGTTGCAGCCCCACTTGAGAATAATGAGGTGGATGAAATAAGTAATATGACATTTTATTTTGCTTTGAGTTGTTGGAGAGGGATGAGATGGCAACCACTATGGGTATGAGGTAAATCTACCTACTGCGGAATGTGGCAGGAAGATTGTTATGGTTGGTCGCGTTTATCAGAGAAGGAGCTTCAGGCAGTATCTACATTGTGAGTGCCCTGAGCTATAAGCTGACTAATTTGGTATACTCAAATTTGGCCAAACATCTACGAAATAATGTAGTGGAGTATCACATAGTAAACCTACTGTAATTAGCTCATGATGCAAATGATCTAGATTTGAAGCTGAGCATATGGCCATAGACCGTAGTATGCAATAATCCTTTTAACTGCATATCAGCTTCACAATAACTGTAAAATAATTTTAGCTCTATTGCTTTTACTTGCAAGCAAAATGAAGAAACAGAATGCAACCGTGCCAATAGAAGAACTGTGAAAGAAAATTTTGCCCAGGACTAAAAAGCTGGAGGAGCCATATAATCAACTAAGCCGTCACACCACAATACATTGGTAACACTAGCTTTTGAAGTTGGATTTGACATGGTCCTGATACAACACCATACTTTACCATCCAGGACAGCTATCCAGAGGAGGTTTCACACGAATACAGCAGTACACCAACTAGACTGCACAGATATTCTCAACTAATCTCTGGCAGATTTCAGTAACTACTAGAATTTTGGCTCAAACATGAACAATGCTAAACCTACAAAGACAAGATCCAGCAGTGCAGATCGGAACATTCCACACGGGACACGGCAATATTTAGAGGCGGGCCCCTAGAAATGTCTCAAACTAGTCCGAATCAGGCCTTGAGCCGGAGTACGAGTAGGAAAAAGGGGATGCGTACCGTATCGCGCCCAGAGCTGGGGCTGGACGCCGGAGCACTCGCGCACGAGGAAGGGGAGGGATGGGTTGCGCGACTTGATGTCCCCGTAGTTCTTCTTCACGAACTCCCTGCGGGCGAACCAGATCGGCGACACCGCCGCGTGAGGGAAATCCATCCTCGAGACAGAATCCGACGGGAGAGAGATGGGGGAGGAGGCGTCGGTGGCTACCTGGCGGCGGCGCTGGCCGGGGAAGACTGGCAGAATAGGACGCGGATCTCCTTCACGCTCCGGGACAGGGTGCCACGCCACGCCATCGCCGCCGGCTGCTCGTGCTCGATTCGATTTCTAGCCGCCGGCTGTGGGGGAAGTGGGAGGATCCGGAAGCCGAGCAGGGGAACCGACTGGAGATGGGGCTCGTTGGATTGTTGAGTTGGATCGCCTCCTCACCGTTCGATCACCGGTCGGTGGTCGGGAGGTGGCTGCGAAGAGATTTGACACACAAGGAGTTCTCGCTGCCGGCAGTGGGGGAAATGTAGATCGTTTGGATTTTTATTGATTTTATAGTATTATATATATATATAAATACGGTCTTATTCAAATTGAAGATGTGGACTAAAATGAAGTGGTCCGTGAATTTTCTTTTGTAGCATTTATTACCGCAGCTAAGGTATAGTACTTTGTAAGCAAACAAAAAGATTGTAATACAATTATGAAAATAATATATTTATGATATGGGTCCCTCATGCATGGTTCTACATTCCTAATGTGCCATGAGCAATGTATTCAAAATTCAAACCCAGATAAGAGTGAGCGTGCATTAAGGGCATGTTTGGCACAGCTCCTAACAGCTCCATATCCAAAAAAAAATAGCACCGCTCCAAATTTTTGTAGCCAAACGCCTCGGCCCTAGAAACTCCATATCCATAAACAACGTAGACCTAGCTCCCAACTCCACCAATTTCAAGGAGCGTCTCAAGGGGTATCCACCAACTCTTGTTTTGTGGGGTTGGTGGAAATTACCCACCTTTGCCATCCATTACACAGGTAACGCTTCGTTTCTTTTTTTTCCGTCGTTTCCCTTCCTGCATCGTCATTTCCGTTCTTTCCGTGAGGGCGCCGGCGGGCCAAGGCGGGGATCGTCGACGTCTGATAGGCGGTGAGTCGCAAGGTAGATTCCGCCTCCACCACCGCCTTCGTTTTCATCCTCCAATCAGCCCAAAACAAACTCTAGGGTAGGTCTTCCTCATCCGACATATGCTGCTTCCATGGGCGGCGCCGTGGCCGGCCACGCGACGTGGGCGCGGCCGGTCTCCGAGGCGTTGGCGCGGCCTGCGGCCCTGGCCTGGGCGCGGCCGGCCTCCATGGCGTGGGTGCGACCAGCGGCCCTGGCGTGGGCGCGGCCAGCGGCCTGATCGACGGCCTCGGCGCAACCGGCGGCCCTGGCGTGGGCGCGGTCGGTGGCCACGACAGCCTGGACGCGGCCAATCTTCATGGCCCTGGACTGGGCATGGCCGGCGTTCAGCAGAGCCTGCACGCGGCCGGCGGCCACAGCCTGGGCGTCGCCGGCATTTAGCAGGGCCTAAACGCGGCCGGCCACTAGCAGGGTCCGAGCGACATGGCCGGAACTCCGCTGGGCGCGGCAACGGCGTCCCGTGGTAACAGACGTTCCAACAAAAAAAGAAGGATGATGAGGTATAATTTTCTTCTATCTAGAATTTCATACATGTGATTTCATAGCAAATTTCAACAATGTTATGGAGAATCATGAATAGGGTAATCAAATGGCTTGGAATGATGAGCATACCGCACTTGTTTGCAAGTTGTTCGCTGAACAAGTTAGAAAGGGAAATAGACCCAACACTCATTTGAATAATGTGGGCTATAAAGAGGTGAATGATAGGTTTTTTCAGTGTACTGGTATCATGTTGAAAAAATCCCAACTTAAGAACAAATGGGACAAGTTGAAGACTGATTTGACTGTATGGAGAAAATTGATGAGAAAACAAACGGGAACCAGTTGGAATTGGGACAAGGGAACTATCAACATGGATACCGAGTGGTGAAGAAAAAAACCAAACAAGTGAGCACTTCTCATGCGTCTAATATTTTTTCTATTTCTATATTATTCATATAATGCAATTGCTTACTTAAGCCTAATTATTTAGGAGATATCTGGTGTTGGGAAATTTAAGAATAGGCCTCTCCAAAATGAAGATGAGATGAAGGTGATGTTTGGAAGCAGCATAAATGAAGAGATAGATCATTGGAATCATATGTCTTCCAACCCGATCATACCCCCTAATGGAGATGCCCCCCTCCTATTGACTTGGATAATGGTGAAGAGCATGATATGGGTGCTAATGTGGACTTCGACAATGGTGATGAGGTTTTAGAAGTCTCTCCTACACCTGGCAATGCTAAGAGAAAGGCTCATATTATTCTTGAAAAACCTAACAAGAAACCCAAGTCTAGCACTGCACTTGTTATACAAGAACATATATCCAAGATATCAGAGAGTGCTCAAGCTTTTGTGTCTTCTAGGCAAGTGGGGATCACTATTGAATAAGTCATGGGTCATGTCATTGCTTGTGGGGCTGATCTTGGGAGTGATGAACATTTCGTGGCAAGTGAGCTATTTGTGAAGAAAGAACAGAGGGAAATGTTCATGACTATTCCCACCAAGGAGGCTAGGTTCAATTGGCTTAAGAGGAAGTATGACATGCTCTTTAGGAAGTGATGATTTCAGTCTAGTGCCATGGGGTTTATCCTATGTTTCATCTTCTTTATGTAGACATGTCATTTTTATTTATTTATATCGTGTGGTGTGAACTTATGTGGACAACTTTTTTTTTGTCATGTGGACAACTTAGGGTGGTCTGAACTTATGTCGACAAATTATTTATTTATGTCATGTGTGTCATGGAGAAATTATTTATCTGTGTCCGGTGGACAAATTATTTATCTTTGTCATAGGTCTCATTTTATTAATTCTTGCAGATGTCTAGTGATGATTCTAGTGACGAGAATGAGGAATTTTTTAAAATGGTCTTAGGAGGTGTTATGATGGGTCAAATATATGTTGACATGTTTCTTACTAAAAACCCTTCAAGGACGTCTACGACAAGTGAAATGGGGTATATGTTGGAGCTTTGGCACACTCCAGGAGAATGCCATAGCCAACTGCGCAAGAGCACAGAAATTTTCTTCAACCTCCATGGGTTATTGGTTCAGAGGTATGTGTTGAAACCATCACTGCACATATCAACTGAAGAGAGTCTAGGCATTTTGTTATTCATTTGTGCGGGAAATGAGTCCAACAGAAAAGGTCAAAATAGATTCAAGCACTCTGGTGAAACTATTAGTAGAAAATTTGAAGATGTTCTTTATTGTGTGATGGACATGGCAAATGATTTCATTAGGCCAAAAGATCCAAATTTTCATATGATCCAAAGAGGATAAGGGATGACAAGAGAGTGTATCCACATTTCAAAGATTGCATAGGAGCACTTGATGGCACACATATTCGTGTTTCACTTCCACCGGATGAGCAAGTGAGGTATATTGGGAAGACAGGGATACCCACCCAAAATGTTTTAGCAATTTGTGTCAATGGGCCAACCGGGATCTATGCATGACACAAGTGTGCTATACAATGCATTGAGTGTGGACGAGAAATTCTTTCCACATCCTCCAAAAGGTAAAAATAATGTCAATAATTTATTTACTTCCATTGACGATCAAAGTATGTGAATATTTATTTTTCCCATCATTTGTAGGTAAATATTACGTTGTCGATGCGGGGTATCCTAATCGCCCTGGTTATCTAGCACCATATAAGGGTGAGAGGTATCATATGCCTGAGTGGCATAGAGGTATGGAACCTAGAACCCCGAAGGAAAAATTCAATCGCAAACATTCATCTATTCGTAATGTGATTGAGAGATCTTTTGGCTTATTGAAAATGAAGTGGCAAATTCTATACAAGATGGGGAACTATCCTATGTGGAAGCAAAAGATGGTAGTTGTTGCTTGTATGGTCCTCCACAATTTCATTCGTGAGCATAACAGTGAGGATGCAGACTTTGCTCGATTTGATCGTGATCCTAATTTTATGCCTACAATCCCGAAACGGTAAAAACAATTTGCCGTTCCCGCAGACGCTTCAGATACATCTACTACGGAAGCCATTGCCACTTGTATGGATACTTTTCGGGATGAACTTGCCGCAGCTCTCGCTCTTGGTTGGAACTAGCTTGTAATGGGATAGTGAATTTTTTTATTTCAAGCATTTGAACAATTAATGTGTGTTAACATATTGTTATGATCAAAGTTATTAGTGGTCAAATGTGATCAAATGGATGGCATGTTTATTTGCTATTTGCAAAAAAAAAAGCCCAGCAACTTGCGCCATGCACCAGCCGCAACAAGGAAAAAAACCTTTGTACACATGCGCCATGCACCAGCCGGAACAAGAAAAAAAACAGCCAACAAAAAACACAAGGGCAAAAAGGGGAAATCCAATGAAAATATCTGTTCGCGGAGCTGGAGCTGTCATATCTGCCAAACACACTGCGATTAGAGCCCAGCTCCACGGTAGAGCTGCTTTGTGGTGGAGCAGCAGCTCCAGAGCTGGCCCTAACTCACATAGTGTGCATGCGGGTATATGTAATTGATGATTCGGTTAAGAGACCTTAAGGATTAGAATATCTCTAAAGAGATAGTTTGGATAAGAGTGCTTGGAGATTAACTATCCATGCGTCTAAACCTTGACCTTTATTTCTTTTGGATTTCATCTCTAGTCTATCCCAACTTGTTTGAGAAAAAAAGCTATGTTGTTATTATTGTTGTTGTATGTGTTTCAAAAAAAAATCCAACTTTAGAATATGAGCAAAGAAAAAACTAAAGAATCCAAGGAAGAAATAAAAAAAATCATTGTTTGAACTCAAATTTTTTAGTTCTCCGCCAATAAATTAAAGTTCATATTTGGAGTATTGGACTTTAAAGGCAAGCTTGAAAGTTTAACCCAAGACTTGAAATATTGATTTATTTGGAGGCAGATTTTTAACCATGAGCCTCGTTTCCTCCACCAAATGACACAGAGAATGAAACATGATAAGGCAATGGCACCTGTCCATTATCAATCAAGCGATGCTGTTACATTCCAACAAAGTGAGTCAACGTGTAGAGACTAGAGAGAGGCGCGAGCAGGGAAATCCCGAGATCGATGTAGAGAAAACAGTGGTGGATACAAAATAACGGGATATTGGAGGGCTCATCCGCTTTTCTCTTTCTTTCCCTCTCTATTTTAATCTTCTCCATCTTGAGATAGAGCGTACTCGGAACAAAGAAAACCAAATACTCCATGAAAAAAAACTATGTTTGAACTTTATTTTTTTAAAAAAAGATAGTTTTCCATTAATAAACTAAAGATTTTAATTGGAGTATTGGACTTCGAAAAGAATCTTGAAAGTTTCATTAAGAATATGGGCTTTTGATAAAACATCGAAATGGTTGCAAGCTTATCCCTAAATATAGCAATTTGGACACCAATTTCCATCTGTGACCCACACTTTTGCACCACATAGCACAGAAAATAACCGAAAAACTTGGCCAAGCAATGGCAGTTGGCACTTGTCCGTTACCGACCAAAAGTGGTGCTTGTACATTCTGCAATGATCAGTGTGTGGGCATGGAAATGAGAAAGGGGAAACAGCAGATTGAGGTAGAAAAGAAACAGTGGTGGGGTCTCCCTATTCATCATTTTTTCTTCTCACGAGAAGGAAAGGTGTGGAATCACGAGAGGGGACATTAGTTGTTCAAGTACACAAATGTAGTTCATCTGATTAAATACGCAGCTCCGTCCAAGTGGGAAATTTAAGCGCGCGCAGTGGCCACTCGCCCCCTACGCCGCGGCCGTCTTGGCGTTCTTGACGAACTCGTCCCGGAGCTGCCTCCGCAGGATCTTGCCGGACACCGACTTGGGGATGGCGTCCACGAACCGCAGCACCCGGAGCTTCTTGTACGACGCCACGCGCGCCGCCACGTACGCCATCATGTCAGCCTCGCTCTCCGCCGCGCCGCGCCGCCGCACCACGCACGACGCCGGGACCTCGCCGGCCTCCTCGTCCGGCAGCCTGCACGCACATCGGTCAAGCTCCAAGCATGTGTAGTTCATGTTCAACTGACATCGGTCGCTGGCTGCTTACCCAAAGACGGCCGCGTCTTCCACCGACGGGTGGGACAGGAGAATGGCCTCCAGCTCGGCAGGAGCAACCTGCAACGAATATTCAGGGGCACGTCGTGTTCGAGGAATTGATTCCAGTGTACTTGTCTACTTGATTCCAAGTGGCTGGCTGGCTGTACCTGGAAGCCCTTGTACTTGATGAGCTCCTTGATCCGGTCCACGATGAAGACGTCGCCGTCGTCGTCGATGTACCCGACGTCGCCGGTGTGGAGCCACCCCTTGCCGTCGATGGTGCGCTCCGTCTCCTCCTTCTGCCTGTAGTAGCCCTGCATCACGGCCTGGCTTCGGACGCAGACCTCCCCGGGCGTGTTCTTGGGCAGGGACCGGCCCGTGTCCGGGTCGATGAACTTCACCTCCAGGTTGGGCAGGATGAACCCGACCGAGTTCTTCTTGGCGATCTGGACGGGGCCCTTGTGCGGGTCGCCGCTGCCGGCGTGCGTCAGCGTGATGCAGCTGTGCTCAGTCAGCCCGTACGCCTCCTCCACCTGCACCCCCGGGAACTTGTTCTGGAACGCGGCGAGGAGGTCCGGGGCCAGCGGCGCGGCGGCGGTCATGACGGACCGGAGGGCGAGGCCGGAGAGGTCGAACTCGTCGGCGACGGGGCTCTTCACCATGGCCAGCATCACGGGCGGCACCAGCGGCGCGAACATGACGCGGTGCGCCACCAGCGCGCCCAGGAAGGTGCGCAGGTCGAAGCGGTCCATGACCACCACCGTGCCCTTGTGCCGCAGCGTCGAGCAGCAGATGCCGGTGATGCCGTAGATGTGGAAGAAGGGCATGAGGCCCAGCGTGACGACCTGCCCGAGCAGCTCCTGCCCGACGGCGAACATGGAGGTGCAGAGGTTGGACACCAGGTTCCGGTGGCTCAGCATCACGCCCTTGGAGACCCCCGTGGTGCCCGAAGAGTAGGGCAGCGCGCACAGGTCCGACTGCTGCACGGGGTCCAGCGCCACCACCGGCGCGCCCGTGCGGTCCGCGGCGGCGAGGAGCTCGTCCCAGCTGATCGCGCCGGGCATGCGCTCGACGTCGCCGACGCCGATCACCGGCACGCCCGCGCCCTTCACCTTTTCGTAGGCCACCTCGTTGGCGACCACGAGCTTGGCCTCCGAGTCCTCCACCTGCTTCCTGATCTCCGCGGCGACGGCGCGCGGGTTCACGCCGGAGAAGACCGCGCCCGCGGACATGATCCCGAGCGACACCACCGGGTACACGGCGAGGTTCGGGAGCGCCACCACCACGACGTGGCCCTTGCGCACGCCCACCGACCGCAGCGCCCGCGCGAACCGCGCCACGTCCCGGCACACCTCGCCGTAGGTGTAGGACCGGCCCCCCGGCCCGGCCTCCACGAGCGCCACCTTGTCGGCGTACGCCTCGGCGCCCGCTAGCACGAACTCGGGCACCGTGACGTCGTCCGGCACGGCCACCGGCGGGAACCGGCTCCGGAAGATGTGCTCCTCCTCACGAACGGCGGCGATGGCCGCGTCGCCCATCCTAAGCTGCAGGCTGCTGCTGGTGGGTTGTCGGGTGTTGGTGGTGGCGAGTGCGGTGGCGAGCAGGAGGAAGGGCGCGGCCTTGGCATTTGTAGAGAGCAGGAGAGGAGGTCTTGGCTGGCGGGAGGAAGGTGAAGGCATGCGGCTCGCGGCGGTGACACAATTCTTGTGTGGTGTCAGGGCAAGTGGTGTGCTGGTGAGGTTCGGTTGGGTCATGGCCTTTGAGCTGAGCTCTCCCACCAAAGACTTGGGCTTGCATTTGGCTGTTATAACACAACCCCTCTTCTCGTCGTAAACTCGTAATCTTGTACAGTCCAGTAACTATAACTGCGTGTTCTCGAAAACAAAGGTTGTTAGAACATCTAGATGATCCTCAGGGCTCTAACATCGTGTTTAGCAAATAAACCAGTCATATATTCAGGAACGTTTAACCTTGCAACACCTTAATTGATCGTGGTTGACACGAAGATTCAGTAAATATATTTTATTTGGCTGGTTGAGTGTCCTTTTCTGCACTGAACAAAAATGCATATACCCCATGGCATGCATGTCTTTCTGAAATGAATTCTTATACAGTAAATAGGATTATTGCTTGGTTGGCTCTATGTTTCTGCCATTTACACAAGACATCATGCTATTTGTGATAAATTATAATTTATGTGCATCATTGCAGTGTGGAATTTGAGAGACTATAATATACTTCATGCACTATTTATTTCTTAATTCTTATGTCTTTATTACAAGACTAAATTGCAGTTGTTCTCTTGTTTTCAACTCACTCTTTTGTAATTTGTGGTTCATTAGTGCACATTTTTTTCAGCTAACATATAGATTAAGAATATTACGTTAAATGGTGATATTATGACTGCACTATATAGTTTCTGTTGTCACGGAATAAAATGAATGACATTCTACAGTGAATCATATGGCTCACTGACTGCACTATATAGTTTCTGTTGTCACAGAATAAA
The DNA here is from genome assembly GCF_016808335.1 of Panicum virgatum. NCBI lineage: Eukaryota > Viridiplantae > Streptophyta > Magnoliopsida > Poales > Poaceae > Panicum > Panicum virgatum. The sequence goes on from NC_053151.1 coordinate 22,847,317, forward strand.
ATGAATGACATTCTACACTAGAGCATGCAGTTTCCATATTTTCTCTTCAATCTTCCTCACCCTTTCTTTCTCAATGTTTTTTATTTGTTATTTTTCAACTGGAATTCAGGTACTTCAAGGGACCTGAGCTTCTTGTTTACTTGCAAGGTTATGACTATTCTTTGGACATGTGAGCTTCTTGTTTGCTGGAACGGTATTATTCGCATGATTATTCTAACTACATGTAGCTCCGCCGCGGCACTGCTCAAGTCGCTGGCCAAGAGGTGCTCCAAAAGGTGAGGCCTGTTGAAATGGCACCTTATCCTTTGCTTACCTGCGTCGTTTCTGTGGACTGTGCATTTCGTTTTCCCAACTATACGTAGGCTCCACAAATAGTCCTCATGGTTGATATCGTGTGTTGATTTAATTTAATTGGAATGGGAGTGAGTCCATTCGTGGATCAGATGTATGACTATTGCTGTGAGAGCAATATAAGTGTGTTCTGAATATGATCTGTTCCTTTGTGTCATTAGGCTACTTTTAGAACTGAGTTATGGCTGCCAGTTAATAACGTGGTTTTCACTCCTAATACCACTTAGTCTTGGTTTTCCATTGGCGACTTCAACTTCTGTTTTAGACAAATTATTGTATTTAGGTGCCAATACAACTATCAAGGCTGTCAACTCTCATGCTGCACCTACAGTTCAGGAAAATACAATACATGTATCTGGTTCCGGACACCCATACACGGTGGAGCTACATGTAGTTGCTGTGGTCAGTTGATCCCAATGATTTTTGCTAATTCTACTTTAGTTCCACTACTAAAATACTATAAATACTCTCTTTCAAAAACATATAAGATTGCAACACGTTTAGAAGAGTGACTCCAATGACCCTGATGAAACAACATTTCTAGCTTCGCCCCTGTCATGATACCTGAGGCTTTTCTGTGTGAGTGCATAATATCATTGTTTGAGGTTGCATACTGTTGTCCAGTAGTGCAATTATGTAAGATTTGAGGGACCTATTTGCATATGTAATAATATAAGGAGGAGGAGGAACGGGAGCTGGGCAACGAACCAGAAATCTCCAAATTGCAAAATGGTATTCAGAGCCCTAGCCGCCGCCGTCGCTCACCACCAACCCGCCGTCGCCCCAGCTTGTCGTCAACCCAGCTCGTCGGCATCAACCCCAAGCTAGCAGCGCGGGGGTGCTCCCCGTGCGGGGGCCGCGGCCCACCCCCCGCCGGCCGCCTTCCCTGGTGCCGCGGGATGCGCCGGCTGTTCAGCCTCTCCTGCTCGATTTGAGCTAGGTTGAAGCTAGAGCAGATGTGTTGGGCTGGCACCCGTGCTCCTGCTTGAAGCTCTGCAGCACGGAAGCTGAAGTAGGAGGAAAAAGGAAGAGAAGCTTCGAGTTGGTTCTTTTTCTGGTATTGTACTGCTGCTAAACTGCCTATTGCTCTATGTGACTGCGGTAGTGTTGTATTGCTTGTTTTGGGGGGAAGAAGCCTGGTTCAGTTTGATGTTCAGTTGATTTGCAATGGTGAAGGCTGTGTTCGAGGCTTACTAGAGTCCTGACATGTTGAAGCTTGCTGGTAGTTAGCACTGCTCCAATGGAGACGATGAGCTCGGAAGAAATTGAGGCCATGGAGAAGGCTAAGGCAGAAAAGGAGAAGAGGACTGCTGGTGGCAATGGTGGAGATTCACCAATCACTAAAAGTGAGATGATGAGTGAGATGAGGTGTATGATTCAAGGGCTCATGGAAGCGGGTCTGCTTAACTCCAAGGTGATGTCAGGCCTAACTGAGGTTAAGCTGGAACTTGTGCCAAATGAAGTGAAGTTGGAAGGCAGTAGAAATTATTTGAGCTGGTCGAGAAGAGTGAAAGTCCTTTTGAGTGCAAAAGGGGTAGAACATTATTTAGAGGAGAGCTGTGTGGAACCAATTGATAAAGCTAGTACTGAGTGGAAGGTGTGGCATACAACTAACTCTACTATAGTTGCATGATTGATGGCATCTATGTCTCCATCTATTGCTAAGATGGTTGAAGCAATGGAGGAAGATTCAAAAATCTAGAAGACCTTGAGTAACATGTACTCTGGGAAAGGGAATGTAATGATGATGATGGAAATTCAGGGCAAGGTAGATGCAGTGAAACATGAATGGAAGACAGTTGAGTAGTATGCAAGTGAATTGCAATACTTATGGGGTGAGCTGGACCATTATGCTCCACTTCGAATGGAAACCATGAATGATGCTATAGCTGTGAAGAAGTGGGTGGAGGACAGAAGGATGACCCAATTCCTGAAAGGGTTGAATCCTGAATTTGAGAATAGAAGGGCTGCTATCTGCCACCAGGACAGTCTTCCTAGCTTGGAAGAGGCTATCTCAGCCATGGTCCAAGAAGAAATTAGGCAGAGGGTGATGGGTGATCGCAGTCATGTGACTTCAGCCTACACTATAGCTGATGACAGGAGTTGCTTCAATTATGGTGAAAAAGGTCATTTGAGGATGGAACTAACTGAAAGAAGGTTAACTGGAAAGGATGGACATGGAGGACAAATTTTAAAGTGATATGTGGGGTGCATCCTACTGATCCTACACCTTTAATAGGTTGTGAAGTTCCATCAGCTATTTGAATAGTTTCTAAGTGTGTGTATGGCGTGTAAGATGCAAAGGTGTCAAATGTGCCTGTCACATGGTTATATGCACCAGAGTCAATGATCCAATCTAAATGAGCATGATATGATGATGCAAGTGCCTGTGCCTTAGTACCTTCGCCTACACAGGCGTAGTTGGCAAAGTTACCAAAGTGAGTGGTGGGTGCTGTCACAGGTCCTTGTGTGGATATGCTTGTGGAGTTCTCTGAGGTTTTGCTCTTCTGCCAAGATTCCCATTCTGCAGCTTGATCACTAGTTAGAGTTACATGTGAGCGCTCTTCTGTCATGGCTGCATTAGCCCTAGTACCACCCCGACCTCTGCCTCGACCACAACCTCCACCACGACCGCCACGACTCAAATCATAGCTGCCACGACCTCCACGGCCACCATCATAGCCTCCACAGCCTCCACGACCACCATCAAAGCCACCACGGCCTCCGCGACCACGGCCACGACCTCGGCCACGACCTCCACGACCTCCATCATAGCTATTGTAGTTCTTCGGCTGAGGGCATCAGTCAGGCGTAATGGACTGTGGTACATTGGCTAGGAGGATGTGGTTTTGGCGGTAGAAGGAAGGCCAAAAGGAGTGGAGGATGATATTTTGCTGCACCATCGTAGGCTAGGACATCCATCCTTTCAAAATATGAGTAAGATGTATGGTGATCTCTTCAATAAAGTAGACAAAAGGAAGCTGGTGTGTGATGCTTGTGAGTTGGGCAAACATACAAGATCCTCGTATCGTCCTAGTGGTGCTAGAAGTTGTGAACCATTCATATTAATACATTATGATGTTTGGGGTCCATGTCCTGTTACTTCTCTAAGTGGAGTTAAATGGTTTGTGACATTTATTGATTACTTCACTCGTATGACTTGGATTTATATGATGAAAAACAAAAATGAAGTGATTAGAAGCTTTCAAGATTTCCATAAGATGGTGTCCACCCAATTTGGTAAGAAGGTACATATTCTTCGTTCTAACAATGGAACAGAATATATTAACAAGGAGTTTGCTGTGTACCTGTTAGAATAGGGAATGCTTCATCAAACCACATGTCCAGGAACACCCTCTCAGAATGGAGTTGCTGAAAGAAAGAACCGTCACTTACTGGAGGTAGCACGCTCTCTTATGTTTCAGATGAATGTACCAAAGTTTCTATGGAGTGAGGCCATCATGACTGCAGCATACCTGATAAACCATATGCCATCAAGGATACTTGGTATGAAGTCTCCAACTGAACTTCTATTTGGTAAAGGAGAATTTATGGTCCCCCCAAATGTGTTTGGATGTGTATGCTTTGTGCAGGATCTTCAGTCTAAGGTTGGCAAACTAGATCCACATGCAATAAAATGTGTGTTTGTTGGATATGGATCTCACCAGAAAGGATACAAATGTTGGGACCCTATTAGAAAGAAGTTATATGTAAGTATGGATGTCACTTTCCGTGAGTGGGAGCCATATTATAAGAATCAAGAAGATCTTGCTCAGTTTTGGGAGGAAATCTCTCCTGATGATGAGGATCTCAGGAGAGAGGGGGAGAATGTAATCATGGGTGATAGTGGAGTTGTAGGGACAATTCCAGGTTATCGTGAGCAGGAGAAAGGAAGTGAGGGGGAAGAATTGAGTGAAGACAGCAACATCCAGGAGGAAGTCGTTGTAGGAACCATTCGATGTCCCGTGCAAATTGAAGGGCAGGTGACTGGAACACAAAGAAATGGAGAGGTGGACAAAGAAGTAAGGGTGTATGAGAGGTGGAAGGTTGGTGAACAGGGGGAGAAAGCAAGGGTGAATAAGGAATTGAAGTTATATGAGAGGCGGAGATTTGGTGGACAGGGGGAGAAAACAATAGAGGAAGCAGGTGAAGTAGTAGAGGAGGATATACAATCACAGTCAGATGTACCAAGTGCACCAAGTACTCCAGTCCCAAGTCTCTCCCCGGAAATCTCTCCTATGTCTTCTTCCCAAGAAACAAGAGGTAATAATTCCACCTCACCTGAGCATGTCAACTTACCTCTTGCATTACAGCGTGGCCGTAGGACTTGTAGGTCACCTGTCCGCTATGGTTTTGAGAAACATGATTTAGCAAATTTCATGTCATATTCACATATCTCACCGGCATATAGAGTATTCATTGCATCCCTACAGAATGTGCCTATTCCAAGTGATGGGAACTTGTCCCTCTCCCGACTGGTAAACGAGCAGTTGGATGTAAATGGGTGTTCACTGTGAAGCAAACCCCTGAGGGAAAGGTGGATAGGTATAAGGCGAGGCTGGTTGCAAAAGGTTACAGCCAGACTTATGGGATTGATTATGATGAGACATTTGCACCAGTTGCAAAGATGGGCACAGTGAGGATGCTTATATCTTGTGCAGCTAACTTTTGATGGCCTCTTCATCAATTGGATGTGAAAAATGCATTTCTCCATGGTAACTTGGAAGAAGAAGTGTACATAGAGGTCCCTCCGGGTTTCTCAAATAAGCAAACAATTGGAAAGGTGTGCAAGCTCAAGAAATCTTTGTATGGCTTGAAGCAGTCGCCTAGGGCCTGGTTTGACAGGTTTAGGCATGCAGTTTGTGACATGGGTTACTCTCAGTGCAGTGGAGACCACACTATTTTCTACAGACATAAGGGACCATATATCACTATATTAGCAGTTTATGTTGATGATATAGTGATTACAGGTGATGACGTTGAGGAGATCAGAGGCTTGAAGGAAAAGGCTAGGAAAGGCATTTGAGGTGAAAGATTTGGGACAATTGAGATATTTTCTTGGCATTGAGATTGCCCGATCCTCGAAAGGTATAGCATTGAGATTGCCCGATCCTCGAAAGGTATAGCATTGAGATTGCCCGATCCTCGAAAGGTATAATTCTTTCTCAGAGAAAGTATACGCTTGATTTATTGACAGAGACCGGAATGCTAGGGTGCCGCTCCGTAGCCACACCAATTGATAAGAATCAAAAGTTATGTGCTGAGTCAGGAGATCCAGTTGATAAGGGGACCTATCAAAGGCTGGTTGGGCGTCTCATCTACCTATGTCATACGAGACCTGACATTTCATATGCAGTGAGTGTGGTAAGTCGCTATATGCATGATCCTAGAACTGGACACATGGATGTCATATATCGAATTTTGAGGTATTTGAAGAGTAGCCCTGGGAAAGGCTTGTGGTTCAAAAGGAACCAACACCTGGATGTGGAGGGATATTGTGATGCTGATTGGGCAAGCAGCGTTGATGACAGGAGGTCTACCTCGGGTTACTGTGTGTTTGTAGGAGGTAACATTGTATCATGGAGAAGCAAGAAGCAAGAGGTTGTGGCAAGATCAACTGCAGAAGCTTAATACAGAGCAATGGCCATAGCTCTAAGTGAGATGATCTGGATGAAGGATCTGCTGGCTGAACTAAAACTACTAAGAAATAACACCATGGTGCTGAATTGTGACAACATATCTGCAATGAATATTGCAAATAGCCCAGTGCAGCATGACCGTACAAAGCACATTGAAATTGATAGGTTTTTTTATCAAGGAGAAGCTAGATAGTAATATGTTGAAATTGAAATATGTAAAGTCTAGCGAACAGCTAGCTGATTGCCTCACAAAAGGGTTAGGTCCTAGTGAAAATGTAATCATGTGTAACAAGATGGGCATGATTGATATCTTTAGCCAATCTTGAGGGGGAGTGTTGTCCAGTAGTGCAATTATGTAAGATTTGAGGGACCTATTTGCATATGTAATAATATAAGGAGGAGGAGGAACGGGAGCTGGGCAACGAACCAGAAATCCCCAAATTGCAAAACATACTTTTAGTTCCACTACTAATATCATTTTTTGGATGGCACTACTAATATCATTTTTTGGATGGCATGTTTTAATGACTGCCTTTTATACCTGCCAAAATCTGTCCTGGTGCTTGTGATTTATGTGCACAAACCAGGTGAGGCCTTGGTCACCCCCACATGGTGGATGCATAGCTCATGCATGATTATCCTTTTGATTTCCAATGCACGGGTGCTGTGCTGTTTTAGAAAACAAACCCATGACACTGTTGTCTATTCAAGAATTGCTTCGACTCTATCTGGTCACGACATGCAAATTATTTGCATAGGGAATAGATTAATCTTGCTTAGTTCCTTGAGTCTGGATTACAGGGAATATAAATAGGTGCTAGGCCAACCAACTGCTAACTGAATCTACTAAAAAGAGGGAAACAAACCATTCTATCTTCTGAATCTTAGCCACTAATCCTATCGGTCTGTTGTTGGGCGCTGGCCTCGGCGCCGACTGCGGCGCGCGCATGCCCACGACGGCTGTACTGGCGGCCCCACATGACATTCTGTTTGGAGCGCTCTGCTTTACTGTATAGCTCATACATCTAGCAGGTGAATTATTACTTCAGTGCCTGGAGCTGGGGACATGCTTTTGCGCTTGTTCTATCATTTGGACTTCCAACACATTAGTGGAGAAACTTATTCATGCAGTGCCCTTAGTTATTAGCATGTTCTTGTTATAGTTGTAGACTTCACAAGCTAAATTGTAGACTTATTCCTGCAGTGCCCCAACTTATTCCGCACATATGGCTAAGAGGGACAACCTCCAAGGATGGAGATCAAGAACCTGCAAAGAACTCGAAGCCAAGAAAGGGAGCAGCAACAAAGAAGTCCTAAATGAAAGGGAGCAATAGCTAACAACATGGAGGAGTAGCAGCATGTTTTGCCATCTCTTTCAGTCTAGAATAGTGCTGGAATTTTTTTGTCAGTGTTGTGAAACTTGTGATTTTGTTTGCTAGATGATGCAATGATATGGTTAAACTTGGGTGGTTAAACCTGTGATTTTAATATGATACGGTTATACTTGGATGCTTAAACCTGTGATTTTTTGTGCTGAATGATATGTCCATGACACATCTCTGAACCTGTATGGCCACGGTACTGAACCTGAATGTGGTCTGAACATGGCATGGAGGTGGCCTGAACCTGCATGTCCTGAACCTGCGCCGTCCTGAACCTGCATGGCGATTCTTTTTTGAATGTGGCCAAAAGTAATATATCGGGGGGTGGGGGTGGGGGGGGGGGTGATTTGCAATTATAACAACGGACAACACTCAGTTTCCTGTGCTTATGGACTTAAGTGACACCAAAATAGAGATTATGGACTTAATTAGTCGTTTTGAGAGTTTATTGACCGGGGGTGACACACAGGGGCGGAGGACCCGGTATGGCAAGGTGTGGCGGCCGCCATACCTTGATTTTTTGACAAGTACCCCTAGATCTTCTATCCGTTTGTCCCCCAGCAGCCACAGAACCTCCGTCTCCAACATTCTGAGCAGAGGAAGAGGTTGTAGGAAGAAGAAATACAGTATTGGGCCGAACGAACCGTTATTTGTTGAACTGGGCCGACCGATGGCGGGTTCCTTTTTGGTTAATGGGCCGGCAGCAGGCAGCCTTTGCCCCCATCGAGTTCCACCCGATGCGACTCCTCGTCTCCATGATCAAAGGCGCGGCCGTGCGGGAATCCCGATCGGAAGACGAAACGACGAGGCTGCGACTCTCAAGCGGCGTGCGGCGTAGCCGCGTCTAGCGAGGCGAGTGCGCGACGGCACGCAAGCAGCAAGCTGAGCTCACAGCAACGGCGGCCGGCGGCCGGCGGCCAGCGAATCAGCGACTGAACCAGAGAAGACTGAAGAGCAATCATGAATCGGAAGGGCAAATACAAGGCCAAGTCTAATACAAGAGGTAAATAAAGTGCAATTTGAAAAATTACTTTTAACTTGAATATTAATCTTTGGACAATTCGACTTCGCCATACCTTAAATTTTTTCCGTCCTCCGCCACCGGTGACACACCCCCACAAGTATAAGGATCGGATATGCACTTTGCTCTGGAAAAAATAATCTATTGAGCAATATGTTGTTTATTCTTGTTTATTAGCAACTTAAATTCAGCAACATTATTGCCATGTTTCGGACTAATAAGTTCTGTTCCATCGGGATGTTTTCGGATTTGCAAAGCTACTTAGAGAAATCATGCTTCGATCAAATTTACGCTTCTCATTAGAGTCCTCTTGCCCCCTCCATCCCTGATCACCTACCCCCATCCACCTCCCGTTTCAGCATTATACGCTCCATCTGAGTTGATTTTCATTTCATCTTGCTATGGTTTGTGCCATGAATGCTTGATGTCAATAAAAACTATTATTTTCAACATTTCTTGAAAACTCGCTATCCATAAATTGTGATACTGTATTGAATATGCTGGTGCCACACATGCCTTTTCATGAATGTCAAATTCTTATTTGCCATAATTTTTTTTGAACACATGCGTGCCGCATGTGCACTCTACTAGTAGTAGTTAATAAGCACAACTGCTATGCTACAATGCGTTATGTATGTGTGCCACTATACATTTGTTCGCAGGAAATGTGTGGCTTTCTGTCATCTACCTTGGCAATCACAAGTTCACAACTGCCTTGTATGTGTCTCGGCGTCTTTATCTTGATTTCCTCTACAGTATGTAGGATATTTTTGGTTTGTGTCCATTTGAAGGGTGCGAATTTGACAGGCTTCCTAGTCGCCCCTAGCCTGAATGAATTTCAAAGGTCACATATAAGACTGTTCGACTACTTAGACCAATTTTAGTGGGAGTGTTATAGAGTGTCATGGACATTAAATTTGCTAATATGTACCAATAGTATGAGGAGAGATGAGAGGGGAGTGTCATGAAATGTAAGAGGAGTGTCATCACCATTACACTCCACTAGCACAGTTCTCTAATTTTCAGTTTTGGTAACTATATCGATGACACTCCTAAAACTGGCCTTAATAATGAATTGGACTCAAGAAGGCTACCGACATGCATCTTTGCTATTGGCAAGGTAATTAGAGAAAAGAGCTCGGTCCACCATCACTGATTTTAGCCTGCGCTACCACCCAAATAAAAGGCCACAAATTAAACCTCTATTGGGGTCTAGTTGGTGCTCTTGAAAACCATTCGCCCCTCGATAAATGTGTATCATAACTTCGCTATTTTGTATGTACTCCCTCGGTCCTAATATATAAATCGCAACCACTTTTTACTCAAATCCCATGATATTAAGATGCTCTCTCTCTAGACACACGTATATCGATACAGTAATACTAGTATTCACAAAGAGAATTAAATATGTTCCTTGATCTTTGAACCAACGGTAGTTACAGCTTAGAGCAGGGCTAATAACCCAGCCGGTAGGCCGGCTGCGTGCCCACCATGCACCCGCTTCGGCTTAGCAGCTCGCCCTGTTTATGGTCTGGTTTTCCTGGGTTAAGCTGGGTTCGCAAGGCCCGCCGCTGCTCGAGGTCCGCCGGTGCGCCGTCATGGAGAGGGATGGGGAGAGGGAGAGGGGCACCACCATGCGGTGGAGAGGGAGAGGGAGAGGGAGAGGGAGAGGGAGAGAGGGGTGGCGGTGGTGGGGAGTAGAGAGGGAGAGAGAGTGAGTGGAGAGAGGCACCGTCAGGAGGGAGGGTTGAGCGGAGGGAGCAAACCCTAACTCTATGGATAGGGAACCCTAGTAATGGGTCATATGTGCTTCTTTGGGCCTCGGTATTTTAGGAGATGGGCTTTATATTGTGACTGCCTCTGTGAATTGATTTAAGGAGGTGGACAACTTAAGACGACTGCCTATGAAAATAGACTATTTTTTGGAGGCGGTTATTTTATAATGTCCGCCTCCGTAAATTAATATTTCAAGGCGGTTTTTGGTAACCATCTCGGTTAATAAAAGGTGTCCATCTCGGTCAATCCGAGACATTAACTGAGATGATTTCATTAACCGAGGTGGTTGTAATTGTTATCCGCCTCCGAGGCCATTTTTAAAGGTTGCGGTGTCAGACCCAGGGCCATGGGATACCTGACGTGGAGCGGTCCCCTACGAGATATAGGTATGGAATGTCATGTACCGATATGTCATGTAACTACCCGTATCATATCTTGTAGTAGCTAGATCGGATAGAAACTACCTGAAAAGTACTCGGGAAAACTCTATATGATAAATCGACCTAGGATTTCCATGTAACCCTGCTCCCCCGATCTATATAAGGGAGGGCAGGGACCCCTCCAACGGATGGATCCTCTAGGGACACCAAAACATTCCTCATAAAGCAATACAAAACATATAGAACATAGAGTATTACGTAACACTTGCGGCCCGAACCTTTCTAATCTCTTGTGTTGCTTGCATCATCGTGTTCTCGATCTTGGCGATTCTACAAGATCATCTCTCTGCCCAAGGGTATCTCTGGGTAAACATGACGGTAAAACACCGACACGCGGTTAATGTTTTTTAGTAGTGGTGGCGGCGGAGTCAGGCGCACGCGGGAGAGCCAGGGGAAGGGAGATGAGTTGGGCGCGCGCACGGCTCTCGCAGGGCTGGTTTTGACGTGACAGGGTCATCAAAACAGTGGATTCGAGAGGAGGGTGGTGGAAACGAGTGGAGTCTCCCCAACGGGAAGCAGCTGGTTTCTTCGAGTCTCGTTTCTAGCGAGGACTCAGTTTATTTATACTAATAAGGATGAAAAAATTGAAAACAATTCTCACCCACTCTAACCCACCCACCCCTCTCACAAAGTACCTCTTTTAGGTCTATATGGAAGATCTTAGTGCTTGACCAAACCTCAAAACACTATTAAGGAAAATGTTTCTGCCAGATGTTTTTTTTCACCCGCGTGCGGCCTTACCCGCCCGCCCGTACCCACCCCGATCCCGCCCGTCAATCTTGGTCTATCTTCGTTTCCTTCCTTCTCTGCCGCACCAATTCCCTCCCCTTCGCTCCCCTTCCGACGCCCACCCGCGCGCCCCTCCTCCGCCAGATCTCCGCGGCGGTACCGGAGGCCTTCCTCACTGCCGCGGCAGAGCTCCTCCACCGCCGCGCCGAAGACCCGGATCCGGCGGCCCTTGAGCTGGGGCACAAGCTGACCCACGCCCTCCTCCATCGCCAGCTCAGCGCCACCGACCCGCGCCGTGGACACCGTCACTCCAGCCTGCGCTCCACCTAGCCGCGGGCGCCGACGCCACGCCTCCTCCGCCAGCTCTCCGCGGGGCCAGCTCTCCCAATCTCGTGATCCCCAATCCGGAGGTCTCCGAGTCGCCGATCCGAGCGCGGCCGGAGGAGAGATCCCGCCGATCAGGGAGCTCAGGGGCTCGGATTCGAGCTCCTACTCGTGGCCCATGCTCTCCCCCGCGCTCGTGATCTCACCCTGCTCCGATGTCCTAGCCGCGCCTCCCCGCCGGCCCTAACCGCTGCACCCCACTGCTCTCCACCGCACTCGCTGATGCCTCTGACCTGCTGTAGCGAAAATGGCCTCTCATGCCATATTTCAATATAATGTTTTGGCGATTGATGACACACACAACACTTGGACTAATATGATTGTCAAGACAAACATTCCTAGGCTTTTAGGTTCAAGTGATGACAAAGAGAAGATAGGCGCAGCTAGGCCCGAAGGGCCACCCCTACTGATGTTAAGGAAAAGACACACGCCGGTGTAATTGTCCAGAAGCTGGAAACTGAAGATACACTCACCGGATTAACCGACGTAGAAGAAAATGCATGCGTCGGTGCATTGCCAAACAAAGACCGATGAAAATACATACACCGGTTGAACCGACGATGCATCGGTCAATTGCATCGGTTCAGTTGTCCAGAGAGGTGGTTTTTGGAGGAACGTGAAGAAGTTACAATCACCGGTTAAACTGACGCTAATTTTACATACACCGGTTGATTGCATCGGTTAAACCGGCGATACACCGGTTAATTGCTAACGGCTAGTTTTTCAAGTGGCAGTTTACATACACCGGTTGAACCGATGATGGCTTTTGGGGTACGACGGATTAACCGGCGTTAAGCACATTTCTGGCAGCTTTTCTCCAACGGCTATATTTGCTTGTGCTGCCTATATATACCCCCAAGGCCGGGTCATTTGGGAGTGCTGGAGTTCAAGGAAGTATACAAGAGCTAAAGATCATCTCCAACCACCATAGAGCTTCATTGTACATCATATAGGCTTAAGCACACTTGTGAGAGTGCTTAGTGCTTGTTTAGGCTTAGTTCTTGAGAGAACTAGCTTGAGAGAAAGCCTTGCTGCGGCAAGCACCTTGTGTACTCGTCGTGTGACCCTCCGACTTGGTGTGGAGTGGCAACGACACTTTGTGCGGGGAAGGAGGCCCCTACTTGGTGTTAAAGCTCCAAGATAGTGAAGACGGTGCCGTGGTGACGCTTCGAGATAGACGGTGGCGGTGACCTCGTCTTTGTGACTTGGCATCACTTAGCCTTTGCTTGTCGGGAGCCTTAGAGGCATGGCAAGACGGTGATCAAGCGAAGAGACTCGGCATCACACTTGTTCTTTGTGAGCAAGTGGCCGTGGACGTAGGGAGGGACTTTGGTGTCCTAACCGAACCACGTTAAATCGTGTGTCTTGGTGTCTTCACGGGAGTTTGCATATCCTCTCCCTTACCGCTTTACTTACCGCATTACGTTTTCCGCATTTACTCTTTCTTGCTTACCTTTACTTTCCTAGTTAGTTTGATTAGGATTGGTTATAGGTTGCAAGTCTTTTTGGGTAAGTAGAGGGTAGCATAGATAAACCTTAGTCATAACTAGCATGTGTAGGACGTGTTAGGTTTATCTTATGCAATTAGATTGAGCCCTAGGATAGAAAAGCGATTAGCGACCCTATTCACCCTCTCCCCCTCTAGGGTCGGACACCCCGGTGATCCTTACACCTGCAACGAGCCGGTGCTCCCTAGATATGCTCCGATCCGAGGTCCTCGCCGTCGGCCCTACATTCATCGTCGGCGCCATGTTGACCATCACACTCGGACCTGCAACGCCATTGACTATTCCGCGCGCTCACGATCTCGCCCAGCTACGGACGCCGTCGCTGCACCACCCTACCAACCGTGCCGCCGTTGCGGACGACGTCTCCACGCCGCCCTCCTCACCGCGACTCTCCATGGTGCTTCCGTGGAACCTGAGCGCATCTCGCCCATATGGCTCTCTCTGCTCTTAGGGAGCACAAACTAAGGAGTCGAGAGCTTCTAGGTACCAATCAGACTCCCATTTGGCAGCAAAACTACGATGATTAAAGCAAGTCGGTTGTTGGTTTTGTCGGGTACCACGATTAGGGACACCCTAATCGGGGCACTAAGGTCACCCTAAAAACGCAAACACATGTTAGGCGACTGAGCCCACGAAGGCCCACGGCCTCCTTCCAATCTGGAAGAAAGGAAAGGGATCAAAGAAGCCTAGCATGCGGCCCATCCACACCCCCCTTTGACCCCATAGATTTGATCTCCCATCAAGGCCCCCGACTGCGCCCCGCGTCTCCGCCTCGCTCGAGGGTAGTGAACCTACCCTCGAGCAGGCAAATCATCTCCGCCTCGCTCGAGGGTAGCGAACCTGCCCTCAAGCAGGGCGAACCATCTCCGCCTCGCCTGAGCCCACCCCTCGACGAAGAAGACAAATGGCCCTGCCGCTCACCAGCCCATCTTGCGGAGGCATTAAATGCCAACCACTCCTCACAGCGCCCAGGACGGACGGCGTCAGGCCGCCATTCCCCACAGTGGCTGTGACCGGAGTCCCATCCGCCAACTCCGGTCACTGCTCCGCCATCCCGGACGCTGTGGCAGCACTGTGGAACCTGCGACGCGGGATGAGACGTGCTCGGCACAGTTCCCATCACTATTCCGCCAACTCCTGCTGACCGGACTCCACCTCACCACACCTATGGCCCCGGACCCGCCCCCTGCTTGGGAAGGGGTCCGGTGTCGCCATGTGCCCCTCAAGGAGGGACGCTCAACACTATCAGCTGGAGGCCCGGACCTCCCCCCTCGAGGGGGTCCGGGACCTCCACGTGACTCCCGGACCCCCTTAGTGCACGCTTTAGCACCCCGCCCGGGGGGGGGGTCCGGGACCGCCACGCGCCCCATCACTGCTGGCGCACATATATATGCAAGACCCTGACCTGTAGGGCCCACGAAACGCCGCCACGCCACATTTGGAAAACGGTACACCCTACGGCGACGACCACGCCCTCTGCTGGGACTGGCAGGACGCCTACGCGATCGCCGCAAGACCAAGAACGATACCCAGGACGACTGCCACGCCTGACGCCATGCCCCACAGTGTACTTTCCACAGTACTCAACCACTGCACCCCCGCGATTCGGGGGAAAACGACGACTTCCACGTTCCCCTGCGCATGTACACCATCCCTCCTTGTGACTATAAAAGGAAGAGGCGGGCTTCCTTTTAAGGGGGAGGTTCGCTATCATCGTCACGCAATCTGACCACTCGATAGAACACAACGCTCAGCACCCGATATTGGCACTCGCCTCAATCTACTTCACCTCTAGCAGAGACCTGGGAGCTTCCCTCCCTCTCTCGCCACGCCTGTACCCCCTACTATAGGCACCTCCGATGCAAGATAATACAGTGCCCTCGCACACCACCTTTGCTGGACGTACAGCCCCGCGACCGGAACCAGGATAAACCCATGCGTTACTGTGTTGCCACTTGCATCAACATCTAGGACGAGGAAACACGCAGCATTACTAGTTGGGATCCGGACTGCCGGGTCAGGACACCGACAGTTGGCGTGCCAGGTAGGGGCTCGCTGTGTGACATTTTCTCCTTTGTTCCCATTTGATTTTCAGGGATGGCGAGCAGATCCAACCCATTTCCCATGGGCATCTCGGATCCGCTCCCAGCAGGATACGTGATCTGGTTCGGGAGTCTCGAGTTCAGAGCAACTGGCAATGGTTACCTCATGGAGCTCCTCTCGCCCAGACGCAACCCGGACATTCCGACTTCACCAGCCCGGCGCAACAGGCGCTCGGGCCAGCACTCGTGACAGGCGCGCGCAGAGCGGCGATGGGCGGCACGCCTCACCTCCCCCACGTGGGTTGAGGTTGCCATGTCGCAGCTCAACGTCGCGGCCGACGGGGCCACCGCTTCGTCATCACGTGCTTCGGCGTATGCAGCGCCGGCAACCTCATCGACTGCAGCCCTAGTGCCTCCCAGGGGGGCGCGACTGCAGCGTCACCCTTCCCCATCGGGATGCGTAACACTGCCTCATATGCTTCTTCATCCAGCACCAACTTCGCCGAGTACGAGGATCTGCCGGGTCATCACCTCTTGTCGATACGCAACCTCATTGCATCATCTCCTAACGACTCCTACCCCGAGACGGCCAGCTCGATCGCCAACGACATCAACTTCTTCATGAACAACTTCACGGCCGAGGAGGCCGAGGACTACTCCAGGGTCCGCGACCCCGACATTTTCCGCTCGTTCCAGCTGGCTACGGCTTACTGCCTCACCTGCTCCGAAGACTCTAGCGAGGGGGATTACGATCCTGCCCGGGAGTGCTTCATGGTCCAGCTCGCGGACGGGCAATAGGACAATGCTCCGGGTGATGATGGGAACGGCGGGGCAGACGCACAGACAAACCAGATGGTGCCGCCTGCGGCCCCTTCTTCTTCGTCAAGCTCGGCGGCGCGGCAAGCACAGCTGGCGCAGCTCAAGGAGCTTCAAGCCAAGCTCGACGAGCAGCTTCGGCAGACCCAGGAGCTGCGCACCGCACTCGAGCAACAGCGCACCGCGCATGGTGGACATGCCCAGGCGGCGGCTCGCGTTGCTCGGGAGCGGATCCTAGCCGACGACAACGTCGAGAAACCTCCGGAATCGAAAACAGCCGGCGAGAAACTCGTCGCTGCGGCCTACCTACTCCAAGCGATGCCTGAGCCGTCGACTACTTCGGGTCGCAACCTGTGTCGTGAGGCACAGGCGCTCATCGAGCAAGCTGCCGTGCAGCAGGCCGAGAGCTCTGCGTCTCGCATGCACTCGATAGCCCCGAAGCAGCCCGGTGGGACTGCACGCCAGGACCACGAGGCTTCGGTGCACACTCCGCCAGGAGGGAAAGGGAATGCAGCCGTAGAGGCATATGTCGATGACATCGTTGTAAAATCCAGGAAGCCGGACAACCTGGTTGCCGATCTCAGGATCACATTCGATTGCCTAAGGGCTAAAGGGGTAAAACTCAACCCCGAGAAGTGCGTGTTCGGAGTCCCTCGAGGCATGCTCTTGGGCTTCATTGTCTCCCAGCGGGGCATCGAACCCAACCCTGAGAAACTCTCGGCCATCACTCGGATGGGACCGATCCGAGACCTAAAGGGGGTACAGAGGGTCATGGGATGCCTAGCGTCCCTCAGCCGATTCATCTCGCGTCTCGGCGAGAAAGGCTTACCCCTGTATCGACCTCTGAGGAAAACCGAGCGCTTCACGTGGACCCCCGAAGCTCAAGAAGCCCTCGACAGGCTGAAGGCATCGCTCACTCACGCCCCCATTCTCACGCCACCCGCGGATGGCGAGCCCCTCTATCTGTACGTAGCTGCGACGACCCAAGTGGTCAGCGCGGTGGTCGTTGTCGAAAGACAAGAGGAGGGCCATGCTCTGCCCATCCAACGGCCGGTGTACTACATCAGCGAGGTGTTGTCTGAAACTAAGACATGCTATCCACAGATTCAAAATCTGCTATACGCAGTGGTTTTGGCCCGGCGCAAGCTGTGCCACTACTTCGAGACCCATCCCGTCACCGTGGTCTCGTCTTTCCCTTTGGGAGAGATAGTCCGCAACAGGGAAGCCGAGGGTAGAATTGCCAAATGGTTAGTGGAGCTGATGGGAGAAACTCTCACCTACGCCCCCCGCAAAGCGATCAAATCCCAAGTCTTGGCTGACTTTGTGGCTGAGTGGACGGACACTCAGCTACCCCCACCGCAAATCCAGGCTGAATGCTGGACCATGTACTTCGACGGGTCGGTGATGAAAACCGGCGCCGGTGCCGGCCTCCTCTTCATCTCACCCCTCGGAGATCACATGCGATACGTAATACGCTTGCACTTCCCTGCGTCTAACAATATGGCGGAGTACGAGGCCCTCCTCAGTGGCCTCCGCATCGCCATCGAGCTCGGCGTCAAATGCCTCGACGTGCGCGGTGACTCTCAACTCGTCATCGACCAAGTGATGAAGGAGTCTAGCTGCCACGACCCAAAGATGGAGGCATACTGCAAAGCAGTACGCCGCCTCGAAGACAAGTTCGACGGCCTAGAACTCAATCACGTCCCGCGCAAGTACAACGAGGGTGCCGACGAACTAGCCAAGATCGCGTCGGGGCGGATCACTGTCCCCCCGAACATCTTCGCTCTCGACGTCACCAAGCCCTCCGTCGAATTCAAGGATCCGGCAGAGCCTGGCCCCTTGACCGCCGGGCCCTCCGGCGGGAACCCCCCGGCGGACGAGGCCGAGCCCATGAACATTGACTTCGAGACCTCCTCTGCGGACGAGGCCGAAGTAATGGAGATCGACGAGGCCCTCACATCGCAAGATTGGCACACCCAGTACCTCAACTGGATGATTCGAGGGGTCCTACCCTCGAACCGCGCTCAGGCGCGGCGCCTCGCTAGGCGGGCCAAGTCCTTCATCCTAATCGACAATGAGCTATACAAGCACAGCCCCTCGGGCGTCTTGCAGCGATGCATCCCCATCCCCGAGGGCAAGGAGCTGATCCGCGACATCCACGCTGGCACCTGCAGGCATCACGCCGCGCCGCGCACCCTCGTGGGTAACGCGTTTCGGCAAGGCTTTTTCTAGCCCACCGTGGTCGCTGACGCCACCGACGTCGTGCGGACCTGCGAGGGTTGCCAGTTCTACGCTCGAAAGACACACCTCCCGGCCCATGCTCTGCAGACCATCCCCATCACGTGGCCGTTTGCCGTGTGGGGACTGGACCTCATCGGCCCGCTGCAGAAGGCGCCCGGGGGCTTCACCCACTTGCTGGTGGCAGTCGACAAATTCTCCAAATGGATCGAGGCTCGACCCATCGGCAAGATTAAATCCGAGCAAGCCGTTCTGTTCTTTACGGACATCGTCTTCAGGTTTGGGGTCCCGAACTCGATCATCACCGACAATGGCAGCCGGTTCACAGGCAAGAAGTTCTTGGCATTCTGCGACAGCTTCCACATACGTGTGAACTGGTCGGCTGTGGCGCACCCACAGACGAACGGGCAAGTGGAGCGTGCCAATGGCATGATCCTCCAAGGACTGAAACCAAGAATCTTCAACAAGCTGAACAAGTTTGGCCGGAGGTGGCTCACTGTTGTCGGTCGAAACCCACCGGCGAGCAGCGACAGGCAACACGAAGAGCCGGGAGGTCACCGGAGCGCTGGCAGGCACTGCTCCCTCGTCGACGGCCCGCAATTCCGTCACGCGCCCGGAGATTCTGGAGAATGTCGGGCGTGCCACCTGACCTATACCCGATCAGGAGGGTGCGAACGTGCTCCAAACAGTTTCCTGCGTACAAAGACACGTGTAAACATAAGTCCGAGCCGTGGGGTCGGCTCCCCGGGATGACTCTTGCATCGGCTTTAAAGAGCCGATCGAGTCCTGGTTAAGACTAAAGCAAAGCATCTAACACGCCACCGGATCATCCAATCCGTTTGCAAGGTCTAACCTAGCAGATATTACGCCAACTCTTGAGAAGAAGAGCAAACCATAACAGAATAGATCTATTAGATGGAAAAGAAGCAGGGTGTTGCCTTTACGCAGCTAACTCTGTGCAACAAGAGCTAGTATAAGATGATGACATGATCGCGTAAAGACAACATGATATTTGTAGACGATAAGCAACAAAGCACGATAGATCTACTAAAAGCCATGCTACGAACATCAGGATAACAAGCATTACTCGCCATAAAAAATGCTTCAGTACGAGTAATACCAAGGTAAAAGCAAGAACAATACTGCCTTGATCGCAAGAAGCGATCAGGGCAGCATGGCGCTTACTTGGATGAAACCCTAGAATTAGGGGTGGCGATGCGCCGAGGGTTGTTGTTTGCGAGACGTGATGACGTTCTTCTTTCATGAATAACATAGGGTACATATTTATAGTCCGGAGACTTGGGAAACAATCTAAACTAATCTTGTCCCGATTGGACTCTATCTCTAATCTTGAACTAAATCTAAAGATACATGGCTCATGTGGCCCAAATGCTCAAGCAGGAGCCGATTTACAAGCCTTCTTAATGTTCTGCTTTAAACCCATCTTGCTTTCGGCCCATAAATTAAGCCTGTTAATTTATGGCGATAACACATGCCCCCCTGGTTTTGGCAATGATAATTCCAAAACCACTCCGTCGCTTCATCTCCCGTTAATGCTCATTAAAACACACTGCAACTACCAAGGAAGACGCAACGTCTCTGCAACTGGCTCCTCGTAGAACGTGAAACTGCCGATCCGTCTTCCATCTTTTCACTATTTAATCTCACCCCGAATCGGCTCTTCTTCACAGCAAACTCCTTCCTCCCAAAGCCAAGTAGCGCAGAAAACCCCAGTCCTCCAGCACCAGAAGTCATGGCGATCTCTTCCTCCTCCGACTCCAACTCCTTCGGAGACTCTTCCTCCTCCTCTTCTCCTTCTTCTTCCCCCCTCCCTGCTTCTTCCATCGACTCCATCCCGGAGAGTCAGGAGCTGACGCCGGAGTGGGACCCAACTGCAGCGTATGAAGCGCTGGCTCCTCTGCACTGGGATGCAGAGGAGTTCGACTTCGGGACCGTCTCCGAGGAGGACGAGCCCAAGACCGAGGGAGAAGACCTCCGGCTCCTGTTCCAGGAGGAGTCGGAGGGCAGCGACGAAGAACACCCCTCTTCGGACGGAGTCGACTCCTCCTCGGAAGAGGAGATCGACTCCTCCTCCGACGATGATGAGCCGATGGGTGGAAAGCCCTTCCGGTTCCTTGGGTCCTCCGATGAGGACAGCGAGGAAGAGAACAGCGGCGGAGACGACGGCTAGAGCGACTTCGGGTCCGAGGGCGGCAGCAGCGCCTTCAGCAGCGACAACGACGACAACGACGACGACAGCGACGACAGCGGAGATGCACCGTCCCGGAGCCCCAAACGCCGTAGGTACTAAGTACCTACGAGCAGTAGAAGTAGTACTGTAGCAGTAGGATTGTAAAGCCGAAGGATTAATTCCTTTGTAACAATCGGCTTTTCCTTGTAATGATGTTTCTTTTAATGAAATCAACTTCCTTCAATTACTGCGTACTCGTTCACTTTCCAAAAAGCCGATGGCAACGCATCAGGCTTCTATAAATATCCAAGAATCGACGAAATTCAAACTAGAAGCAACCCGCATAAAGAGTATCACTTCCACCTTGAACCGAACTCGAAACAAGCTCTCAAATCCGAGCGTAATTCGAAAACCCAGCTCTACAAATTTGAGCAAGAACTCTTCAAGCATCCGGAATTCGAACCAGAGCCCGCAGCAACCATTCCCGAAGTCAACGAATCTGAACCATGACAGACTCTGCAGCTTAGACAACAAATCCTACTATTGATGATGTGGCAATCTGCGGCCTGAACGTAATATTCAGCCTAATTCTTTCGGTTTTCTTCAGCTTAGCAATCTTCTGAAACTTTTAAATTCTGAAATCTGAAACCTGACACCGTATGCATACTTCTGAATTTCTGAACTTCAGGTGTCAGACATTCTTCTGCCGCATCCTTCAAACCCAAAATCTTTCTGTCTTGGCCCACGAACTTATGAAAACCCCATAGATTTGATCTCTTGTGAAGCAAATAGGATCCCTTTCGTGAGTCAAAATATTGATTTGAACCTCTGGGCCAACTGCTTAAGAGCCTGGCCTAACCCTCCTGAGAGCTGGATTACATGGTACAGCAGAGTAGCAAAATCTTATATGCCCTTGTGGCAGGATTTGAACATAGCCGATGCACTTAGCTTATCACTGTCTCCTCTCGACAAAGATGAAAATCTTTTGAAAACCATTGGCTATTTTTGGTATGATGCCCTGAACTATTTTTTCTTCGGTCATGGACCCATGACCCCTACTCTGCTAGATGTCACCATGATAACTGGCCTAGATATCAGATCTCCTAATCCTGCTGCCCACAAAATGGCAGTAGTCCCCTTCAAACTTTCTTCCAAGGCAAACTGCACAAACTAGGGCACTTACATGAATCAGCACATGAAAACAAAAGGTCCAGTGACTGAGAAGGAACACACAGCCTTCTTAAATCTTTGGCTAGAACATTTCATCTTCTATGGTCCTTCTTTATCTCCAACTAAGAATTTTCTTCCCTTGGCCTACCATTTGGCCCATGGCAACCACACCGGCCTAGACAAACTTTTTCTTGGAGAAACATACAGATATCTGCATTTGCTGACATCTAACCTGCTTAACCAAAAGAAACTGAGAACTGGAGGCCCTTGGTGGTTTATTCAGTTGTGGGCACAACTGTACTTTCAGCACCATATCCCCAACTTCCAAGGCCTGACCAAGAATTCCTTTCCTGATGAGAATGGCAAACCAATTAGATGTACTAGCTATGACCAAGCTTTATTTAGTCTCCCTGGCAGTAAACTGAATTCAGCAGATGTAGCAAACTGGTTCAGAATCTTCTACAAGGGCTTAGAGAATCCCATTTATTTCCCATTCACTGAATCTGAATCCTTTGAGATCCCAGCTGCCTTCAGACTAGATAATTTTGCCAATGATTACAACACTCGGCATTTATACTCTTTAATGATCCGACCTGGCTTCCTTCCTGTTGGAATCAGCACCTCTAATAGAATTATCAAGCCAGGTTATGAATCTTACCAACCAGTCATAGCGGCTCGGCAATTCGACCTAGGACAGGTCCCTCCCCACTTCCATATTCACCACTTGGTGGAGAGTAGAGCCGATCTGCCTGATGGTCTCACCAGTTCAAGATACTACAGCATGTTCAATGATCTCCACATTCCAACACCAGCCGATCTGTCCTTTGATCCTTCATCAATCGATTTTAGCACATAGTGGGGAATGTGGAAAACCCATGTTTTCAGAAAAGCTTTAGGTACTCGACTGCAGCAAATTGATCTTGAATATGTAATCCCCGAGGAAGAGGTACAGAATTTATACATTCATCCTTTCTGAGTCCTCTATCCTTTTACTTGACTAATCCTGCTCATCCTGCTAGCAGCAACAAGATGGTCCAGAACCCATGACCAGCAACGGGGAGCCATTCCACTTTCTTCCAACTGCCCCTGATGTTCTCTTCTGCAAGGGATCACCATCAATGAAGAAAGTGATAATGACTATTTAGCCAGACTTACTTCAGTCGGCTTCCAAACGAAGAGAAGCTTCTGTAATTGTTGCCCCCCGAGTCTTAACCAAGAAAAGGAAAATGATCACGAGGCGAGTCATCAAGAAACCAGCACCAGCTTCCCCGAGTCCATCAGAGTCCAACACCAACCAAGTAACTCATCATTCTAAAACTTCTTCTTTATTGCACACATATGTACTCTGGTTGACTGTAATTCTATTTCCAGGACGCAACTGAAGACATCCTTGAAACCAGTAGCCCAGCACAACATGAAGTCATCGTTCATGAAGATGACACTGGAGCAACTGAGACTTCAAATACTCTGACGGATGTGCATGACGAACAGGCTAACACAGTCGAAGCCCCTGTTGTCACCTCCAATCTAACCGGATCGGCTACACCTGAACCGATCATCACTTCTTGTTCAGAACAGGTAACTTTTAAGAGAACCAATTCTGAATCAGCCGATAGCTTCATAAATGCATCTCGCTCTAACTTCAAATACGTCCACAGGGCTTTGATATTTCAGGTTTGCTTTCCTTTGACCCGGCATCAATGGGTCTGACTGCCCCTGGAGTAGAAACACCATCTTTGCAGCAATCGGGTAATTTGGCACATCAGCTTCAACTCATCAAGGATCTACTATCTGCTCCGATCACTGCTCTGGTTGATGATTCCAGCAAGATAAAAGAAATTCTTGAGCAGATAGAATCCCAGCTTCCAGAATTACTTCGAGTCAAACTTTGGCCAGCCGGCCATCTTCCTTTCTTTCGGGCAGAGGTGAAGGCAGCTCAACAAAGAATAGAAGCACGTTGTTCTCAAATCTCTCTGAAAACTGACATAGCTCAAAAGTGCAAAGCCCTCAACCAAAAGAAAGCAACTCTGGATGCTAAAGTTGATACCTCCGAGAACACAAGACGACTCAACCTCTTGGAAAAGGAACTGATGGAACTTGAAGAAAAGGTCCACCATACCCAAAGACTAATCCAAGAGGAGAAAGCTTCGATCGCAAACTCCAAGCAGGAAGCCCAAGAAATGACCGAACAAATACAGGCAGAGTTTGCAGAGATAAGCACCTTGAGTCGGCAGATAATATCAGGCGATGACAAGGACGACGAAGCAATCATAGCACGAGCAGACGCTGTACGTGCAGAAGCCATCCATGCCATAGAAGGATTCCTGAACTAGTAGGACTATTCAGAAAACTTTTGATGTCGCCTGTTAAACCTGAAACACCTTAAGTCGATGGTTATACATCGGCTATCTTACTTCTCATATGTATTTTTCTAGCCAACTCAACGTGTTGGCCTCTCATTTTTTTTCCGGCTAACTCAACGTGTTGGCCCTTCTCCTTTTTTTCCCCCGGCCAACTCAACGTGTTGGCCTTTCTCAGGACAGCCAGATGGATGTCATCGGCTCTTGTTACTCATTTTCCCACATGCTCGGGAAATACTTCTTGAGGTGTTGGCCATTGACAGCAACAGGGAACTTGACGCCGTCCAATTCCTCGAGCATGTATGCATTCCCAGGCAAAACCTGATCAATCTTGTACGGCCCGTGCCAACTCGGAGACCACTTGCCATACTTTTTATCTTTAGTTCCCAATGGCAATACTGCCTCCCAAACCAAGTCTCCAACCTGAAAATTATTTGGCTTGACCTTCTTATTGTACGCACGAGCAACTTTAGCTTTATTTTCCTTGATCTTCTCCAGCAACCAAAGCCTTAGCTCTGTCAGATCCTCCACATTATCGTTCATCAAGGCGGCATACTGTTCAGCAGGTAGATCATTCTGAAACTCAACACGCCTTGATCCAGCCGTGATCTCCCATGGTAACACAGCATCTTGGCCATAGACTAAATGGTACGGCGACGTCTTGGTAGACCCGTGATATGAAATACGATATGCCCACAAAGCTTCTGACAACACCTCATGCCAGCGCCTAGGATATTCATCGATCTTTCTCTTTATGAGCTTAATGAGGCTCTGGTTGGATGCTTCAGCCTGTCCATTAGCTTGGGCATAATATGGAGATGATATGATCAGCTTAATTCCCATGTCATCGGCGAACTTTCTGAATTCCTCTGATATAAAGACCGATCCTCCATCGGTTGTAATAGTTTGAGGAATCCCAATTCTGTGAATGATGTGCTCTTTGATAAAACTGATCACATCTCTTGACGCTACTGACCTCATGGGAACTGCCTCTACCCACTTTGTGAAATAATCTATAGCAGCTAAGACCCACTGGTGACCCTTGCTAGATGACGGGTTGATCTGACCAATCATGTCCATGGCCCAACCTCTGAATGGCCACGGTTTGATGATAGGATTCATTACTGATGCTGGCACTATCTGAATTTTACCAAACCTCTGACATGCCTAACATTCCTTGTAATATTTGAAGCAATCTTCAAGCATAGTGGGCCAGTAATAACTCGATCGCCTAATCAGTCACTTCATCTTTTGAGCCGATTGATGAGTACCGCAGGCTCCTTCATGAACTTCATGCAAGAGCTGATTCGACTCTGCGGGTCCCAGACATTTAAGCAGTAGTCCTTCCAAGGTTCTGTAAAACATGTCATCACTATCAGAACATACTTCATTGCCTTGAGTCTTATCTTTCTGGGTGCCCCCCGAGCCGAATCCTTCAAGTAATTGAAGATATCGGCTCTCCAGTCTCCAGGTTCTAGAAACTGAACCTCTACGTCGACCCCATCGGCCGTTTCCTTGTACCCGGATGCCATCTGTGCCAAATCATTGGCTTCATTGTTCAGAGTCCTGCGTATCCAGTGGAAATTGATGTACCTAAATTGTGACATCAACTCACGGCACTGCATCCATATTGGAAAAAGAGCATCGCTCTCACATCTATATTCTTCCGTGAGCTGAGAAATCACCAGCTTCGAATCTCCAAATATTTCCACCGCTTCTGCACCAGCTTCGAGGAGCAATTCCATCCCTTTGTGAACAGCTTCATATTCCACCAAATTATTGGTGCATGGGGCAGTCACCCTGATGGAAAAGGAGTAAGTCGCCCCTTGAGGCGACACCAACAGAATTCCCACACCGCACCCATCATCACAGCCGATCCGTCAAAGAACATAGCCCTAGCACGAATAAATAGTGCAGCTATATCAGTGTTGATCCTGTCTGCAACAAGATCTGCCAGTGCCTGTCCTTTGACTGCTTTTGCAGGCTGATACCGAATATCGAACTCTGACAATGCTAACATCCATTTTCCAAGCCGGCCTTTCAGAACAGGAGCCGACAGCATGTGCTTTATGACATCCGATTTGCATATGACAATTGTTTCCGCCGAGAGCAAAATATGACGAAGCTTTGTACATGTAAAGAATAAGCAAAGGCAAAGCTTCTCGATCTTAGGATACCTGGTCTCGGCGTCTAACATGCGCCTGCTGAGGTAGAAAACCACCCTCTCCTGGCCGTCGTGCTTCTGGACTAACACCGAAGCAATGGAAGTGTCTCCCACGGATAGGTACACGTAGAACGGCCTATCTTGCTGAGGAGGAACTAACACTGGAGGCTTTGACAAATATTCTTTGATTTCATCGAAAGCTTGCTGCTGTTCTGCCCCCAGCGAAACTCATCATCGGATTTGATCTTTACTAAACTCATGAATGGTTCGATGCGCCCAGACAGATTAGAAATAAATCATCTGACAAAGTTAATTTTACCGATGAGCTTTTGCAACTCTTTCTTCGTGGTAGGCGGCTTCATCGTTTTCACAGCCTCTTGACTCTTCAAGCCGATCTCGATTCCCCGTTCATGCACCAAGAATCCCAAAAATTGACCGGCCGATACTCCAAAGGCACATTTCTTTGGGTTCATTTTGAGCCCAAACCTTCGAGTCCACTCCAAGACTTGACGCAGATCTTCTAGATGCCCCTAGCTGATTTGGATTTGACCACGACATCATAAATATAAATTTCTACTAGTTTGCTGATGAGATCATGAAAAATGTAATTCATGGCACGTTGGTACGTTGCACTGGCATTTTTTAGTCCAAAGGTCATAACCAAATATTCGAACAAGCCGACTGCGCCTGGTGCTCTGAACGCGCTCTTGTTCACGTCTTCTGGGGCCATGAAGATCTGGTTGTAGCCGGCATTACCGTCCATAAAACTCATCATTTTGTGGCCGGCAGCTGCGTTGATCAATGTCTCTGCAACATGCATCGGGTATTCGTCCTTTGGCGTCGCTCTGTTGAGATCTCTAAAATCGACGCAGACACGCCATCGGCCATCCTTCTTTTGTACCGGTACCATGCTAGAGATCCATTTTGCATACCGGCACGGCCTGATGAACCCAGCATCCAACATCTTCTCCACCTCTTTCTTGACTTCTTCTAGGACTTCAGCCTTCATCTGACGTGCTCATTGATGAAACGGCCGAAACCCTTTCTTGAGCGGGAGCCGATGCTCGATGATGCTTCTGTCTAGACCAGGCATCTCAGTGTAGTCCCACGCGAAACAATCCCGGTACTCTTTCAGCAGTGCAATCATCTCCTCACGCAAGACCGAATCCAACTTCTTGCTGATAAATGTCGGCCATGGCTTATCCCCAGGACCGATGTCAACCTCTTCCAAATCATCAGCTGACTCTGAAAAACCAGCTGCGAATGCAGGCGAATCTTCGTTATCCACAAGATCGGCGACAAACACAGGGAGATGACAAGAAAAATTATTTGGCCAACCGCATAGGCTGGCCGCTTCTATACTTCCTTTATCATTAGAAACCAGATAGTCGATGAGTGGCCAACTGCCAGAGCAGGCCATCGTATGTACATGATGTAACAATTCCAACCCCAAATAGGATTTTTCTATTTTTTGGGGCCGGTCGCTGGGATCGGCCTCTCTATTACTATTACACCCCGTAGCATGCCAGGATGCGTCTACTCTGTGAGGCTAGTGGATAAGACCAGCCTCAGTCCGTTTTTTGTCGCTTCGATCCGATCACAATCTTCCAGGGCGATCCCTGAGATCGGCTCTTATCCTTCTGCGTCCCAGGCATTCATATCCGCGAGTGAGACCTCGTTGGAGTCGTTTGCAGGGACCACTTCTACCTCATCGCCATCCCATTGAACCAGATACTGATGCATTGTGGAAGGGATGCAATAGTTGGCGTGAATCCAATCTCTCCCAAGCAACACCGTGTATGTACTCTTGCTGTTGACGATGAAGAATGAAGTTGGGATCGTCTTGCGGCCCACTGTCAACTCCACATTAAGAACCCCCATGCCTTCTGATGGCTGCCCGTTGAAGTCATTGAGCATCACATTGGTTTTGATTAGGTCGGCAGAAGAACATCCCAACCGGCGCAGCACTGAATATGGCATCAAGTTGACTGCAGCACCGGTGTCAACCAACATCCTGTTAACGGGTTTACCGTTGATGAAGCCCTTGAGATACAGCCCCTTCAAATGTTTGTAGCTTTTTTCCTTTGGCTTCTCGAAGATGATCGGCTGGGGGCCAAGATCCAACTGTGCAACAGGCAAATCCTCCGGTTGGGGTGCCCGGAACTCTGACGGGAGCACGAACGCCATGTTCACATCAGCCGATGGTTTCTCATCAGCTTTTGTCTGCTTCGGGCGCCACTCTTTCCTTGGAGGGTGCCTTTCCACCCTTCGCGGGTGCCTGACCTGTTCCGCGAGATCCGGACGTGCCTTCCTCAGCACGTCAAGGTACTTTGCTTCTGCCTCTTCTAGATTGCACAAGCGCTGCACTCTGCGCTTCTGCGAGCGACTAAGCCCGTCAGGACACCACTGTGGGCGATGGTACCTATCTTCTTCTTCTGGTTTGGAATCACCCCTGGTCGACCGCTCAACATGTTCGCCGTGATGCACTTTAGGCCCCAAGCGTCGAAACACTGATGTCTCGCCTGACTAGCGTGTCCGAGGCCTACACTCCAGACAATCATCTATAGTGGGCAATCGGCTCATGCCGGAGTTCCAACAGTACCTGAAGAATGGGCAATGCCAGTGGTCACGTACAGCCTGGCGCCTTCCCAGCGTCCTCCCTATTCGGTACTCGTACTCTTCTTCTTCCAATTGATGTCGGCGACGCAGCTTGTGCTGATATTCGTATTTCTCCAGAAGCCGATCGGAAGCTGGAAGCTGATTGCGGATGTGACGCACTTGCTCTTCAGTAATATGCTGTCGTCCTAGCTTCTTTTGATCTTGGGGCCGTTTGCCAGAAACGGCCTCTCTCCTCTGCTCATCACGACAGTGTACGGGCCCCGCCATGTTGATCTAGAATGAAAAATTCTGGCTCGTCGGAGTGAAGTCTGACAACTCTACCACGTTGGCTTGTGGGAAGGCTTCGTGTCGACCTTCATCGTGTGTTGAGCCAGAATTAATCGGTCTTGCTCGATAGCCGGTTCGATGTGACCAAAGCAGAACCAGACCCTCAACGGATCCGACACTGAGATCATCCCAAGCTGCGTTAAGTATCGGCTCACATGTTTTATGGAGCTGGCTCCTTCTGACCCGCTGAATTTGGTGAACTCAGGGAGCCGATACTTGGGTGGCAACGGGATCAAGTCGTAGTCATTTGGATACGGCTTGGAATAGCCGATCACTTTTCTCTTGGGCAGGATGCCGAACTGGTCTCTCAGTATTGCACTGACCTGCTCCACACTAAGAACTCCTGGGGCCGATGGCTCAACACTCGGCCCAGTAGCGTACTTTGCCAGCCACGCTTGTTTCTCCGCGTCTGCTCCAGAAGCTCTTGGGTTTACCAACTGCACCGAGCGTGTTGGACTGACGCTGTCAGGAATGTATGCAAATGTGTAGCCGTGCGGGATCTTCTTGGGTGGCTCGGTGAGGAACTGGCCCTCTCCAGGATCACCGTCGATCTTGTGGACAACATAGATCGGCGAACTCTGCTGTCCTGCTGCCGCGAGCGAGTAGGACACTGGTGGCTTGGTCTGCAGTGCAGCTTCCCCCCTGTGACTCCCCAGGGTTGGCCCCGACGAGGAGTACTGGTTCTTGATTACCTCTTGGACAACGCGATGCGCCACGTGCTCAAGCTCGTTCACCAGGCTTTCTGAGTGCCGATGGAGCGTGTGAGCCACCATGTAGTTCATCTCCTGGCGTAGGGCCCTGGTACGCTCCTCTGACAGCATAGACAGATCAACATTGTCGAGAGCGCCTTCTGGTGAGAACCCCTTCCACCTGATGCCATGGTTGTGGGTCCTCTCAAAAGAGCCGATGAGATCGGCTTCGAATTGAGCTTTGGCCTCATCGTATTTTTGCTTGTGTTCCAGAGTCAGTTCTTCATACGTGACAGGTTTGGTGACCGGCAGAACTGATGCTTGGTCCTGAGCTCCTGTCATCTCTGTGGTGGGCGTTGTTGCTGATGAGGGTCCCACCGGGCGTGCCAGAATGTGTTGTCGGTCAAAACCCACCGGCGAGCAGCGACAGGCAACACGAAGAGCCGGGAGGTCACCGGAGCGCTGGCAGGCACTGCTCCCTCGTCGACGGCCCGCAATTCCGTCACGCGCCCGGAGATTCCGTAGAATGTTGGGCGTGCCACCTGACCTATACCCGATCAGGAGGGTGCGAACGTGCTCCAAACAGTTTCCTGCGTACAAAGACACGTGTAAACATAAGTCCGAGCCGTGGGGTAGGCTCCCCGGGACGACTCTTGCATCGGCTTTAAAGAGCCGATCGAGTCCCGGTGTCAGATTGGATCTATTTGCATCCGGATATTGGTGAATAAAGCAAATAACTGTAAAGCTGCTTCAATTAAATCTAACTAATCTAATCCACGACGGTAAAAGCTTCACTGCTAAATCGGAACATCCTACACATGATTGGGCCTAATGAACGTGATAAATAACTAAACCATAACCAAAAACAGAGGCTTAAGAACTAGCAAGAGCCGATTCCCGGATCAATTCCCGGTTAAGACTAAAGCAAAGCATCTAACACGCCACCGGATCATCCATTCCATTTGCAAGGCCTAACCTAGCAGATATTATGCCAACTCTTGAGAAGAAGAGCAAACCATAACAGAATAGATCTATTAGATGGAAAAGAAGCAGGGTGTTGTCTTTACGCAGCTAACTCTGTGCAACAAGAGCTAGTATAAGATGATGAGATGATTGCGTAAAGACAACATGATATTCGTAGACGATAAGCAACAAAGCACGATAGATCTACTAAAAGCCATGCTACAAACATCAGGATAACTAGCATTACTCGCCATCAAAAATGCTTCAGTACAAGTAATACCAAGGTAAAAGCAAGAACAATACAGCCCTGATCGAAAGAAGCGATCAGGGCAGCATGGCGCTTACTTGGATGAAACCCTAGAATTAGGGGTGGCGATGCGCCGAGGGTTGTTGTTTGCGAGACGTGATGACGTTCTTCTTTCATGCATAACATAGGGTACATATTTATAGTCCGGAGACTTGGGAAACAATCTAAACTAATCTTGTCCCGATTGGACTCTATCTCTAATCTTGAACTAAATCTAAAGATACATGGCTCATGTGGCCCAAATGCTCACGCAGGAACCGATTTACAAGCCTTCTTAATCTTCTGCTTTAAGCCCATCTTGCTTCCGACCCATAAATTAAGCCTGTTAATTTATGGTGATAACACTCACAGAGTTACCCTCGGTTATTTGGAGACTGAGGATGACCCCAAGCAGAGCCACAGGCTTTACCCCGTTCTTCCTCGTCTATGGCACCGAGGCCATACTCCCCATGGACTTGGAGTACGGGTCGCCAGGGCTCAAGGCATACCAAGAGCAGCCGAACCAGCGAGCTCGCGAAGACTCGCTGGATCAAGTGAACGAGGCTCTAGACGTGGCACTCCTACACTCTGCGCGCTACCAGCAGTCTTTACAAAGATATCAAGCGCAGAGAGTCCGGCGCCGAGACCTCAACAAAGGGGACTTGGTGCTGAGGCTCCGACAGGACAACAGGGGCCGCCACAAGCTCTCACCACTGTGGGAAGGCCCATACATCATCGCCAAGGTGCTCAAGCCCGGCACGTACAAGCTAGCGAATGAAAACGGCGAGGTCTTCACCAACGCTTGGAACATACAGCAGTTACGTCGCTTCTATCTGTGACACCTCTGGTGTCAGTTTAACCAAAGCCAGGCAATTAACATAACTTCACACACAAATAAGCTAAGAAAACTTAAATAAGAACCCTATATCTAGTTCTTGCAAACTTGTGGGTGAATGTATGAGTGCATGTGTTTGAGTGCAATGCTTGAAAAACAATTTTTGGTACACCTTTTAAACTTGACTTGACATGTGTGGATATAAAACTGGTTCCTTTAATATTCTTGAAACTTTCATGCTCAATTTGTCACAAAAATATAGAATAAAGACACACCCATATTTTTTTTGAAGCACACAATTTAATTTAAAAAGACTTTTTGCTAATTCAAAATTTTAAACATTCAAATAAACAGGAGTTCAATTTCTAGTAATAAGGAAGTTAAAAATAACTTTCAAACCAATGCACTTATGCATAGGAAAATGAATCTACATATTCACCATGTCATTTCAAACAAAAACCTAGTTGAAGTCTAGGAGTAAAAGTGCCAAAATTCACATGAAATGATAAGTACTTTAGATGGCAGTTTTTGAAATAATTAAATAACTCTCAAACCATTGCTCGAATCAAAAAGTGCATAACACGAAAGTTGTAGATCTCGAAAAACTTAGCAAAAGTGGTATTCAACACCTTTTCATCTGAGGCCAAAAAGAGGGATAAAAATTGAAATTACAGAACTGAGTTTTGGAACTTTGGTCTAATTACGAAATTGCCACTGACCGTTTCTTCCACCTCCATCTCCCTGCACCACGCCCACGGCGGCGCCGTACGCCGGCGCAGACACCACCTAGCCACCCACGCGTCGCGCCTCCGCCCAAAACCAGCCCCGCGCCCCCTGTTTCACAAACCCACTCTTTCCTGGCGCCACAAGAGCTCGCCACGCGCCCCCCACCCTTCCTGTGCTCGCCACGGCGACCACCATGGCCGGCCGAGCTGCCACCGCCGTGCGCGCCTCCCCCAACACCGTCCTCCCCGGCATATTCGCCCCCAGCTCGACCTCCCCCTCCTCCCTTGCCTATAAAAGGCCAACGACCCTCCTCGCGCGCAGAAACCGCCGCCGCTCCGTTCAGTAACTCCGGCGAGCCGCAGCTCACCGTGGAGCTCCTTACTCTGGCCATCCACGCCCCGAACCAACCCCTGAAATGGAACCCCGTCGCCCTCCTGAAGCTCTCCGACCCATCCTCTCCCTCATTCCCTCACCGGAGCATGGACGCCGGCGAGCAGAGCCACCGCCGGCCGCCCCTCTCCGCGGACCCGCCTCCTCCGTCCACCTCCCGGCGAGCCAAGACCACCATTAGGTGCGGCGTGAACCCCTCTCCCTTTTCCCCCACTTTCCCCTCGCCGCCGGCGACTCTCCTCGCCGGAAATCCCAGCGCCGCCGCCCCTCTGTTCTGTGCAGTTCCGCCAGGGACCCCAAATTAAAAGAACCAAAACTTCCAGGGGTCAAACTGCAAAATGTGCTTAAACTTCAAAACAGTGAACTTTGAAAATACATAACAATTCGTAGAAAAATCGTAAAAATGCAAACTCAACTGTTCTGGAATCCTTAGAACAAGGACTACAACTTTTGTTACAGTCACATGTTCATATTTTGCTTTTATTGTAATCTGAGAAAAAGAATAAGAAAATCACCTTATGCATGTTCATGAAGTTATACTCAGCAAATGACCTTGATTTTTGGATATGTTATCACTAATGGAATATTAATATCACAGTAAGAATATGACACCCAACAAAAATAGTTATCATGTTGGAACAATCAAGATTCTCTAATCTGTTGCTAGCTTTCTCGATTTAATACTGGAACATATGCACATGAAATTGCTCTGGAATTTTTACTGCGTGCATGTGCAACTGACACCCTGGTAATACCTAAATTTCAGATTTATTAGAGTTCATTTTCTATATACCATGTTTTATGCTTATTTAATCAACTTAATTCTTCATATATAGTTCTTATGCTCAGAAAAACCTATATTTATTTCTGAAATCTCTTTTTAGCTCTGTGTTCCTGTCTAAAAATTTGAGCTGCAGTTACTGAGTTTTGCTTTGGTGAATAATCATGCTTAGCATCTTAGGGCTAGATTTACTATTTTTGTTCTGAGTAATCTATACCATAACTGATCTTGATTTTTGGATATGATCTTGTTTACAGTATGTTCTATCTGTAATAAAAATTTCATATGCAGTACTGATTAAATGCACCTTGACAAATTTATGCTAATTCATGTTAAGTTAAATGCATAACCATTTTATCTTGTGGATATATAGCTCTATAATTTTTCTGGAGTATGTTTAGCTCATGATTAGACTCTGGTAAAAATTTGAGAACCATATCCCTAGTAAAACTTTCTGTAGAATTAATCTTTTTTAATGGCTTGTTGTTTTTATTCTTTTTATCACCTCTGCTGTATAAGTGTATAAAATCTGGAAAAATTTCAGTGCTGAGTATATGCTATTAAGTTGCTCTCGTAAAATTTGTAGAACCAGAATCCATATAAAACGTTCTGTACAAAAAGATGAAATAACTAGAGTGATCTACCTACATGAGTTAGTAGTGGTAATTGCTTTATGGTTAGATGCTGAAATTTATACATGAATGCTTAAATTCGGATATGTGCTACATTAATTTTTCATCACTAGCTCATGAGTAGATTTGTTGTTATGAAATAGTGAAAGCATGCTATGTTTTAATGATAAAAATGAAAACCAAACCACACAGCTCTTTTATGAAGTAAAGTGAATTTAATAACTACTCTATAAACGATTGCCCAGAAAATAAAGTTAACTAAGACCACCACAACAAACACATGCTATATCGGACTACAACTTTATAGAGAAGGAAAGAAATATGTTTATATCATGTTGTAACAATATCATTTCTGCATGCATATAGAAACGGTAAATCTACTCGACGGTGATTACGAATTGGTGCCCGCGAATACTACCACTCCGGAGGGTGTCTCTCTTAATTATACTGACTTGAATCAAGACCCGAACCAATGTTCGGAAGAGCCCAATGCTACTTTTGAACAGTGCCCAAGAAAGCAAGCCCTGGTGCATAATCCCAGTATTTTACGCATTATATTCATCTTACTATTTGTATATGTTGTAATAATTTTATTGCGCATTTACGTTTTCTAGGAGTTGATCGAAAACCTTAGGTGCATGATCCCTAGGTACCTATGGTTGTTATCCGGATCTTTTTCTCGACTAGTTGCCCCGCTAACTAGGTACGGTAAAAGTCGAGAGGTTTCCTGCCTTTCGCGAGATTATAGGAGTTGACTGACTTTAATTCCTGCCGAAATATAAGGACAACGGGCGGGGTTGTGTAGTTGTGATACCCCGCTGGTGTAGTCAAAAATGGCTAAGGTCGCGGTGTGTGGCTCATTTCGTTAAGCGTTTGAAAGTACTAGCCACATGCCAAGAAATATGGTAATCAGTAAGCTGAAGTACCTGATTGGACCAGCGAGTGGAACGATCTCGCACCCTCTTGGTAGAAGTAGGTTTATTTTTTTGTCCGGACATACGGGTGCAGAGACGTCGGGCTCTGTAGTCGGGGAGGGTGTGCCGGATCCACGGACTGGAAAGAAAGGGGAAATGTTGTGTGGGTGACTTGGTTCCCATACGTGTGGTCTAGGTTCCCCTGGCCAGGTTGAAATTCGATTCAGAATCGTCCGCCTCTCACGGCATGAGATTGTTTAATGTTTTCGGTCACATAGAGTAACAAGTGGAACATGATGATGATAATACTGCTGGTTGATTAAATGGTTGCTCTACCATGTTTGTGTAGAGTTAGTTGTAAATTTAGAATGGTTAATCCAACTAGAAGATGGCTAAATAAAATCTGGAAATAAGGACCAACTCTTAGTGGCATTTTTGGCAAAACAAACCCCACCAACCAAAAAGCCTTGCATGCCTAGTTATCAGACTATGTTATATCCGGTGACGGGTCAGTCTTGCTGAGTATTAGTATACTCAGCCTTGCTTGTGGCACTGTTTTTCAGGTACTAACTTTGAAGATCTGTTCGCGAGTCTTACTTGGCCGTGTACCTTGCCTCCGGGTTGGTCTGTTGAGTGGGATGGTCCTTCAGCTGGTGCTGACCACCCTCCCGCTGAGTGACGCTTTCGTACGGGCTTTATCGATGCGTCACGTTATTTCGCTAGTTAGCTTTTAATGCTTCCGCTGAACAATGAGACTGGAATAATTGGAGTAGATGGAACTCTGTAGTACTTTACTATCTGAATCTGGTTTGTAATAAATTTCTTTTCCGCTGCAATCACTCTGAGATGTATGAAATGTTCTGTGTTGTAATCTCTGGGCTCACCTTCATGTGAGTGTTGTCTGCTGATCCTGGAATAGCGTGGCTTTTATCGAGGCTTCACTCAAGGAACTACCAGTGAGTGCCAATTTGGGTCAGAGTTGCTTAGCAACAAAGATCAATGCACCCAGGCCCAGTAGTTTTGGGTGGTTCTGCCACACTATCCTTAGAGTTCCGAGCTATTTGTACATCGTTTGTACTCGCATTTTCGATTTCCCGAAATAATAAAGGAGTATGCTATACTTGTTTATTTTTTGTGAACCTTCCGGACCCTCGAGGGCTCGGATGCGCACGAACACTGAGGTATGTCTGGCTTTACCCTCGGCAAAGCCAAGCCTCCCTCGGGGGCTATGTAACATCCCAAAAATCCACAAAATAAATCACGCGCTAAGTTTTTTTTCAAAATTATTTTCGTCGTTGAGCCTCCCTAGATTCCGGAAACTTTTCCCTGTCCCAATCACCCGATGTCCCATCTTCTTTTTCCCGCTCCGCGCGACGCGCTGCGTGTCGCCCGACAACGCGCGCGTGGCCGACCAGCCCGCGGTCGCCGCCGCGGATTTCGCTAGCGCGCGCACGATCTCTCTACTCTCTCCCTCTTTCCCTTTTTCTTTTCATTTTTTTTCATTTTTCCTTCTTCTTTTCCATTTCCTCTTTTATTTTCTTTTCTTTCTCCTCTCTCCTTCCTTCTCCCTCCCCCCTTTTGCTCTGTCCCGCTCCCGCGCCCCCCGAACGCCGCTCACGGCCACGCCCGCTCGCCACCCCAGCCGCATCACGCTCTCGGCCCGCCCACGCACCGCGCACGCGCGCGCGCACACGCCCGCCGCGATGCCCAGCACGGCCGCCTGCCCTGCGCACATGCCCTGCCCTCACACCGCCCACACGCGCACGCACGTGGCGCTCGGCGCACCGAGCCGAGACGCCCGCGCCATGCCGCGGCCGCCTGACTTGCTCCTCGCCACGCTCGCACGCGCTTGCACCCTGCCGCCTCCACGCGCTCCACGCGCACGCCACCAGGCCGCCCTCTCCGCCGCGCCGCTCGCCGCTCCGCGAGCAGAGCCACGCGCGCCGCCCGCCGCTGGCGCCCTGACCTGCTACTGCTCCCACGTGCGGCGCCCCGCCACCACCGCTGCCACTTCTTGAGCTCGCACAGCGCCGCCTGCGCCGCTCGCCGCCTGCCCGAGGCATCGCGTCACCAGTGCGCGCCTCGCCGCTCGCGCCGCTCCGCTCCGTGACGCCGAGCCCCATTAACACCGCCCCGCACCGCTCGCCGGCCTCCTCACCGACCACCACCGCTCCACAGCCTCATTTCGCCTATAAAAGGGCCACCCGCATCGTCCTTCACCTCCACGACCGCCACCGCCGCTCCTAGCCTTCTTCCCGGCCCTGCAGCACCGCCGCCAGACACACACCTCCGCCGCCGCCATCGGTCTCCGTGGCCAAGCCGCCCCACTACACCCCAGCTCGAGCTAGGTAGGGGAAACGGACCCTCTCCTCCTCCTCTCCCTCTTCCCCCCACTCTCTGGCCGCCGCCATGCTCCACAACGCCGCCGCCACAGCGCCACCGCTCGCCACCCGCCGGTCCTCGTGACCCCACCGCCTCGCTGTGCCCCGGCCCAAATCGTGGTGGGGGATCGATTCCCTACACCGCCCTCCTCCTTCTCCCTCCCGTTGTGGCCGACGCTGGGCTCGGACCGGCCGGATTGACCGCAGCCGACGCCCTAGCGCCCCCTCTGCTGTTTCCCGGTCGAGAGGAAGGTGATAAAGGGTTGTTTTGCCCTTAAGCCCCTCCCCTTTCCTCTATTCAGTAAAGAGCCCCCACCCTTTTAAGCCCTTTTGCAAAATAAGCCCCTCCTTGTGTTATAATTCAAAATAAATCCTTTCCCATATAAACATATTCCTAACTGAACCCCTGACCCTTTTTAGAGTGACGCAAATAGTTTCTAAAATACAAACCAAGCCCCTGCCTTCTCAAATATAATTACAAACAAGTCCCTGGACCCTTATTTAACCCCTAAACCTGTATATAACCTATCGTTTCATGCGCCAAACAACCTCCGATTAATCCGAAACTTTAACACGTCTTTCATAACATAGTTTTGACCGTGCCATTAGGAAACCACCCAAAGATATTACTCCGGACTCCATAACTTAACTGTTTCCGATTCGAGCTCAACGATAAAACTTCTATTTCGGTTTCTTGATTGTGTGCATATTTGTATGCGTCGTAGATCATGGTGTGAACGAGGGAGAACCCGTCGACGAGCAGTATTGTGAGCAGGCGAACGGGGACCAGTTCCACGACCCCGAACCCAAAGGACAGTGCTTCGATCAGGACCTCCCGGAAGGATTTGAAGTCGGCAAGTTCCATCCCATCCTTTGACGCATGCTTTCGTCCTAGTTTTTATAAACACAACCTATTGTCCTGTTTTACAAAATTGCATATGTTTTATCTGCTGAAAACACGGTTGGATAGCCACCCCTTGATTTGTTATAACCATTTCTTGACCACCTAGGTTAATGTCTGAATGTGTGTTTGGACGTTAATCACTGCTAGAACGCTTAGAACCTCATACTCAATACAACTTGTTTTATAAAGAAAATGTGTGTGTGTGTGTGGGAAGGGATAAAAGTGGAAATTTTCGAAAGATGAGTCTAGACGGGATGGATGGCATTTCTGTGTGATTTGCCGATTGGTGTGCTCGTGCCTGTGTGGCAGAGCAAGGAAGGGAGATATCCATCTTGTCACCACTAAGGACCGAGTTGGGGTAGCCCGCTTGTGGGTAAAGTTGCACACCTCTGCAGAGTTAAGAACCTATTCGAATAGCCGTGCCCACGGTACTGGGCGAGTTACGGTGTGGTCACATAACTAGTGTTTATTTTGGGATGGGTTGGCGTGAGTTGTTTCGAAAATGTGTCCGGCAGTTGTGCCGTGTGCTACGGCGGATGAGGAGTCTGGTAGCAGTTTAAAACTTGGATCCTGTGTGGATCAACCCTTCGTGTTACTCGGTACAAGAAAAATTGTTTTGGAAATGTCATTCTTCCAAATGAACCCTTGCATAAAATATTGCTTTTCGCAAAAGTAAACCTTAACCTTATCCCTAAATTACCCTGTGCATTATACTCTATTTATTCCCCCTTCGTGGGTGTGGTTGGACTTGCTGAGTATGTTTGTACTCACCTCATTCTTAATTTTTACAGAGGAAGACCCCGACTTCGTTCCAGAGGACGTTGAGTAGGGTACCGTCCTGCACCCAGCCTTGCCTGTGGATTAGGGCCACCCGCAGGAGATACCGCATGGCGCAAGACTCTGATGACCCCCTTTTTATATTTAATATCGTTGTGTGGGTGTGGGTTGTAATTCTCGCGATAGTGGCGCTTCTCTGCTCACTACCGCGTAGAGTTGTACGGTGATGAACCATCTGATGTAATAAATGTGTCATCAGCCTCCTGGGACTGATGTTTGTATCACATTTAAGTATTCTCTCATGAGGGGACGCTTCAGATGGTATCAGAGCCGTAGGTTGGCTGTAGGACGTAATCCTAGGAGCGAAACCCTTTTTCTGGCCCTTTCACACTAGGACTTTTCTTTCCTTAATCCTTCTTTCACACAAACACTCACCACTGGTTCTTGCCCTGTTCCAGATGGCTGACAATGGATGGATTGGCGGAATCTGTCACGCAGAGCTCGGCCTTCCTAAGTTATTGATACTCAGCCTGGAACGCATTGGAGTGGTGGATCCACCAGAATACGTCTACCGGGAGTACAACTCCAGGGGCACTCTTCGGTGCGACGTGATGATTTTCGTGGGAAAGAGCACCCGCTACCCTAATGTGGATCCCTGGTTCATCTCCACCACTGGATTTTGTTTCCTTGACACCTACCGGAAAGCCGCCCGTAAAGCCCTCCGACATCTGCGTGTGATCTATAAGCACCATCTTCAGCAGACTCCCATGGGATTTTTCCCGTCTACTGAAGGAAGAGGACGCACATGGATTGCCCGGATGAGAGGACTTGGAAGAAAAGAAGAAGACCTAGAAGATACGATCTCCCACCTATCCATCTATCTCACCGGCCTGGATGAGCTCTACCGCGAACAAGCGGCACAACTGAAGCAACAAGTCCACAGAGCAAAAAAGGCAACCCAAGAGCTGGATGAACAACAGACAAGAGCCGCACGCGCCGAGTATTCCCTAGCCGCTCTCCAAACCCAAATGCAAGAGTGTGAGGCAGAACTGGAAGAACAATAGACAAGAGCCGCACGCGCCGAGAATTCCCTAGCCGCTCTCCACGCCCGAATGCAAGAATACGAGGCTCGCAGAGGAATAGGTGGGTGGATAGCGGAAGACGAAGAAGAACTCGAAGAAGCCCAATGGGATGTAGGCACTCAGACCGAAGAAGAAGAACTCGAAGAGACCCATTGGGATAAGGGTACTCAGACCAAAGATGACGTGATGGATCAGTGTCTTCCACTGAAGAAGCGCCCTATCAGGATCGAGGAAGAATCCCCATGATAGGAGTAGCACCCCAAGCTAGAACCTTTGCCCTAATAATCGTGTATCCATGAAGTCTGTATCCAACCATGTTGCAATAATAAATATCATCTACTCCCTTTGTGTACCCCAAATAATTGTGCAAGTTTATTCACCCTATCTTTGTTTTCAGATAGCTGAGGAAGGATGGACCCAGGTCAATTGCCAAGCTGCACCTGGTTTCCCCAGCCTCTTGATCAACGCTCTGGAAAGCCTTGGCGTCACGGAACGCCCAAGGTACTACAGCAGAGAGTATGAGCATCATGGCACTCTCCGCTGCAGGGTGATCCTAGTCATCGCTAGAAGTGATCGCTACTCCGACATCCAGCCATGGCGAGTGACCGCTACCGGGTTTAGGCACCAAGACACCTATCCCTTGGCCGTCAGAAAGGTGCTCCGTTACCTGTGCCAGATTTTTTAAAGACACCTCGCGCCCACACCAATTAGGTTTTTTCCGCCAGCCATCAGAACCCCAGTTTGGGAAGCACGCATAAGAAGTCTGGAATGGCGCCGCCATGAAGAGGACCCTCTGTACCAAGTAGCTACCTACCTAGCCTTTTTGGATCAGCTCTTTGACGAGCAAGCCAACATTCTGAGGGAGCAGACCCATCGAGCCGAGCAAGCAGAGCTCGCGGTGAGACTGCAACAGATACGAGCAGCCCAAGCCGAGGCGAGAGCCGCAGCCGCGGTCAGCAGTGAAGCAGTTGCTCAGGAGAGCCTCAGGCAAGCCCGAGACCGACGTATGCAAGAATGGACCAGAAGTGGAACCCCGGTCCCTGCAATTGGGGAAGACCAAGTTCTACTCGGGACACCCGTCATAGGATGGGGACCACTCGTGATAACCCCATAAGCCCCACTCGAGAACCCTGAAAGGTCTACTGCCGCCGATGAAGGAGGAGCTGCTGCGCAACCCTTGGCAAATGGAAACCTAGAGGACGGCGAGCAAGAACTACTCGCACCCACCGCCCCGGATGAAGGCTCGCCTCGCGAGTAGGATGCCCGACGCCATCCTAGTGTTGCACCCTCCCAACCCAATGGTTTGAGTTGTAACCTTAAGTGTGAACCTGTACCCGTACGTGTAGTACGCGTTTTAGTCTTGTCCCCGTGTTGTACCCTCCCTTGCGATAATAAAGTGGTGTGTGCTTGTTGTTTGCTATGTTTGTGTGCTTGTTAGTTGTGTGCTTATAGGCAGTTGGTAGATTCTGCCTTTTCAAAAATACGAATTAAACAACTTAAACATCACTTAATCC
Source organism: Panicum virgatum (assembly GCF_016808335.1). Taxonomy (NCBI): domain Eukaryota; kingdom Viridiplantae; phylum Streptophyta; class Magnoliopsida; order Poales; family Poaceae; genus Panicum; species Panicum virgatum. Next base: position 22,889,348 of record NC_053151.1, read on the forward strand.
CAATCTCATAAAAACTCTACCCAATCTGCAGATGGCTTCCTGAAGCGTTACGAGGGCCTCCCGCATTCGGATCCCTGCAGTCGCTGGTACGGGAGTGCATCCTAATGGACAGAACCCTCCTCAGGAAGAATAGGAAGTGAGCCAGAATAGGGGAAAATCAAGAAGTGCCACCACCACCACCCCTCAGAGACCTGGCACAGATAATTCACAACCAGACCCTCATCCTAGAAACACTGGCCAATGCCCTTGTCAACAAGCGGCCACAAGAGCAAACCATGAACGACAAGCTGACGGCTTTTCTGAGGACCAAGCCGCCCACTTTTGCCGGATCCAGCAACCCCTTGGATGCAGACAACTAGCTACGTGTGATCTAGAGGAAGCTCGAGCCGTTTGAATGCTAGGATCGAGACAAAGTTCTTCTGGCAGCACACCAACTCACCGGGACTGCCTTAGCCTGGTGGCAGAATTACTGTGCCGCCGCCGAAGATGCCTCCACCATCACATGGAAAGAGTTTGTGAAGGAGTTCCGCCGATATCATATTCCTTCGGCCACCATGAAGCACAAGGCGGATGAGTTCCGCGCACTACAGCAAGGAAGCATGTCGGTGGAAGAGTACACCCATCAGTTCATGGACTTGGCCCGATATGCCCCAGAAGAAGTGAATGACGATGAGAAGAAGCAGGATATGTTCAATAAAGGATTAAACCCAGAACTCCGGACCTTGCTTACTCCACAGATCTACTCGGATTTCAACACCCTGATGAACAAGGCTATTCTTACAGAAAGGGCCAAAATTGATGAAAGGAAGGATAACAAGCGCAAGTTTCTAGAAAGCAAGTCCCGCCAGCAAGATCGCTTCCAGAAACCAAGAAGCTTCAGCTACACTGCACCAAGGTATCAGGCACCAATGCAGTATAGGACTCGATCTCAGGTGACAGGCCCATAGGCCCCTAACACACGGCTCAGGAGCCAGAACACCATGAGGGCCCCGCAGAGCAATGCAAGCCAGGTCACCACCAACAACAACAATGCTAGGGTCTGTTTCAACTGCCGAGAGATAGGGCATTTCATTGCCAACTGCCTATATGCCAAGAACAAGCTGGCTACATCAGCCTTCTCCAATACAGTGAATGGACCAAGGCCAGTTCTGTCAGGTGCCAATCGAGTGCCCATCCGCAACAACAACAACAACAACACCAACAACAATAGTCAGCAGATGAGGCAGCCCCAACAGTCATTTGGACGAGCCCGTGTCAACCACATCCACGCACAGGAGGCTCAGGGAGCTTAGGGTGTAGTGCTCGGTGAGTACCTAGTCAGCTCAGCTCTTGCAACAGTATTATTTGATTCTGGAGCATCATACTCATTTATATCCTCGAGTTTTGTGGAAAAGCACAACATACCTACAGTACTACTAAAAACACCCCTAATAACCCGGACGCCTGGAGGTGACATCAAATGTCAACTAGGTTGTTTGCGGGTAAGGATCAATTTAAGTGGGGTAGAATTTTTAGCAGACTTAGTAGTACTTAAGTCTAAGGGAATAGACATGATTCTTGGAATGGACTGGTTAAGCCGACACAATGGTCTCATAGGTTGTACTGACAAAGTGGTACACCTAACAAACCCGGAAGGAGTACGAGTGACCTGCCATACCCGGGTAAGTGGATCAGACCCAATGGTGTTTAGCATGGAAGCCAAGTCCTTAGAAGAAGTCCCAGTAGTAAATGAGTATCCAGATGTTTTCCCGGAGGAACTCCCTGGAATGCCACCAGATAGGGATATGGAGTTTGTCATCGACCTTGTCCCTGGAACCGCCCCTATAGCCAAGCGACCCTATAGGATGGCAGCCTCCGAATTGGCAGAATTAAAGAAGCAACTGGAAGAATTGCAACGAATTGGCTTCATCAGACCAAGCTCGTCGCCTTGGGGGGCCCAGTACTATTCGTCAAGAAGAAGGATGGGAGTATGAGGTTGTGCGTAGACTATCGGGCACTGAACGAAGTTACCATCAAGAATAAGTACCCCCTTCCCAGGATTGATGACCTTTTCGATCAATTGAAATGAGCCAAGTACTTCTCCAAGATTGATCTAAGGTCAGGATATTTTCAGCTTAAGATCAGAGAAAGTGATATTCCAAACACAACTTTTGTCACCCGCTACGGACAGTTTGAGTTCACTATAATGTCCTTTGGACTCACAAATGCTCCTGCCTATTTCGTGAACCTCGTGAACAAGATATTTATGGATGAGTTAGATAAGTTTGTCGTAGTCTTCATCGACGACAAACTTATTTACTCGAAGAGTGTCCAGGAGCACGAGCAACATCTAAGAGTAGTTTTGGAAAAATTAAGAGTACACAGGCTATATGCCAAATTCAGTAAATGTGAATTCTGGCTGGAGAAAGTAGCTTTCCTTGGTCATATTCTGACCGCAGAAGGAGTAGCAGTGGACCCCGAGAAGGTCGAAGCAGTTTCCAACTGGCAGCAACCGACCAACGTCAGTGAGATCAGAAGTTTTCTCGGATTAGCTGGGTATTATCGGAGATTCATTGAAGGATTTTCCAAGATAGCCCGGCCCATGACAGAGCTGCTCAAGAAAGAGAAGAAATTCACCTGGACAAAGTCATGTGAGAGGAGTTTTCAAGAATTGAAGAATAGGTTGACGACCGCCCCAGTGTTGACCCGACCGGACATTCATCGGGATTTTGTCATCTATTGTGATGCATCCCGACAAGGATTGGGTTGTGTACTGATGCAAGACGGGAAAGTCGTTGCATATGCTTCCCGCCAACTCAGGCCTCATGAGCAGAACTACCCAACCCATGATTTGGAATTGGCAGCCGTAGTGCATGCCCTTAAGATTTGGAGACATTATTTGATTGGGAATAAGTGTGAGATTTACACCGACCATAAGAGTTTGAAGTATATCTTCACTCAGCCGGATTTGAATTTGAGGCAAAGAAGGTGGTTAGAACTGGTTAAGGATTATAATGTGGAAATTCATTACCACCCTGGCAAGGCTAACGTGGTAGCCGATGCCTTAAGTCGGAAATCCTATGGACCCAAGGATGATCATCTACGAGAGGAAATGGCACAATTAAATGTGCACATTGTTCTCCGAGGCTCCAGCCACGTGCTGAACGTTCAATCCACACTAGAAGACAGAATCAGAAAGGCTCAAAGTTCGGACAAGGGGCAGATGGAAATCCGGAGGCAGACTGGAGAAAATAAGGCACCGGACTTTAGAATGCATAATAAGGGAACGTTATAGTATAAAGATAGGATTTGTGTGCCCCAAAAAGGAGACTTCAGGCAAATGATCATGGATGAAGCCCATAACTTGGCCTACTCCATCCACCCAGGATTCACCAAGATGTATATGGACTTAAGACAAAAATACTGGTGGAGTGGAATGAAGGCGGATATTGCCCGGTTTGTCGCCCGTTGTGACACTTGTCAAAGGATCAAGGCCGAACATCAGAAGCCAGTAGGATTGCTGCAACCCCTACCCATCCCAGTTTGGAAATGGGATGAGATAAGAATGGACTTTGTAGTGGGTTTGCCCAAAACACAGAAAGGACACGACTCCATATGGGTAATAGTGGATCGACTCACTAAATCGGCTCATTTCATACCCGTACGGACAAATTACGGTGGAGAAAAGCTAGCAAAGCTTTATGTGGAAAACATAGTAAAGTTGCATGGTGTGCCTAGCAGAATTGTTTCAGATAGGGGGACCCAGTTCACCTCTAGGTTTTGGAAAAGTCTGCATAAAGCCATGGGCACCAAGTTGGATTTCAGCTCCGCATATCACCCGCAAACGGATGGCCAGACAGAAAGGGTGAATCAGATCATGGAGGATATGCTGAGAGCATGTGCCCTTACTTATGTCAAGGATTGGGAGCAGAGTTTACCCTATGCGGAATTTTCATACAACAACGGTTACCAAGCAAGCTTGGGCATGTCACCGTTCGAAGCTCTCTACGGGAGAAAATGCAGAACTCCCCTGATGTGGTTAGAAGTTGGAGAGCGTGCCCTAGTCGGACCCGCACTCATAAAAGAAGCAGAAGAAAGAGTTGTCGAGATTAGAGAAAAGCTGAAAGTGGCCCAGTCTTGACAGAAGAGCTACGCGGAAAAGAAAAGACGGGAAATAAGTTTCAACCCAGGAGATTTCGTGTATCTCAAGGTTTCACCCATCCGAGGAACTCGAAGATTTCAGATACAAGGAAAGTTGGCCCCTCGATACATTGGACCGTACCGAGTTTTGAAGAAAGTCGGAGCAGTAGTGTACTGTCTGGAGCTACCGGAAGAAATGTCGGATATACACCCGGTGTTTCATGTCTCGCAATTAAGAAGGTGTTTGAGAGTACCCGAGGCAGAACACGTGCCAATAGAAGCAATAGATCTGCAGCCAGACCTGCGATACCAGGAAATAATGGTCAAGATCCTAGACACAGTCACTAGGAGGACAAGAAATTCCGAAGTACGGATTTGCAGAGTCCAGTGGAGCAGGCATGGAGTAGAAGAGGCGACATGGGAACGTGAAGATGCTCTGAAGAAAGAATTCCCCCATCTGTTTAGGAGCCAGCCGAATCTCGAGGATGAGATTCATTTTAAGTGGGGTAGGTTTGTAACATTCCAAAAATCCACAAAATAAATCACGCGCTAAGTGTTTTTTTCAAAATTATTTTCGTCGTTGAGCTCGAGATCCTCCTAAAGCCCTAAACCCTAGATTCCGGAAACTTTTCCCTGTCCCGATCACCCGATGTCCCATCTTCTTTTTCCCGCTCCGCACGACGCACTACGTGTCGCCCGACAACGCGCGCGTGGCCGACCAGCCCGCGGTCACCGCCGCGGATTTCGCTGGCGCGCGCACGATCTCCCTACTCTCTCCCTTTTTCTTTTCATTTTTTCCCGTTTTTCCTTTTTCTTTTCCATTTCCTCTTTTCTTTTCTTTTCTTTTCTTTTCTTTCTCCTCTCTCCTTCCTTCTCCCTCCCCCCTTCTGCCCTGTCCCGCTCCCGCGCCCCCCCGAACTCCGCTCGTGGCCACGCCCGCTCGCCACCCCGGCCGCATCACGCTCTCGGCCCGCCCACGCACCGCGCACGCGCGCGCACACGCACACCGCGATGCCCAGCCCGGCAGCCTGCCCCTTGCACACGCCCTGCCCTCACACCGCCCATGCGCGCACGCACGCGGCGCTCGGCGCACCGAGCCGAGACGCCCACGCCACGCCGCGGCCGCCTGACCTGCTCCTCGCCACGCTCGCACGCGCCTGCACCCGGCCGCCTCCACGCACACGCCACCGGGCCGCCATCTCCGACGCGCCGCTCGCTGCTCTGCGAGCAGAGCCACGCGCGCCGCCCGCCACTGGCGCCCTGCCCTGCTACTGCTCCCACGTGCGGCGCCCCGCCACCACCGCTGCCACTTCTTGTGCTCGCACAGCACCGCCTGCGCCGCTCGCCGCCTGCATGAGGCGTCGTATCACCAGTACGCGCCTCGCCGCTCGAGCCGCTCCGCTCCGTGACGCCGAGCCCCATTAACACCGCCCCGCACCGCTCGCCGGCCTCCTCACCGACCACCACCGCTCCACAGCCTCATTTCTCCTATAAAAGGGCCACCCGCGTCGTCCTTCACCTCCACGACCGCCACCGCCGCTTCTAGCCTTCTTCCCGGCCCTGCAGTACCGCCGCCACACACACACCTCCGCTGCCACCATCGGTCTCCATGGCCAAGCCGCCCCACTACACCCTAGCTCGCGCTAGGTAGGGGAAACGGACCCTCTCCTCCTCTCTCCCTCTTCCCCCCACTCTCTAGCCGCCGCCATGCTCCACAACGCCGCCGCCACAGCGCCGCCGCTCACCACCCGCCGGTCCCCATGACGCCACCGTCTCGCTGTGCCCCGGCCCAAATTGTGGTGGGGGATCGATTCCCTACACCGCCCTCCTCCTTCTCCCTCCCGCTGCGGCCGACGCCGGGGCTCGGACCGGCCGGATTGACCGCCGCCGACGCCCTAGCGCCCCCTCCCCTGTTTCCCGGTCGAGAGGAAGGGGATAAAGGGTTGTTTTGCCCTTAAGCCCCTCCCCTTTCCTCTATTCAGTAAAGAGCCCCCACCCTTTTAAGCCTTTTTGCAAAATAAGCCCCTCCTTGTGTTATAATTCAAAATAAATCCTTTCCCATATAAACATATTTCTAACTGAACCCCTGACCCTTTTTAGATTGACCCAAATAGTTTCTAAAATACAAACCAAGTTCCTGCCTTCTCAAATATAATTACAAACAAGTCCCTGGACCCTTATTTAACCCTTAAACATGTATATTACCTATCATTTCATGCGCCAAACAACCTCCGATTAATCCGAAACTTTAACACGCCTTTCATAACATAGTTTTGACCGTGCCATTAGGAAAGCACCCAAAGATATTACTCCGGACTCCATAACTTAACTGTTTCAGATTCGAGCTCAATGATAAAACTTATATTTCTGTTTCTTGATTGTGTGCATGTTTGTATGCGTCGTAGATCACGGTGTGAACGAAGGAGAACCCGTCGACGAGCAGTATTGTGAGCAGGCAAACGAGGACTAGTTCCACGACCCCAAACCCGAAGGACAGTGCTTCGATCAGGACCTCCCGGAAGGATTTGAAGACGGCAAGTTCCATCCCATCCTTTGATGCATGCTTTTGTCCTAGTTTTTATAAACACAACCTATTGGCCTGTTTTACAAAATTGTATATGTTTTGCCTGCTGAAAACACGGTTGGATAGCCACCCCTTGATTTGTTATAACCATTCCTTGACCACCTAGGTTAATGTCTGAATGTGTGTTTGGACGTTAATCACTGCTAGAACGCTTAGAACCTCATACTCAATACAACTTGTTTTATAAAGAAAATGTGTGTGTGTGGGAAGGGATAAAAGTGGAAATTTTCGAAAGATGAGTCTAGACGGGATGGATGGCATTTCTGTGTGATTTGCCGATTGGTATGCTCGTGCCTGTGTGGCAGAGCAAGGAAGGGAGATATCCATCTTGTCACCACTAAGGACAGAGTTGGTGTGTCATCTCACCTAACTCCACTATCGTGCAAACCACTCGATCGTTGAATGGGCAACGGCTTAGCATAAACCCCACTAGTTAGTCTGATAGCCATCAGGAGGGCTGAGAGCAACGGGTGATCAAGGAGAAGGGATTAGCTCTGTGTGACTTATGGCCCGGTTATAACCTCTGTGATAGGTCAATGACCCCTTGGTGCATCCCGTGATGGCTAGTCAGGACTAGCTAAGGTGGGTAATGGCTTTGCTGGGATCTGCACCGACACTAAGGTGATCGAGTTGCGGTACCTCGCTTGTGGGTAAAGTTGCACACCTCTGCAGAGTTAAGAACCTATTCGAATAGCCGTGCCCATGGTACTGGGCGAGTTACGGTGTGGTCACATAACTAGTGTTTATTTTGGGATGGGTTGGCGTGAGTTGTTTCGAAAATGTGTCCGGCAGTTGTGCCGTGTGCTACGGCGGATGAGGAGTCCGGTAGCAGTTTAAAACTTGGATCCTGTGTGGATCAACCCTTCGTGTTACTCGGTACAAGAAAACTGGTTTTGGAAATGTCATTCTTCCAAATGAACCCTTGCATAAAATATTGCTTTTCGCAAAAGTAAACCTTAACCTTATCCCTGAATTACCCTGTGCATTATACTCTATTTATTCCCCCTTCGTGGGTGTGGTTGGACTTGCTGAGTATGATTGTACTCACCTCATTCTTAATTTTTACAGAGGAAGACCCCGACTTCGTTCCAAAGGACGTTGAGTAGGGTACCGTCCTGCACCCAGCCTTGCCTGTGGATTAGGGTCACCCGCAGGAGATACCGCATGGCGCAAGACTCTGATGACCCCCTTTTTATATTTAATATCGTTGTGTGGGTGTGGGTTGTAATCCTCGCGATAGTGGCGTTTCTCTGCTCACTACCACGTAGAGTTGTACGGTGATGAACCATCTAATATAATAAATGTGTCATCAGCCTCCTGGGACTGATGTTTGTATCACATTTAAGTCTTCTCTCGTGAGGGGATGCTTCAGGCTACTATGGGGGGAACCCCCGAACGTCCCCAAAAATCAGCAACGTTTTTTCAAAAAATTTACGTCTCGTCTCTAAGCTTCTCGTATACTTGGAAAAAAACGGACACGAGGCGTAAGCAACTACGGTACGGGGCCGGCCGAGTCGTGGGGCCGCCTACACCTCCGGGAAACGGCACCCCCCTCACCACCCCACGCCTACGTCGCTTATGAACGCAAAATTCCTTGCAGAAGTATACCAAAGTCGCATACGAGAACACGGAAGTAGAGTAAAGAAAATGAAGGCTCGAATACACAAGGCCTCGATGGGCCACACTGTCGATTTAACGATAACGAATTTCTTAATTCATAGATACAATTACAAAGTACAATTACGACAAGTACTAATCCATTACATGGGCTCCGAGGCCCAATTTTCCTACAGGTTATCATCCCCCCTCTGTGGATCTGCAATAGCATCGAACTCGGCTATCGGGAGGATGTCAGCTTCGATATTCTCGGCTAAGGCAGTGGCGAACTCCTCGGCGGCTGCGTCGGCGTAGTGCATGATAGCCGACGCGGCGTCCGCATCGGCGTCGTTGGGAACGACGTACCCCGACGACACCTTCTGGAGATCCATGATATAATGCGTCGAGGCTACAGCGAGGGCTCGCAGGACACCGAGGCGGAAGGTGCTCTTGGCATGCTTAGCGATCCGGCCACCTAGCGCTCGCAGGCGGCTGATCACCGAGCTACCAGACACGGCGCCCTCCCCCTCAAGCTCCTGGCACACGCTCACGGCGGTTCGCTCCAGGTCGGTGTACTCCGCCTGCGCTGCCATGAGCGCGGTGTTGACCGCCTCTTTCGCTGCAGTTTCGTCTGCCACTTGCTGCCTCAGCTCTGATCAAAGAAACGAAGATAAGCTACGAAAAACTAGAATCCAACAACATCGAAATTTCGAGCACCCACCTGCGATGTACTTCTGTGCGTCCTCTCGCTGGACTCGGGCGGCCTCCTCGAGGGAAGACAAGGAGTTCTCCTTCTCCTTGAGGGCGGCCTCCGCATTCCGGAGGGCCACCTCCTTCTCCTCGAGGGCCTTGCCCTTCTCCTCAAGGGTCCCGGTGAGCGTGCCGACGGTTGCCTTCTCGCGCTGGAGCTTGAACTCCTTGCCCTGGAGCTTGGCCTCCTTGCGCTAGAGCTCGGCTTCCTTCAGCTCGAGCGCCATCCTAGTGCGCTGTAGCTCAGCGGCTTGCACCTCAGCTTCCTGAGCCTTCTGCTCCGCTGCAGCCCTTTGGACATCACGCTCGCCGGCGGCCCGCGCCAACTCCTCCTCCAGCACCAGCCGACGCACCTCCAGATCCGTCATCTTCATGTTGGCGTCGACATTCTAGAGCACCAGGCCAGCATTGTGCTGCCCAAGCCAGCATACCTAGGAGTACAGCCGGGTCATCTCGTCGCTCTTCTTGCGCGAGATGTCCCTCAGCTGCTGCAAGAGGAAAGGCGTGGCTAAAGCAAATAAAATCAAGGCCAAATACGCACGATTCCCAGGAAGGAGCCGCTTATCTGGCTGATCTGGTAGTCTGTCGTCCGATGGAGCTCCAGGGCGCGATCGAGGTGGTTCAGGATCTGAGAGCCTGCCTCGATCTGCGCCTGCCAGACGGACTCCTCCTCCCGCTCGTCGTGCAGAAACTCCGGAGGGACCCCGGACAGGATGATTGCCCCGTGGTGGGGCCCCTCGGATGTCCCCTCGTCGAGTACCTCCGCGCAGGCCGACGTGAACTCAGCGATCTTGTCGGCGGTGCTTGCCGTAGCAGCGGGGTCGATGTCCCTCGAATCCCCGTATTCTTCGCTGCTGTCCGGCAGCTGCACCACAGGCACTATGCCTTCCGGTGCCGCCTGCGCCGTTGTTGCTACGACAACACCCTCGTCCCGGGCCTCTGCAGGCATCGAGACGCAGGCTTCCTCCTCCACCGGCGCCCTCTGCGCCGACTCCTCCTCCACGACTCCCTCGACCCCAGCCCTCGGGGGCTCGGGGACGAGGGTCTCCACCTCCGTCTGGCTGGCGGGGCGCTCCTGCGCACCCCCACCAGATCCTTCCTATGCAACCGGCCGGGCGGCGCTATCCGCATCGCCCCGACCGGCCTCAGCTTCGACGACCGGCCGGGCGGTGCCGTCTGCGCCGCCCCGGCCGGCCTCCCCCACGGCGTCAGCCGGAGTGGCTGCTTCAATGCCACTCTAGTCGGCGCCACCCCCGCTCCCCGGCGCTCGAGCCTGATGGGCCGCCTGGGCCCCTCGAGCCATGGCCTCCCGCAGCTTCGCGGCCTCTGCCACGATATCCACGACGGGTGGGGGCTGCGGTGCCGAGTGTGGTGTGGCGCGCGCCCCAGTCTTAAGGGCTTTGGTCGGCGCGAGCGGGGCTGCGTCCTTGGCAACGGCCCCGGAGCTGGAAATCGGGGAAGGAAAGCTGAGGTTAGCAAGATTGGGGGATAAATTAAACGAACGCAAAAAACAAAACTAAAAACACTTACCCGGACCAGGCACTCATACTGCGTTTGCTCGTGCCGCTCCTACGGGCCCGCGGCACACCAACGCCCCTCGACGACTGATCCGAGGGTATCACCCTCGGAGCAGGCTAAGGCCTCGAGGCCGTCTGTGCGGACATCCCCACGCTCACCGCGGACCCATCGCCGCCCGTCGATATCGCGGGCGCGGCGATCCCCTCACCCGTCGCCGGCAGGGGCGACCCCCGCTCCGCCGCGGGCGCACACGATCCTCGACCCACCACCGGCGTGGGTGACCCTCGTCCCGCCGCTGGTGTGGGCGACCTTCGCTCTGTCCCCGCGAGGGGCGGGTCCACCAACGACACTGGTGTGGGCCTCGCCTCATGCGGTGTCGCTGGCGCGTCCTCGTCGCCAGCCTCTTGATATACCGGCGGGGAATCCACGCCTGTTGCCGCCTCGACATCACCGGGGAGGTTGTCCTCGGCATCCGAGGCGTCCTCCACCTCGTCCGTGGACTCGGGCGTGGCGGGTCGCGGCTTCCCCTCTGCGCGTTCGATTTTGCACGCCTTGTCGTGCTTTGCCTTCCTCTTCCTCTTCCTCTCAGCGGCAGCCTCCGCTGCTTCCTTCCGCTTCTTCACCACCTCTGCGTGAAGGCAGTTGACCTCACGCTCCTCCAGGATTGGAGGCCTCGAGGGGTGGCACCTGCAGCTCACCCCCTGCAAAACGCAGTCAAGTCAGACTCAGGGAGAGGAGAAAGGAATAACACGAATCAACAACGGATCGAAATCGAGACTTACCAATGAAAGGAACCCCAGCTCGGGGTGCATCTTGATCTCCCAGAGATCATTTGCGTCATTGGGGAACTCCGCCACCGCGTTCCTTGCCCTCTGGGCAGCACCATCGACGTCCTCGACCCCGAGGCCGGGACCCTGGGGTGAGGCCGAAGATCGGCAGGCTCCTCTCCGTGAGAGGAATCACCCTCTGCCGGTGGAAGTTCGCGATGACGGCAGCCGCCGTCAACCCCTTCCTCGCCAGGTGCACCAGCGCCTCGGTGAGGACCTCGAGCCTGGCTTGGTGCGCCGGGGGCGACACCCCCCAGTCTCACTTGGCTGGTCTCTCCTGAAGCACCTTGTTGGTGAAGGCCGGGAGCTTGTTGCCGAAGTTGCGCAGGTAGAACCACCCATGAGTCCACCTAGAGTTGTTGGTGGTCATCTTGTTCGGGATGTACAAGTTCTTTCGGCTCGGGCGCAAATGGAGCATCAAGCCTCCGGCGCGCGCGAACCTCTTCGACTGGCCCCGCACGTTCTCGGTGAAGAGCTTGCCGCGAAAGAGGTGGATCCACATATCGCAGTGCGCTTTGATCCCCAGGTATCCCTCGCAGACGGCGACGAAGACCGCCGCCTGCGAGATGGAATTGGGGCCGAAGTTGTGCAGCTCTGCACCGTAGTGCTCGCACAAAGCCCGCATGAACCTACTGACGGGGACGCCGAATCCCCGCTCGTGCAGACGCACGAGGCTCACGACGTAGCCCTCGGGGGGATTCGGCTCGGTCTCCTCCGGCCGCGGGGAAATCCACGCCGGCCGCTCCGGGCTGATGTTCATTGGTAGCAGCCGGTCGGCCGCCAGCTGCTCCAGAACCGCCTCCGTGGCGGTGGATTTCCCCCACGACAATGGCTCCCGGATATCCGACATGGCTTCGAACTACGGGGAGATGTGGGAAGACAAGCTTTCTGGTGCCTAAGGTACGCTCTCGCTCCCTCTTTCTTCTTCCTCTCGCTCTTGGCTGTGGGCTCAGGATGTAGGGGAGGCGAAGAAAGCAAGGGAGATGAAGGCAAATGGCCAGGTGAGCCCAAACAGTCCCCCTTCTCTCGTTTTTATTTCACCACAGCGTGCGGATACGCCGCCACGGCCCGAATCCGCCGCATTCAATGCGGTAGATTTTGCCGTCGCTGACGGATGGGTCCCACGACCGCGGAGTCTCCCACGCGCGCACTCGGCAATAATTACGGTGTGGTAATCGACGGGCGCGGCGCGACTGTTGCGCTGTTACATCCGTCAGCCGCCGCCCACGCCGCTTCGTCTACCCGAGGTAGCCGCTTGAAAAGGCACGCCCGCACCGCACCGCACAAATCGGGCCACGTCGCCCACGACCAGCGGAAGACCCGCGCACACGACCGGCAACTCCACGCTGTTTGCGAACCATGACGGAATATTCCTTTCGGGGACACTTCACCCTCGAGGGAACCTTATTCCGAGGCCTTACTAATCAGGGGTTCGAAGCCTGGCCCATCGAGGGTTCGACAGGCGCCCCAGATCGCCAGAGTCAGGGAGTACATGGACGTGCCGTACAAGCTACCCTCGAACACGGAGTTCGAGACGTCCTACGCAGTGTTCAAGGCCAGTCGAGGGTGCTTAGAAGGGGGGATCCCATCGAGGGAGAGCATCGAGCCCTCGGACCCTATCGAATGGGTCCGAGTCCCGCCTAGCGAACCTTTGCGAGTGCTTTATGTGACGTGTCCATGGACCACGAGCCGACCCTTATCGAACGGGGCACGGACGTCCACTTGAACCACCCGATAACAGCTCACCGAAGCAGCCATAGCTCGCGGCCCGGGCATGGGTAGCATGGTGCGCTTCACCCCTCCTCCCTGTGGAAGGGCGACGAGGGCCGTAACCAAAGTCGAGGGTTTCCCGAACGCCTTTACGTGGGCCGTGGCTCGGGGGCTCCTCGCACACCACGGCTCAGGCCGCACCCTCGAATGGGTCAACGACCGTCGATTGTGAAGTTGCGTGTGTTTAACCAAAACTCCCACTCTTGACGCACGCCTGCTATGAGGTTATGCTGGGCACCGGGTCGTTGTTCCAGCACGAAAAATGCCGAGACCGGCTGAAAGGAGTGCCGATGCCAGCTGAAAAAGACGTTGGACGGCCACCCCAGTGAAGCAACCAAGAAAGGCGATATTTATAGCCCTTGGACGAGTACAAACACTCCTCCAAGGCCTCGGGGGCTACACCTGCGGGTGCGCTGACGCGCCCCCATGGAGGAAACTTTACACATTCGAGGACGGAAATCTCCTGCAGGGGTGGCACCCACCCATACACTTTCGGTCGTCCTCTCCGCGAAGGAGAAGGAGACTTCATTGCTCTTTACAAACAAAGATTACAGAGGGCTACCGGCTCAAAGCCGTCGAAAAGTATAAACGCATTGCCACCTGCGTGGCAATTTTCCCTGTCTTGGGGGGGAGTGAGCGATGAAGAATAGCACCGAGCCCCTGGCTGGCGCGATAGCCAGGCTGCTAGGGATTGCGAGGAACAGCCCCCAGACCGCACGAGTCCAGCGGGATGCTCTCCTCACAAGCTTTCTTCTAGCATCTCCTCCACCGAAGACCCTGCGGGGGGTCAAGCTGGCGGACAGCACCCTCCACACCGTCTCCTCGAGAGCAACCTTGTCTTCAATGGGGACGATGCGAAGAGCAGCCACCAAACCTGGCACCAACGCCATGGTCAGGCGTCTCCATCCCCCTTCAGGCTAGGGGACATCGCAGAAGCAGGACCCCACGGGCCCAATGCCCTTCTGCTGATCCCACTGAAGCTAAGGGATGGTGCACACGCCCTCTCCGGCTTTGCCCCGCCGCTCGCAAGCATTCTTCTAACATCAAAGCCTAAAAAATCCGGGCCACCCCGTCTGGGGGGCGGTCGCGAAAGGTGAAGGAAAACATTACGGGACTTAGGTGATGCTAGAAATAAGAGCAGGGAAGTTGGAGAGGAAAGGGAGTCCCTCGACCCCTATTTATAGCTGTGTCGGGCGCCAAGCTTCAAGCCTGTCGAAGGGCGAAGGCTTGGACCGCCCGTAACGGCGCGGTCCTCCACAAACAAGAGATACCCTCGGCTACCGTGCTGAGACACGACGCGATAAAGCAAAGCTAAGCCCTTGGACGCTGAGCAGCGCAGCATCGGCGCTAGCCGACTGCCCTCGAACGGCGCGCCGCAAGGCGACCAAGGAAAGCAGGGCCGGGACCCAGAGTACGGACATCATGGCAAATGCACCAGCTGCAGAGCAGCAGGCGCCATCGTGGCCCTGGCCCGTTCAGCACGCTGACGCGTCTTGTCCCCGGAACAAAACAAAAAGGGGCGCGCGCCTCGAAGTACTCTCTTCGCAGGCGCACTACCCCGACCGACGAGTTGTCACATCCGCTGGGCTGGCACCCAGGTGCGCCCGATGGGAGCGCTGCATCGATCGATCGCGTCAAGGGGAAAAATCGCTGAAATACCATTTGGTCGAATCCCTTGACTCGGCCAAAGCCTCGGGGGCTACTGTCGGGTACCACGATTAGGGACACCCTAATCGGGGCACTAAGGTCACCCTAAAAACGCAAACACATGTTAGGCGACTAAGCCCACGAAGGCCCACGGCCTCCTTGCAATCTGGAAGAAAGGAAAGGGCTCAAAGAAGCCCAGCATGCGGCCCATCCACACCAACCTTGGACTCGCGGGGTGATCTCCGTCTCGCTCGAGGGCTCCCATCGAGGCCCCCTACTGTTCCCCGCGTCTCCGCCTCGCTCGAGGGTAGCGAACCTACCCTCGAGCAGGCAAATCATCTCTGCCTCGCTCGAGGGTAGCGAATCTGCCCTCGAGCAGGGCGAACCATCTCCACCTCGCTCGAGGCCACCCCTCGACGAAGAAGACAAACGGCCCTACCGCTCACCCGCCCGTCGTACGGAGGCATTAAATGCCATCCACTCCTCACAGCGCCCAGGACGGATGGCGTCAGTCCGCCATTCCCCACAGTGGCTGTTACCGGAGTCCCATCCGCCAACTCCGGTCACTACTCCACCATCCCGGGTGCTGTGGCAGCACTATGGAACCTGCGACGCGGGACGAGACGTGCTTGGCACAGTTCCCGTCACTATTCCGCCAACTCCTGCTGACCGGACTCCACCTCACCACACCTATGGCCCCGGACCCGCCCCCTGCTTGGGAAGGGGTCCGGTGTCGCCACGTGCCCCTCAAGGAGGGACGCTCAGCACTATCAGCTGGAGGCCCGGACCTCCCCCTCGAGGGGGTCCGGGACCTCCACGTGACTCCCGGACCCCCTTAGTGCACGCGTTAGCACCCCGCCCGGGGGGGTCCGGGACCGCCACGCGCCCCATCACCGCTGGCGCACATATATATGCAAGACCCTAACCTACAGGGCCCACGGAACGCCGCCACGCCACATTTGGAAAACGGTACACCCTACGGCGACGACCACGCCCTCTGCTGGGACTAGCAGGACGCCGGCGCGATCTCCGCAAGACCAAGGACGACTGCCACGCCCGACGCCATGCCCCACAGTGTACTTTCAACAGTGCTCGACCACTGCACCCCCGCAATTCGGGGGAAAACGACGACTTCCACGTTCCCCTGCACATGTACACCGTCCCTCCTTGTGACTATAAAAGGAGGAGGCAGACTTCCTTTTAAGGGAGACGTTCGCTATCATCGTCACGCAATCTGACCACTTGATAGAACACAATGCTCAGCACCCGATATTGGCACTCGCCTCAATCTACTTCACCTCTAGCAGAGACCTGGGAGGTTCCCTCCCTCTCTCGCCACGCCTGTACCCCCTACTACAGGCACCTCCGGTGCAATATAATACAGTGCCCTCGCGCACCCCCTTTGCTGGACGTACGGCCTCGCGGCCGGAAACAGGATAAACCCGTGTGTTACTGTGTTGCCTCTTGCATCAACATCTGGGACGAGGAAACACGCAGCATTACTAGTTGGGATCCGGACCGCCGGGTCAGGACACCGACAAGTTTCTGGATGCTTCTTCTAGCAATTAGCATCTCGCTTTGCTGTTACTTTGTGAATCCGTGTTAACTTATATTGAATTCAGATAAGCAATCTGCATTGCATTTTCACAAGTTGTTGTAATGTTTAATTGCACAGTTGCTGTCTCTCTGAAATGACTGCTGCATTGTAATGATTCATCATGTCTCTATGCATCAATTGCTGGTTTGTCTTTGTGGCTCTTGGTAGATGCTGATGGGGATCCCATCTTGATGTTGATAAAAAGGATTTATGAGATTTCATGCAGACTTTGACTAAGTGGTGTCTCTGCGTGGGAGTTCACATGATGTGCTGGTGTTCTTGGAATGATAGGTTTAGTTAGGCCACTAATCTGTTTCCTACACTACTACAAAATATGTCTTTTGTCCCGGTTCCAAACTGCCTTTTGTCCCGGTTTTGGAACCACGGGTGGCAGAACCAGGACAAAAGGTGTCTGCCGTTAAAAAAATTTTTGCACACCACGGGATTCGATCTCAAGACCTTTTGCCTAGCGCATGGTTTCCTTACCAACTCACCTAAGTAGTACACGTGACTCAGTATAGAATAACTTTCTTTTGAACTATCACGTGGAGGGGCCTTTTGTCCGGGTTGGTAACACCAACCGGGACAAAAGGGGTCTTTTGTCCCGGGTGGTAACACCAACCGGGACAAAAGGGTCACCTTTTGTCCCGGTTGGTGTTACCACCCGGGATAAAAGGGTTGGGCCTTTTTGTCCCGGGTGGAGCCACCAACCGGGACAAAAGGGGGGCCTTTTGTCCGGGTTGATGGCTCCACCCGGGAAAAAAGCCCCTGTCCCCCGCGTTGGCCCGGCTAGCCGTTGGACCCGGGATAAAAGCCACCTTTTGTCCCGGGCCCAAAGGTAACCGGGACAAATGGCCTGGAAGAAAAGCCTATTTTGTAGTAGTGCTATGATGTTTCAGCGTCGGGCCTAGGCTTCACTGCACAACCTGATTGTGTAAATTCATTTGGCTTTCTCTTCTCATGGATATTGACGAACCAAGAACTCCACGTATACTGGCACCGCCGCTACCGAATACTGGCAGCGGAGGCAGCGCAATAGCCGCGGGATCGGGTGGTGCTCAAGCCACCTTCCTCCGGCGCAGGACCAATAGGTGTTTTTCTCTTCGTCGCCTGATCGTCCCCAATTGTACGTGAACCATTTGGTGAAATGTCATTCTCGATTGCATTGGCTTGACGGATTTAATATGATGCTAGATCATCCGTGCTCTTGAGCTACTTGAAGTTTCCATGGGATGATCTGGTTCATGTGATAGTGGTTTCAATACTGCCATCAAGATTGGTGGTGATCCGAGCGTTTTGAGGTAAGCACCTGCCGTCCTGCGTATTGTGTATTGCTCCGTGCATGTAGTTCTGAAAAAAAAGAGTATGCATTCCAGCCTTCAGAAAGACAGTGTTCAAGTGTACTTCAGATATTATGTAATTTTCTAGAGGAATGATACGTCACTAATTATTTCTGATTGCTATGAGTAGTGGATAAAGCAATCTTTTTGGTTTAGATGCAGTTCTGGTAATTATTGCTAAGATGACATGAATGGATGTGGTGCATGGTTGAATAACTATGCACCTTGAATATATGACTGGTGGTGATACCACTCTTGTTTGTTTAGACCCAGTTTTGGTAACTTGAGCGTAGAGCTGAAGGGTGAAGCTGAAGGCACCGCAAGATCCCAGAACAAGACGCTCGAGAAACGGGATCGGCGGCAGCAAGGACACGAGGGCTGGAGGGGAGGAGCAACTAGATGGAGGTGCGCGGTCAAGCAATCCCCTTCAGTTCATGACCGAAGGCTAGGCGTCTGAACAAACAAACTGAACAGTAAATGTGTAAAGGGTAGCCTAGACAATCCTGTAATTGTGTTTGATGGGATGGCTTGTCCAAAGTTAAACGAACGAATGAAACGTCTCTTGCTTTGGGCTGTTGTAATACTTCATTCGGAAGGGTATTCTTCACCAATAGGTTGCTCACAGATAATGTTGCTCTACTACGTTAGTTGCAGGTCACTTGCTTTGCACATGCATTTGGATTCAAACATTAGCAGGCTTGACCATGACTAATCTGAGCAAGAAATATGGATGGATCTTGCTACATTTTTTAAGTCTTGTATGCTACTGTTGGCCATATTTTAAATTCCCGTATCAATCAATAATCAACATTAATGGATTGAGACAAGTTCTTTATGCTACATTATAATTGTTATTAATTATTAATTTATTTTTTTGAATTTTGTGATTTATATATTCTTGATTGATTTGTCTGCTTGGTGGAACTTTTACACCATAGAATATATTATGTAGCTCCGTAGAGTTATATAGAATTAGTTTTAAACATGGAACTCAAAATGTGCAAAACCATTAAATTAACACATGCCTGGGCATGTGCATAACCACTAGTTGAAGAAAAAAACCGTTTCTCTCTTTTGCACACTCTCTACGTTAATTCTCTTGCCATATCAGCAAAACGGTGAGCTGTCAATGTATTTAAGAGAGATAGAAACTATAATTATATTAATATCCGCTGAAGACTGTCCTAAAGGGGAGTGAGAGGGCGCGGAATTCAAAAATTAATGAAAGATGAGATATTTCGGGAGAGGGAAGAGTACTACAGGCAAAACAAAGCATGAATCTTAACATGCTATCTAATGGCCAAAAATTAGACAGATAAATAACAATTTTCTAAATTAATTAGCAATATAATTTTAATGATATTTTTTTTATTTTTTAAAAATTAATTTTAATGAGAGTCTCATGGAGTGTTTCATGATATTAAATATCATTAATTTTGCTGATATCTTAAGGAGAGAAGGATGAAATTGAATGAAATGTGAGGAGAATTTTATTACTATGAAACTTATTTAGTATAATTATTTAGTTTATAGATTAAATATCTATGCTATAAAATTATTAAATATCTATGCTATAAAATTATGCAATGTGACTGGCAAGTTTCAGGAGTCTAGATAGACACCAAGCCAGGTGGCTCCCATGCATCCCTTTGCATGCCACATGGCAGCGCTGCACGTAGCAAATGGCAACCAACACACTACGGCGCCGTGCCCTGTCATTCGTTTGACTGACCTCCGTCATCTCCGCCGCACTATGCTTGTGCGTTACTGACATGTGGCTCAGCAGACCCGCGTGGGGACACATCGAGCATTAGCTAGCCGAGGTGGACGAGAAAAAGGTAAGATTGACTCCAACAGATGACCCAAAGGGCGATCGATACCCAAAATAGATTCCGCACAGTATATTTAGATATTATAGATTCTGCACAGTACATTTAGATATTAAAATCGTGCTCCAACAGACGACCCAAACATG
This sequence comes from Panicum virgatum, assembly GCF_016808335.1. Lineage (NCBI taxonomy): Eukaryota > Viridiplantae > Streptophyta > Magnoliopsida > Poales > Poaceae > Panicum > Panicum virgatum. The sequence continues at coordinate 22,909,071 of NC_053151.1, forward strand.
GGACCCATTTTGCGTCGCCTGCAAGGCCCGACGCAAAGTTGCGTCGCCTCCCCACCGCAACCCATTCCTCTGGCGCGCTCCCCTCTCTCCGCGCGTGCGCCATGGCCTCCTTCGCCTGCTCCCAGCTCGAGCTCCACTCCGCTCCGTCTCTAGCATCCACCCGCCCGAGCTCCACTCCGCTCGAACCGACCGCCGCATCCACGCCCGAGCTCCTCCCTCTGCGCCATGGATTCGCGCGGCGGCGGGGCGGACGGGGTCCTGACGCCTCCTCCCCAGCCGAGGGATCAGCGCTGCGGAGGCGAGCGTGACGATGACTGAGTCTGCGGCCGACGACAGCAGTCGGCCCGCCGCCTCGGCGGGGACCACCAGCTCGCCGAGCCGCCCTGGCCACGGCCACTGCGCGCGCGGGGGCGAGGGGAGGGCGAGCGAGCGGCTGTGCAAGGGAGGACCATCAGAAGCCACCGCCGTGAGGCCCGTTCGCGCCCTTGCTCCGCCGCCGGAGCAGCCTCGAGCACCGCACCACCGGGCCTCGCGCATCGCCGTCGGAGCCACCTCGAGCTGCTGGAGACGGAGCCTCACTCCTCCAGGCCGCGCCGAATCGAGCCGCCCCACCGCAAGCTCCGCGTCGGACCCGCCACCGCGCTTTGCCGCTCGCGCTGCCACCGCTCCCGCCGCCGTGCCACTGCTGCTCGCCTCAGTACCACTACGGGCCGCCGGTCGACGGAGATGGAGGCTGCGCCTCGCCTCGCCGCGCACCGCCATCCACAGAGGCAGCCGGGGCCGCGAGGAGGCGACTACGAGATCCCGTCGTCGTCGTCGCCGACGAGGAGCCGGGCCGTCGCGGCAGGCGCCAGCATGGAGATGGGGATAGCTAGCGGAGAATGGGTGCTGTTGTTGGAGACGAATAGAATATGCATTCTCTCGACTTCACTGGGCATGACCCAAACCCCAAAAATGGGTCTTGCGTTTGCCTACTCGTCTCCAAAGGCGCTTTCCAGACTCTCAGTGCACCTACGCGTCTACAAACTGACATGTAGGCCCGTGGGCAGGACCCACATGTCGGTGAATGCACGCACATCCGATACCGACCGATAGGCCTTCTGTACGGCGTCCTGGAGCGCGTGCCGGTGCCAAATACAAACCCGTGGGCAAGGAGAGGAAAAGGAAAATTGCAATAAAAAAGAGGGCAAGAAATTTACAGATGGATACCTCGAACTTCTCGAGATCGCTCATGAGCCCACCGGTGGTGAAAACCGAGGCGGCGGAGGACCGCGGCCCCCTGCCCCGGGCGCCGGCGGCGGCCGCGGCGGGGGGCACCAGTGGGATGCCCAGCGCGGCACCGGCGGCGGTGATCGATCTTAGCAGCAGCGACTCCGATTCCGACGGCGAGGGCGGCAAGAGGGCGCGGGGCGCGGGAGGGGACGGTTCGGCGGGGAAGCGGGCTAGGGTTTCGGCGGCCATCGCCGTGCCCCGCGGGTTCCTCGAGCCGATCCCGCCGCCGCGGCCGGTGGTTCCGGCAGCGTGCGCGACGAAGCAGTTCTGGAAGGCCGGGGACTACGACGGGAAGCCGATCGGGGATGGGGTGCCGCAGCCGTCAGGTACTATCTGATAGACTGATACTAAACCCTTATGCATTCACCCCCTTTCGTGGGATTAGTGTAATAGTGTTCCTCTTAAGAATCCGAGGGCGGTTCTTTAATCCAGAAAATCATTCGATCCGATGTCTTCAAATATTTGCAACATTACTGCTTTCTTAATTTGCTTCTGAACGGCAATGAGTGGGGAAAGAAATAATGGCCTTGTATCTAGAGCTTTGCAATGGATTTATTACTTTTAATGACAATGCAGAATGAGTATTGACCTCGCTAGTCATGTGTGGGGAATCCCAGGTCGGATCATAAGTCTCCAAATGCAAAGTATAGAATGATTTGTGGCTGCTGATTTTTCTGATATTAGATTTCCATGGTGAAATGCAATGATTCACTTGTATTGAATGGCGTGCACTATCATTGCTGTTGTTTGTTATTTGTCTGTGTGATGTTTCTAGTTGTCTTTCAATGGATATATTTGTGTTCTCACCAATTTCTCGTTTCAGCATCTGGAATGGATCATGTTCGGGTGCATCCTAGATTTCTGCACTCAAATGCAACAAGTCACAAGTGGGCTCTAGGGGGTATGGTCTGCCTCTTCATTTCGCCTTATTCCTATCTTATAACATGCTGAATCAGAGTCCAGACATACCACTCAGCTGTGTATTGCTATATTATTTGGTTAACATGTGTATGATATTGCAGCTTTGGCTGAGCTGCTGGACAATTCTCTTGATGAGGTTAGGTTAAATAGAAATATCAGTTGTTCTTCTTTTTATCACCGAATCCTTTTACGGTTATTGAGTATCTGTTCTTTTGAAGGTCGTAAATGGAGCTACCTATGTGAACATAGACATGTTAGAGAACAGTAAAGACAGTGACAAAGACAAGTCCAGAATGCTTCTTGTTGAAGGTGCATAACTTTGTTATATCTTGCATTAAGTTGCATTGTTGACATATATGTCGCTGAGATGATTATTTCTGTTGGCTTGAGAAGTAACAATTTTGTCACCTGTAACAAGTAACAGAATAAACATGCCTCTTTCTAAGTTCTTTTCATGGTAGTACTGAATAAAAACTATGCTAAAAAAGAACCGAGTATCAACTTATATGTTGATATAACAGATAAGTGTAATTTAAAAGTTGAGCATATTGCATCAGACTGTACTGATCTTTTATATTTTTGGATTTTAGTTCATATTAGCAGAGTGCTCATATTCCAATGCATTTAAATAAACAATCATCACAAGGTCATATGAATATCATGTGTCTCAATGATTTCATCCTAAGCAAAGGTATCCTCCATTAGACAATAGACATGCATATGTGTGCTTAAACCAATCTGCAAAATCATCCAATGTGGAGGTGGTAGATCCTACTACCAATTATCTACTACCAAAGACAGATCCTATCCTTTGAATTTGGCAGATCTCTTGACTTGTCTTGTTGTATTGATTTCACATGTTGATGTGGAGTCAGCTATACAATATTTCGTACCTCACGTGTTAGAAGTGTACATTGAATGCTATTCGAGATTTTCCCTACTTACCAATTAAGTAGCAATAAGCTAAATTTAGCACATAAAGCGTTTATACTTCTGCAGAACACTGTAATCGGCATTTTCTTGAATGAACTCACTATAAATAACAATCAGCATTGCTATTTTTGAACCTGTATGCAATAGATATTAGATTGGCACATAGGAAGTCTACAATACAATTATACAACTATCAGAAGATATGAGTACAATAGTGGAGCCACTGATAGCATTCAGGTAACCATGCTATAACTGATGTTTTTCTTGCTAATTACTGTGAAGATGATGGTGGTGGCATGGACCCCGATAAAATGAGGCAGTGCATGTCCTTGGGTTATTCTGCTAAGAGCAAAATTGCTGGTACTATTGGGCAATGTAAGTTTTGAAGAATAAGTTGTCATAAACCCATAAAATATTTGGTTGAAGTTTGATGCATTCAATGTCCTTAATTTGCTGCCTTGTAGATGGTAATGGTTTCAAGACAAGTACGATGAGGCTTGGTGCTGATGTTTTAGTTTTCTCCCGTAGTCGTGGAAAATCAGGCAAAAGGTTCTGGCCCAGATTTATCTGACTTGCAATGTAGCAACATATACCTGAAGATGCCTGTTCTCACGATTATTGTGTATTTAGACAAAATAGGAGACACAAATCACTTCTTTTTGTTTGGTTTATATGATCTTTCTTTGTGGATGGTATATATAATCTTGATAGCACAGAAATATACCTGTTTAAATTAGCTGTCTGTTCAAGATTTATACTCTCCTAGTGAAACAATATGGTGGATTTTACTATCCCAAATAGCAATGTTTTTGGAGAACTTTCCAGCTCCAATGACTAACACATTGCAATTAGAAGCAACTTAGATTGGCTATGTAAAAATGGCATCAGTATTTCAGTACTTAATTTTACAAACACATGATAAGAAGCAGTGGTAAGTGAGAGTCAAAGACAACACATAGTGAGGAAAGGACGGGGTACTTTGTAGTTGGAAGAATATGTTGACTGCATTCGTATGGCGGCTTGTGTTAAATGGTTGGGATTTTAGCAAACAACTTGTGGTTCTTTTCCTTTTCAATGTAATTATTCATACTTATTTTTATTTTTATTTCCTTGGACTTGTGTTTTTATACCTTGACACATTTAGCGTTGTCAACAAACTGACACCTTTTTACTTATTACTTCTGGTTGACACGAAGGCCTACTCAAAGCATTGGCATGCTATCTTATACATTTCTTAGGAGCACTGGCAAAGAGGACATAATTGTTCCAATGGTAGTTTCTGTCCCGTCATGAATTTCTTAATTCTTGAATTATTTATCATATGTTCTGAAAAATCACTGTATTAGTTGTCTTCTGAACAGAATATATATTTTTGACAGACATAGGTTGTTATTCGATTATTATTTTCTGTGAAGAATAATTTGCTGGACATTCAGTATGTTGTATCTAGAAGTTGGCAGGCAGTCCTTTTATTTTGAGGCACACAATCAGCTTCTTGACCTTAAAGAGACCACCACAACCTGACATATCTTATTGCGCACTTTCAGATTGATTATGAATATAAACAAGGTTGGGAAAGAATGGTCCGAACTACATTTGATGATTGGAATACAAGCTTACGAACTATCATTACATGGTCTCCATATTCAACTGAAGCAGAATTACTTGAACAGGTATAGTTGAGGACATGTGCAATCATGCTGTGCAGTTTCTCAAGGCTTTTCTTTTCCTAGTGCTTGCTTTGGAGAAAAAAACGTTGTCTATCTAACTTTGTTCGATGAAGTACTACAGCGATTGCTTGTTTGCACAATGATATTTATGAGTATTTGTCCTCATTCATGGTCAAATAATAGAAAAATATTGAAAACCAAGGTTCGTATGGCGTCGCCTAGATGACTAGTATATGTAGCGTGCCTAGTTACACCTTGTCACCTACACCCAAGTTGCCATAGGATGCCATAGTGCTTTAAGAACCTTATAGCAAACTATAAGTGTGCTTGCTGCAAGTCAAAAGTAGTGGATTCGTGATGTACATAGGCTGTGGAATCGTATTTAGAGAAAATGTGTCTTTGACAAAGGTTAGATGGCCCTGAACTCAAGTAGAGTGACCATGCCAACGCCCGGCAGCAGCACCACAAGGGCAGTGATAAAAGGCCTAACCCTAATATATTGATATTCTTCTTTCTTGATTAATTACGATATAATCCCATACTTATATAGCTGGGTGACTTGGCTTCTAAGAAACCAACCTCTAGAGTTAAAGTACCAACTCAACCTTATCTTATCTCTAATTAATAAATCTAATCCTAGGGCCATGGTCAATTGCACCAAGCAGTGCACAGTAGACGCATATGAACAGTGCGCCTGCCCTAGAATGGGTGATGCTGTTCTGTCAGTCTGATTTCTGTAGTGCCACGATCCATCAAATTTTCATCCTCTAAATGTTAATTGTATGTATCTTATTTTACTTTTAGAATGCACTACATCTTATAGTATTCCAAATGGCTACTGCAGTTTAGTCTAATGAAAGAACAAGGGACGCGTATTATTATTTACAATCTTTGGGAGGATGACCAAGGGGACTTGGAGCTTGATTTTGATGCTGATGTACATGTAAGTTCCAGTGTCCAAAGGCTGTACAACATTCTAATTAAGCGGCTCCCTTGTGATTTCTAGTGATGTCTGACATGGCAGGATATTCAACTCAGAGGTGGTAACCGTGATGAGAAAAATATCGAGATGGCAAAGCAGTTCCCAAACTCCAAGCATTACCTCACATACAGGCATTCCTTGAGGGTAAGTTGGATGTATGCGGACAGTATTTGTTAGTAAATTGATGAAGTCATGTATGTAATTGATGTCTGGTAGTCATAACCTCATCACCTTTTGCTATTAATCACGAAAGTGTCTTAAGTTTAGATTTATCTTATGTAGATTTGTTTTCATGGAAAATTGTTCTTTACTGCATCCCCCCTTTATTTTACTGATTTAGCAGTGACTTGGACAGTTCAGTTCTTTTTTTTTAGAAGTGGACAGTTCTGTTCTGATCAAATGAAACTGAACATAAATGCTCTGCTCATGTTTCTGGTGTGTGTGTGAACTATGAATACCTAGTGCTTCTGCCCAAATTAATGCGTTGATAATTTCTTCCTTCTATGGCATCTTGTAAATAAGAAGACTTAGGAATTAGGATGATGTGCATGTCATTTTATGTTCAGGTATTCTGCCCAAATTTATTGAGGTGTTCAGGTATGTTCGCGAAGGTGACAAGGCAGCATGCGGTTCCCAATCACCATCATACTGCCTAGGGCATAAAGCATGTTCGTGTTAGGGCCAGACATGGCAACAAATTTAGTCAGCACTTAGTACCACTGCATATGACGATGCTTAACTATCTGTTTATTTCACCAAGGGAGTAGCTTAATGTTGTCATAAGCACAATAATTCACTATCTATTGTCAGCATCTCTGTAGCACCAGTAAATCAAAGCAAATAAAAATCAGAGCAGAAAAATGAATGCAGAGGAATGACAGAATGCGTATGCACGCAAATTTCGTATGAGGGAAGGGCAAACACAGATTTGAGTGCAGAGGCAGAGGAGTTGAGCATGAGGATGAGGCTGAGCACTGCAGAAGTGAGGCTTGGAGCAGTTTAGGAAGACTTGCAGTCTCTCTCTTTAACCCTTTCGTTCCCCCTCTCGTACTCTTAATATAATAAAATTTTGGTCCCCCCTTTCCGTTGCTTCCTACTTTTCCTTCCTTTTTTACATTCATGCTCCTGCCTGGCATCTGGAACTGCCTTTGCCCTGAGGCCATGCCTTAGCACACCGTACTGATGCAGTTGCCCATGGTTGATACCATATGCATCCAAGGCAAGTCAGGGGCATGGCAAGAGACCATGGGCACCTAATTGATCTTTAATATCCACTCTGGGCATAAAAGAATTAAACATAACTAAAATATCAGTATTATTGCACGCCCACGAACATGAATATATGCATTTGCATTTGATCAATTTGAAAAAAAAAATCTCTTAGTACTGCGGATTGCTTAGAAGTAGCATCTCTTGAATCTGTGCAGTTTTATCCAGGATATAGTATCACAGTAGCCCCTTTGGTTTGCGGATCAACATTGTTTTCAGGATATTTAGAGATGGTTTAAGTGCAATCCTCACAATCCAGAACTATTTTCCTTCTTTGCATTCTCCTTGGTTGAAAAATCATATTTTTCTGCATGTTATTTAAAAGAATGTTAGTTTCAGTTCTAATGGGTGTTGCATTTAGATATGCTTGCTAAGAATGGCTCGTAAAACTTTTGCAGAGTTACGCATCAATTTTGTATCTTCGACTTCCAAATTACTTCCAAATGATTTTACGTGGAAAAGAGATTGAACACCATAATATTGTGACTGATATGATGCTGAAAAAAGAGGTTACATACAGGCCAGTTGCACCTAACGGACATCCAAAGGATTCAAATGTAAACATCTATGACTTGAAAACCTTTTTTCTTAATGCTGATTATGTATTGGTGCTGATTATGACTTGAAGATCTTCTTTTGTCCAGATGGTAGCTGATGTTACAATTGGGTTTGTAAAAGATGCAAAACATCATATTGATGTTCAAGGATTTAATGTATACCACCAGAACCGTTTGATAAAGGTATTATTTTTCTTTTGTAGTTCTGCTTCCATTATAATTTATAATTATTGATTTACCACTGCTTTGGTATGTTTTTGATGTATCAATGGTTAATGATGCTAGTAGAACACATACTTTGTTAGTTATCAGTATTTTGTAAATTAAAAAATTCCTTCAGTACACTTAATAAATCTCCCTTCTGTAACTGTATGCCTTTGCTTCATAACCCAAATGCTCCATCTTTTTGGCCATTTTCCTAATTAATAATTAATAATTAATACTAAAAGGGCGGGCCTGGTGCAGCGGTTGAGCCTACCGTCTGTAACCGGAAGGTCCTGGATTCGAGCCCCACTCTCTGCATATTTGTGCGGGAAAGGCTTGTCGCTTAAAACAACCCTTCCCCAGACCCCGTGCAGTGCGGGAAGCCTATGGCACTGGGAACGCCCTTTTAGTATCTACTTCCAATAGTATAGTCATTGGTTGGCCTCATTCAGTTGTGTTTACCTGTATTCTGTTTCTTTCATACTTCTTGGTAGTACTTCACATGATGTTTATCAATTAGCTAACATGAGTGTTTTTTAGCCTTTCTGGAGAGTATGGACTGCTGCTGGAAGTGGTGGCCGTGGTGTCATAGGTAGGTCCTCTTCCTTGCTCTGGTTTCTATAGTCTTCTATGTATATTGAGTTCAAAATTTTAGTAATGATCAATTTACACTGCAGGTGTACTTGAGGCAAACTTCATAGAGCCAGCTCATGATAAGCAGGACTTTGAGCGCACAACACTTCTGCAAAGACTTGAAACACGATTAGTTCAAATGCAGAAGGATTACTGGTATGTTTTGTAACTGATGTTTTTCGTTCATCTTGAGGCCATTTGGCATAATAATATATATTGGTAGTAAGGGGACGTTTAGATGAACGCTTGAGTCCGCCCAGCTAGAATGCACTGGCCATGTCCTCGGGAGGTCGTTTTGGTTAATGCCAACTATTGGGCTGCCTGAACCAGCTCTGGCTTTGCTAGCTGTTTTCTGGTCAAACCACAGTCAAACTAGCTACGGCGAAGTAGGGGTGTGATTCCAAACATGCCCTAACATCCTGTTGGCATACCAAGTTGTATATGAAGTGTCAGTCTAATTCTCAACATTCATCATTATTTCTTTCTGATAGGTCCGGGAATGCTCATCGAATAGGATATGCTCAACTGCGACCTGGCAGAAACTCTGAGGCAGGAGAGGAGGAAGGTAATATCAGGATAATGCTGGATTGACTATGCTGTGACTTGTTGAGAGCATTTTAGCTTACTAACTCTCTGCATACTTAATTGCTATTCCCTCCATTCCAAATTATAGGTCTTTTCTAGAAACATAGCATTTGCTATGCACCTAAGTACAAGTTATGTCTAGAAAAAAAAACTCGACCTGAGAGGGGAAAGCCGGCCCTCGAGCATTATGTAAGAAGAAAACCTCTCACGCAGACCCATAAACCCCCAAACCCCTGCTCCACCCTTACACAGGGACACAGGGGTGCCGTAACCTATACCGTAACCCATGTGAGATCAGTCCGGGGTGGGCCGGGACCTATTTCAGGCTGAGGTTAAAAAATACACGTTATGTTTAGAAAAGCCAAAATGACCTATAGTTTGGAATGGAGGGAGTAGAAAGGTAATTTATAACTTGTTGACTGCCATCGCTTTAGAGTGACTAGAAACAGAGAGCTACTTGTCTTGGGCCTCTAAACTTTTAGCTTTTTTCTGCTTCCTTTTTTGGGTGCAAATACATTGGTCCTCTTTTGGTTCCTCAACTTTCATGTCTTGTTTTATTTTGGTCCTATCAATCAAGAAGTTGTTAGATCTGCAGACTTTTTGCCACTTACAAATGGGCTCAGACCTACCCGTTTGTGACAAACAGCTCTGTTGGACCAGGGGAGGTATAGCTACCAAATAAGCTCCCATCGAATGTTTTGAAAAGAAACAGTTGTCCAAACATAAACTATAAAATTGCGCCTTTAAAATATAATAACATAGTACCAGTCGTGCCAAAAGAATAGGCATGAAATAGAGATACCACTCCAAAGTATTAGTGCCTACTTGGCGAAATATTCGAAAGTTGCAAGAGTTTTCCGGATAAGTGAAACAATAACTATTCTTGTAAAGCAACAAATAATTAAAATAACAACAAAACCCTTAGTCCTGATTCCCAAGCAAGTTGAGTATGCTATCTGTGGACTATTGTAATCAGAACTATTTTTTCTTCTTTCAACGAATTATGTTTGCCATTTTTTTAGAGTTTGCGTTAATGGTTCTTCTATTCATGCATTATCAGCAAAATCCAAAAACAACCTCTATAGCAATATGTTTTGTATGTCATCTCTGTTGTTTTTATTTGAATTTGTTTTACATATGCGCAAGGTACCGCAAGCATGCCAATTATCTCTTCTATTTTGGACAGAAAATTTTCCAGAAAACACCGCAAGTGCACAACCATCACCCTATCATTCTGGGAAAGGTTACACACATTCAAAACATTTCCAGAATAGTAAAAAGAGTGGGAAAGCAGTCACATCATTTGGTATCCAGCAGAGAGCTGAGAAGTCTGCAAGGGCTAAACGATCTGCTAAGTCAATACTACATGGGCTACCAGATAGCGACAGCAGTGATTCTGAGTTTGTGGGCACTCCATCTTCGAAGTTTCAAAATGGAAGTATTGGTTTGACAACACCATCCAGTGGACTAACCGAAAGAGACAGGTTCAGAACTAAATCACAATCGATGGTAATTTCCTTCTGTTAATGTTCAATTATACTTAACTACATGCTTAACTTCCCATTTACAAATGATAACTGGGGCCGTGCTGTGCTTCTAGAGCATTATGTTTTATGCAGCTTTCAAGAGTCGTTTATATCGTACTAGCATAGTGCCCATGCGTTGCTACGGGTAATGTAAATTTTACCTAGACCTATATGAGACCATCAATTTTGTGCTCTTTCACTCCGAGTACAAGCCGTGCCGTGACTGCGCGAGCTATTGATTGTCAGGGTTCTGATTGGGATTTGAATTGATTTGTTTGGGTTCCAATTAGGATTTCAATTGATTTATTCATGTTCCGATTGACGGACTGTGGAATCATTGCTTGCTTTAGAAATAGTAGATAGATTAAGCATGGAAGCTTCTTACCCCTGTTTGCCATAATAACCTGTATCCTTCTGTCTTTGCTTTCTGTTGATACACTCTGTGGTCTTCACTTTTTAGCATTACTATAGCTTGGTTTAGGTGAAATGCTAGTTTTCTTTGAGTTTGGTAATATAAACTGCACAGTGATTCTATACTGATTCTGTGGAGTGATTCTCCAAAATGAACTGAGGAGCTAGGAGCTGAAATAAGTAGTTTCTCCTAATTCACTTCTCACACTAGATCTGTTTTTCATAAAGTTAATCTTAGAGAATCTTAGAGAATCACTTTAAGCTAGGGAATCGCTTCTCTCAGAGAATCAGCTCCCATAGAGAATCAGAATCAGGTGGAGCTCTACCAAACTGGCCCTTAAATTTGGGGTGGTCCGTATTGTTTTCTTGCTGAATCGCACATGATAACGCTACTATTCTTTCCATAAGAGGTCATAGAAAATTTCTGGAACATGTGGCAGTCCTCCGATGGAATTAATAGAGGGAATATCACACAATATGATTGATGTATTCCATGATGGTGTACATAGTACATATGTAGGCAATGGTCCCGTAATTAGTCAGGCTTATAGAAACAAACTACCTGGAGATAATCACGGAGACTTGCCTTGCGTGATGAGCACGGAGATCATGGCAGGTATGCCAGATCAGATCCTAGAGATCACGGTAGCAGCCAGTAAAGGCGCACCAGATCAGATCCTATTTGCTAACACCCCCCCGCAGTCGGAACGTCGGCCGGAACGACATTCAGACTGGACTGGAACTCAACGAACACCGAAGGTGGCAGGCCTTTGGTGAAGACGTCGGTGAACTGGGATGTTGTAGGTACATGCAGAACACTGACATCTCCAGTAGAGACACGCTCACGGACGAAGTGAAGATCGATCTCCACATGCTTCATGCGTTGATGTTGAACCGGGTTTGAAGACAAGTATACAGCACTCACGTTGTCGCAGTAGACAAGGGTGCTGCGGGTGAGGGGCTAATGGAGCTCATGAAGAAGTTGGCGGATCCAACAAGCTTCGGCGACGCCATTAGCGATGGCCCTGTACTCAGCCTCAGCGCTTGAACGAGATACTGTGTTCTGGCGCTTGGACGACCATGAGACCAAATTGTCGCCCAGGAATACAACGTAGCTGGAGGTTGACTTGCGAGTATCTGGGCAGCCGGCCTAATCGGCATCGGAGTATACAACTAGTTCAGAGGAGGAGGGGCTGCAGCGACGAAGGAGAAGACCGTGGTCCAAGGTGCTGCGCAGGTAACGCAAGATGCGCTTCACAGCAGACAAGTGGGGCTCCCGAGGGTCGTGCATATGCAGACACACCTGTTGAACTGCATAGGCGATGTCAGGCCGAGTGAAAGTCATATACTGTAAAGCTCCAGTAAGGCTGCAGTACTGAGTTGCATCTGAAACCGGCTGTCCAGTATCCGCGGACACCTTGGCACTGGTGTCGACAGGTGGGATGCATGGCTTGGCATCTGATAACCCGGCACACTGGAGGACATCAAGAATGTACTGCTGTTGAGACATGAATAGTCCATCAGGGCGGCGCTGAACTGAAATTCCCAAAAAATGATGAAGAGGGCCTAAGTCTTTCATGGCGAACTACTGCAGAACACTAATGATCTGACGGAGTAGAGGATTGCTGGATGCAGTGAGCACAATATCATCAACATATAGCAGCAAGTAAACTGTGTCTGATCCGTGCTTGTAGACGAAGAGGGATGTATCTGAGTGAAACCCAAAGACAGTAAGTGAGATGCAAACCGACTGTACCATGCCCGAGGCGCCTGCTTCAAGCCATAGAGGGACTTGTTGAGGCAGCAGACAAAGTCTGGATGCTGAGGATTGACGAAGCCACACGGTTGGGAGCAGTATACTGTCTCCAATAGAGTGCCGTGGAGAAAGGCATTCTTGACGTCCAACTGATGAACAAGCCAATCCTTGGAGAGAGCAAGCGAGAGGACGGTCCAGACTGTAGCAGGCTTCACAACCGGGCTGAAGGTTTCATCTTAATCGACGCCAAGACGCTGTGTGAATCCGCGAAGGACCCAGCGTGCCTTGTAGCGATCCAAGGAGCCATTTGCCTGGAACTTGTGACAAAAGATCCATTTGCCGATGACGATGTTGGCACCGGGAGGACGAGGAACAAGTTCCCAGGTGTTGTTGCCGAGCAGAGCGGAGTACTCATCCTCCATGGCCGCTCGCCAGTGAAGATCAGCCAGTGCACTCCAAAAGCTCTTGGGAACCGGGGAGAGCTGCACAGGGGGCACAGAGTGAAGACCAGCGTAGGGCTGGCGGAAGCCATGCTTCCCTCTGGTAGTCATGGCATGTCGACGCAGGTGCCATGGTCGCAGGAGAAGCCCAGGCCGCACATGGCGTGCGAGGTAGAGCCGAGGCTGCTGCTGAAGATGTGGAACCTGCAAGTTGGGGAGTAGGAGGTCCGATGGGACACCTGTACCTTGAACTCATTAAGGAACTCAAAATCATTAGAAGGCGGCGGCGTGGAGCGCTCGGCAAAGGGAAAGGAGGCCTCGTCGAAAACCACATGACGTGATATGTGGATTCGGTTGGAGACGAGGTCGAGACACCGGTAACCCTTGTGATTGGACGAATACCCAAGGAGGACACAGCGAGCCGAGCACGGTGAGAGCTTATGGCGTGCAATGGCTGAAAGGTTAGGATAGCACGCGCAACCGAACACCCGCAGGTGCGTGTAGTCGGGATGGGTACCGAATAGGGCAAAGTGGGGGGTGCCAGACTCGAGGGTTTTGGTGGGGAGATGATTGAGAAGGTAGGTGGCGGTGTGGAGCCCCTCGACCCAATACCTTCGAGGAAGGCCGACATGTAGTAGGAGGCAGCAAATGATGTTGTTTGTGGAACGGATCATGCGTTCTGCCTTGCCGTTTTGGGAGGAGGTGTAGGGGCATGACATGCGAAGGAGCACACCGTGGGTAAGAAAGAAAGCTCGCGTGGATGAGTTGTCAAACTCGCGGCCATTGTCGCACTGGATACTCTTGACGGTGTAGCCGAACTGAGTATGCACATAGGAAAAGAAGTTAGCCAAAGTACTATATGTTTCGGATTTCAAACGAAGGGGGAAGGTCCACAGGTGATGTGAACAATCATCCAAAATTTTGAGATAATACTTGTAGTTGGACACACTTACAACGGGTGATGTTCAAAGATCACAATGAATTAAATCAAAATTTGCAGTGGCACGAGACGAGGAATTAGAAGAAGGCAAACGATGGCGACCCAATTGACATGTGTGGCAAACAGACTCACAATGGCTCCTAATACATGAAATGCTAGAAGTATTGTTGAGTCTGGAGATAACATCGTAGCCGGGATGGCCAAGACGGCGGTGCCAGAGGTCGGTGGCGGCGGCAGGAGTGGTGGCGACAAGAGCAGATGGTGCAGGCATGTGAGTCGCCGTAGGATGCAGAGAATAAAGGGCCCCCGAACTATTGCACCTGACGATCACGTTCCTAGAATGAAGATCCTTCACAGGGAGGCCAAGGGGGTCAAATTCAATGGAACAGTTATTATCTTTGGTAAACTGTCTGACAGAAATGAGATTCTTAATAATGTGTGGAGCAACGAGAACATTATTAAGATATAAAGGACGTGATATGACAGTATGACTGGTGGTAGTAACAGGAAGAATGGACCCATTGCCAACAATGATTGATGAAGGATATGTGGAACGTGGAGGACGGAATAGGAAAATGTTACCGGTGTCGGGTGTCAGATGGTTCGAGGCGCCAGAGTCCATGACCCATTCAGTAGGGGTGGGAGGCTGCTGAAGGGTCATGGTGTTGAAGGAGCTGGCCAGCGACTGTTGGTCCCAAGAGCCGCCCCAGCGACTCCAGGAGGTCGAGGAGGTCGGGGCAGGTGCCGGCTGTTGCTGCTGCGGCGCCGGCGTCAGCAGTGGAAACTGCAGCGGGAGCTGCTGTTGCGGCAGCTGCATGGCGGTGGGGAGGCTGGGGTAGCCGGGGAAGCCGACGAAGCCTGGTGACGTGGACGGGGCACCGGCAGCAAGGAACGCATGCTGTTGCTGTGCGCCTTGAGGCTGCTGGTGCTGCGACGAGGGGCCTCCCTTCTGTTGTTGTGGACCGGGCCACATTATCTTGGTGCCTGTCCAGGGGTTGTAGAAGGAGGGCCAAGGTGTGCCGCCCTTGTTCCCAGTCTTGCGCCGGTTCTTGTTTTTGGAGGTGCCGGCCTTGGTGGTGGAGCTAGAGACCGCTGGCGAGGGTACAACAGCGGCTGGCGCACCCGACTTGGTCGCTGTGGCATCCAAGGTCATGGCAGTAGACGGCGAGGGACGGGTCTTGTTGATGGTGAGCTCTTCGAGAATGAGGTCATTGCGGACCTCGTCGAACGTCGAGAGCGGTCGGGAGCGCTTGAGGAGAGCCGCCATGTGATTGTACTGTTCGTCCAGGAAGTAGCGCTCCAGGGCAAGGAGCACCAGATCACGCCAGCGCTTGCGTTCGAGGGCGGCGAGGGCCGTCCGGACGCGTTCCCGAGCGTCGGCGGCGCCTTCTCCGCGGCCGCGGCGGCGTCTGCGAGGGCCTGACATTCGGCGGCAGCCTGCTTCTCTGCAAGTTCGGCGGCTTCGCAATCCTTGGCGGACTCTGTGTTCTGGACGAACGCGGCGGCAGAGGGATCCAGCGGGTCACTGGGGGCAGGTGGAGGCGCCATGAACGGCGGCGGTGGATGGGTGGAGCGGAAGCGAGAGGTCACAGGATGTGACAGTCTCTTGATACCATGATAGAGGGAATATCACGCAATATGATTGATGTATTCCATGATGGTGTACACAGTACATATGTAGGCAATGGTCCCGTGATTAGCCAGACTTATAGAGACAAACTACCTGGAGATAATCACGGAGACTTGCCTTGCGTGGTGAGCCACGCAGATCACGGCAGGTGTGCCAGATCAGATCCTAGAGGAGATCACGGTAGCAGCCAGTAAAGGCGCACCAGATCAGATCCTATTTGCTAACAGGAATAGTTGCCATATCATATTTCTATTGGACTAAATATGGATTTATGCCCTATATGCCATGTGAGTTAATGGGTTGCAGGTACATTGCTTTCATCATTTAATACTGTTGCACTCCTACATAGCCTGCTTGATGTAAGACTTATTTGTTGTTAACCGCTGATAAATTCAGCATGCTTTCAAATTTTGCTTGTGGTACCACATTGCTACTTGCCTGTTTTAGACTTCAAATTTTGCATGTGGTACTACATTGCTACTTGCCTGTTTTAGACTTGTTGAATATCTTGTCAAAGCATCATAATTTTATCTGTTTGATATTTACTACCCAGGACCCAAATGGAACGAGTAATGGAGGTCTGCATGCTATTGATGAGTATGAGACTGTTATCAATAAATTAAGGGATGAAAACTCATCACTAAAGGAAAGGTAAATATCACCAGGATCCAGCTTCTATTTTTCTTGTTACGATTGGGCAACCATTATAGTTAATATGTTGATGACAGTGGGATTTAATTGAAGTCCAATGCATCAGATTGATCACATTGTCACAGTCTCACCATACTTCATGTTGTCCAGATGTTGAGAGAACGATTTCAAAATTTAGCAACAAGTTTGTGTAATTGTGTTAAGGGACCCCTTGCTCAAATAGGATAGGTACTAAGAGTCGTGTATAAGAGATTTTGATGGTCCACATGACATTCAGTAATTGAGACTTCAAACTGGCGCTTTCGAGGAAAAAACTTCAAACTGACAATTCATTTGTATTATCTACCACTGGTCCACTTGATCTCTTAATTAGGACTTAGGAGAGGGATGTACTTTATAAAAAAAATGATTAGGGCAATGAGATAGTTGCTTTAACGTTGTGATGCATACCTAAAAGCGCCTTTTAGAGGAGGATCTAAGATTTTCACCCAAGTAAACAAATTTTACGCTTCTGGAACTACTAAATGAGCATGCTTGCAATGTGTTAACAATATTCTAGTTTATCTAGCTGCAGTAAGGTGGCTTGTTAATGATGTTCTTTCCTCAGATTATCAGCTGTGGAAGAATCGATGACACAAGAGCTTGTGATGGAGCGTGACAAGATTAAGTCTCTGACAGAGAGGGTATGCACTTCTGTCTTTTCTGCTTGACCTAAAAAACAAGTCGGCCCACTCTATTGCAGTGAATTCGGGTCTAGTTTTCTTGTGATTATAGTTTTGTTGCCTGTTAGTGTCTGGACATTTTCTAGACCCCCCTTCCAATATGTAGGTCGTTTTAGTTGTCCTGATTCAGACTCACCTAGCATTGACCAAGTTTATAGGATCTAAAATTAGATGAACTAACAACAGCAATGCTATTCTACATCTAAGGTGTAGTGGTTATTCTACACCCAACGTTCAAATTATTGACCAAATGACCAGAAGTTACTGAATTAAATTGCTGTAAGACTATCAGTAATTGGGCGCAGTAGTTATTACTGAATTTGTTCAGTAATTCGTTAGGTGTAGCGACACCTAGGGTGTGGAATAGCACATGGAACAATAGATAATTCATGGTGGATTTAATGAAACTGATCTGGTGCAGTAGATGTTAGTGCTTTTTCTATAAACTTGGTCAAAATTTGAGAAGTTCGACTTAACAAAACTAAAATGATCTTACATTTTGGAAAGGAGTACCACTGAATTCTGTGTTTATATGCCTCACACTAATGTGCTTGCTAACCTTAGATTTCTCATCCATGTTACAAATTCATTGTTTTTGGTTTGCTCAGTAAAATAACAGTATATCTCTTTTTATGATACCTAAATCCATGCCATGACTGGTGACTGCTTTCTGCACGTACGAGCATTCATGTTTATCATATCCCTGACTTTGGTTCATAAGAATAGATTGTGCTCCTGGGATAAATATATGCTTGCCTCTTTTCTGTTCCCTTTATCTTCCAGGTGGAGGATTTGCAGCGACAACTCGAGTCTGCAACCAAGGAACAAGAAGCATTGATTGACATCTTCTCAGAAGAAAGAAATCGTCGGGACCAAGAAGAGGAGAGCCTGAGGAAGAAGCTGAAGGTGAGTGTGAACAAACTGTGACAGCAGTTTCTTTTGTGGCACGTCGCAGCACCGCATGACCCTTTTCTTTATTGTTGCTCCAAACGTTTCGTTCGACTTCCTCTTTGGCAGGACGCATCTGCCACCATACAGGACTTGCTGGAGCAACTGAACGCCGCCAGGAAAGGCCGCAAAGTTTGAGGGAATAAACTAGTAGCATTGCCACCCTTTTACCAACCAGGGCAAGCTTCAGTTTTTGCATATATACCGGCCTGAGGCATAATAGTTAGTTGCCTCAGCAACTAGACAAATTGAACCCGTCATAGCATGCTGTAGGGTAGGGTTTTACTCCATGTTTAGCTCACTCCTAGCTTGTTTAGAGTTGAGGCTCAGCAGCATCATCGTCGTGCCCCAGATGGTTTGGATCATCTTGTGTCGTGTACAGCCAAGTAGTACTGTAGTAGTAACAACTAAAGGAAATATATTGGTGTATCGGCAGTCGGCTGTTACCTATTTACCTTGCAGGAAACCCTTGCTTAATTTTCTCATTTCATTCTGTTAATAATCATTCATGTGCTGTCTCTGTTTACTGGCTTATTTCGGTCTTGCACGGTTGTACCAGCAATTGGCAATGGTTGGTTGGTTACACCTCACGGAGAAGTGCACATAAGGTAGATAATGCCGCTTAGATAATGTCGAAATTCGTAGTTTACGCTAAGATATGAAGGTGGGTGAATTACGTTTCGCTAGGAACTCATTTCTCAAGCCTGTAGCTGCATGAACGTGCTTTGCCTAGCATATAACAGGAGCATCTTGCATCTTCAACAAATTACTCACATCCCTCTCCTTACTACCAAAAAGTTGATGGTTTTGTAATTGGAGGTGTCTCAGCGGATTACCAATTCAATCCTCGTTACCTGGTAATCATCAAAACATACCTTTCGATCCCCATTACCTGTTAATCACCAAAACCCTCTGTAGACCCCGTTTTTTGGAAACCTGTCAAAAGATCGCCAGGGTGAGCAAGATGGGCCGAAGGAGGATCGCGATCGATGGAGTGGAATTGGGCTGGCGAGCCGCGTATGTAAGTTACGTGTCAAGTCTAGTTTGTTTTAGAAAATTTATATTTTATTAGCAAATTATGTAGTCGTAATCGATAATGAGTCATAGCCTATACTACAAATAGCAGACATACGGGTCTTGTAAACTAAATTAACAACATCCAATCAAAACTTACTTTCACACATTTACTTTTACGTCAGCGACTTTGCTAAACCCTAATTGAATTAGATTTTCTTTCTACGAGTTTTTTTGGGTGCTGCATCAGTTTCTATCTTCAGTTTGTTGGTAAGTTTCGAGTCGAGTCACGTAGATAGGTCGAGGTTGACGGCGCATCACTTCTTCTTGTGTCTATTGTGCTCAAGTTATCGAATATCTTAGATTTTAGATTTAAAATGCATTGTTTTTTATCTAAATCTAATTTATTCACCAGTTATCGATAATTGCTTATTCTTGTCAGATTAATCCATTTAATCTAGCTTGTTATAAATTTTTTATCACAAGTGATCTAGTTTAGATCTATTACATCTATTGGTTTTCTACCGTGACATCACCATAGCCGATTGGATCTATGTCTAAGTATTGCTCCCAAACTTTGTTGCTTTAAACACAGCTTGCACAATCAGATCGGCTACCCTAGTCGATTGTTCGTCTACTCTATCAGCTCTTCGGCCGATAGCTCTGTGGAACTTTTCGGAACGCCAGCTGATATGTTTTAGAATTTAACGTTTACCCATCCTTGTCAAGTACCTACACGACATCAACACGGCATCAAGTGGATTATGTACGACAAACTAAGGCCCAATTTGGTTGAGCTTTTCTGAGAGTCACTTATAAGCTGAGCGGGCTTATCTGCTAAGCCGTAATCTGGAGAATCTGCTGTCCTAAATAAGCAGGATTATCCGTCCTGCGTATGAAACGACTGTTATACCCCTGAGGTTGATAATACCTTTTTTGTTTGCAACACTGATGTGAAGACAATTTTCACCGTCTTTGTGAAGTTTGAGATACAAATATAGTTCTATTAAAATATAACGTACAATACAATTCAAATTAACTCTCATTTGAACAATTGAAAGTGCTACAAAATACTGAAAGTTACAGCATCAAATCAACCAACCGAAGCCGAAGCAAGTGTATCACGGAAAGCACACATATCTATATCATCCGTCGTTAGGCTACTATTTTCTGAAGGGTCTTCATCGCTACTGTCTTCCACATAGATTATCATGAAATGTTCATTATTTATGTCAGTCTCTCTAATGAAATTACGAAGAGCTATACAAGCAACAATAATTTGTGACTGTTTACGAGGTGGAAAGCTAGGTATTTGCAAGAGAATGCGCCAATTCATCTTGAGAACTCCAAATGACCGCTCAATCACATTTCCGAGGGATGCATGATGATAGTTGAACACCACCTTCAATCTCACTGGGTGGCGATCATGTTGCTATTCGAGAACATGATACCTTTGACTTTTGTATGGTGTTAGACATCCTTTTCTGTTAGGAAATCCAGAATCAACAAGATAATAATTGTCCTGAGGTGGATGCGGAAAGTTTTCCTTGTAGTAATTAAAGTATCCAAAAATATCCGAGTGTCATGGGTAGAGCCAGACCAACCAGTAACAACAAATGTGAACAATATATCAAAGTCACAACCCACCATAACCCCAGCACATCCTAATCCCCGGCGCCCCGAAGCGGTTCCTTTCCCCTCAGCTCGCGATCTGTTTCCCGACGCCGCTCCGCCGCCGATCCGGGGACTGGCGCCGCCGGCCGCTAGCTGCTGGCCAGACCCTACGTGTCCCTGCATTGAAGGCAAGGCTCTCCTGTTCCCGACACCGCTCACTCCTCCCATCGCTGTTCTGCACCGCGAGACCGATCCGTCCTCCGTCGCTGTTGATCCTCCTCGTGAACGTCGACGGTGCAGAGGCTGCCCCTTCCTCCCTCCTTCCAACTCGAAGTCATCGCCAACTCATTGTGCAGATCCAATGCGCCAACCCCACGAGGCCACGATGGCTCGCCATTGATTCGAGGCGGCTCCATCCGTTCTCCATGCACAGCAGCACCCTAGCAGTGAGCCCTGCTATGGCAGATTCATTGGCCCCAAGCGGCGTAAATAGTAGTCCAGCGGAGCTCCTCAGGAAACCGCGGGCTCGTGCCATATGTGATGGAACGGCAATTTTGGTGGATCCCGCACGACATGGCGGCTCCCTTTGATCCGGCTCCACGCAATGTGTGGCAGAAGCACCCCCAGGTCCCTACCCAGCAATCTGCTCTTGATGGATGAGGTCTGATTCTTCCCACAGTGCAAGGTGTCCTCTATCCTTTTCCCGTCTGATTTCAGTTGAATTTGATTGATTTCTCGTGGTGGTGCTGATGATTTGTGCAGGTAGTACAAAAATTTTGGCCGTGGATTGTTGCAATCATGGAGTTGCAGGATATTTTTCCCGTTTCCCATGTGATTCCGTGGAGCAGCATACCAAAGTGTGCAAATCCATGTTCAGACCTGATTCTGATCTGATTCATTTCGGCACACTTTAGCTTTCGATGTTGTTTGGTGTGGCAGAAATATATTTCTTGTCCAATTTCAATTTGTTCTAAATATTCAATTTCCATCTTCTCCTGCATGCAGATCGGAGACCCATCGACATGTAGCACCTGATTTCCACTAGTTAATTCGGAGCATGGTGGATGTACCCATGGGCAGAAAGGAAGCACTTCCTATGTGCTGATTATAGCTGTTTCCTTAGTACGGTTAAATCCTTTGCTGCCATATATTAAATTTCAGCATATAAATGAACTACGAATGACTATTATACGGTTATGATGAGTGCTCTAGATTGGAGCTTATATTTCTAAACAACAATCTATATCCTATCTATATATCCTATATAGATAGCACCTACTAACTATTTCTCTCTTCATGCATGACCGTACCGGCAAATTCGAGAGCCCTGTGCGAAACAATGGACTGGGCCCTAGTGGCCTAGTGCAGGATCGTGAATACCAAGTGATAGCAGCCGGCAAGCGCGATGTGCTGTGTGAAAGCACAAATGTTAGAAGTCACACGTGTGACTGACAGTTAAATCATCACAAAAGGTCCAATAACTATTTTTTGTTTCGGAATAATTTCTTTTATTGCTGGAACAATTGTTATTGTTTGAGCAACAAAATTTTTTTCCAAAAAAAAATTTGTTCTAGCAACAAAGCATTGAGGGGCCTGGTTTATTAGGCCGATTTTAGGTTCAAAATATGGAATCCTGGAGAGGTTGTGGTGCTGTGATAGGTCCACTCGAGATCACACACGTGACCCCGAGTAGCACCCATGTAAAAGGAAGTGATAAGTGATACGCCTACAATGATTTATCTTTTACGAGCAATTTGTGCCATATTTTACCACAAATTGGATCAACAATCAACTAAATTAAAGTCTTTACATGACTATATCTAATGTATATCTAATATTTTGGGGGCCCTTCAAATTCGGGGGCCCTGTGCGGTTGCACGGCCCGCACGTGCCTAGATATAGGCCTGTTTTCATGCAAGGTGTCCACATCATTCTCCACTAAGTGTCTCACTAACTTTCAACTACTTTATTAATTACAAAAAATGTTCATGTCATCTCTACAATATACAATATTTTTAATCTTTAATTAACTAAAGTAAAATCGTATACATACGCTATTTTTTCATCACCTATTCTTCTATAATGTGATCAAATATTCTATTGGTGTTTCTTCTTTTAGCTTATCGATTTTTACGAGATTCAATAAACAAGAAAATATCCATATGATCTCTACTATGTGCAATACTTTTAATCTTTAATCTATTAACATAAAGTCATATACATACTCTATTTTTGTAATACTTTTAATCTTTAATCTATTAACGTAAAGACTCATATACATACTCTATTTCTTTGAGCACCTATTTTTTTATAATGTGATCAAATATTCTATTGATGTTAGTTTATCGATTTCTACCAGATCTTGATAAAAAATAACATGCAAGTAAAATTCATATTAACTTTATAGCCTATATAGATGGCACCTACTAAAGTCATTAACTCTATTTCTCTTAGCATGCAAGTTATCCGCATCATATAGGAACCCATTATATCAAATGCCACATCAACGTCCACTAGGGCCATCTATTTTTTGTTTTCCATTATTTTTTTGTGAATGTTGCAATGCAATCATCTTAATTTTTCTACTTTTAAATTTCACATTAAAATTTAAGAAATCCCGCAGCAGCACGCGGGGTATCATCTAGTTTCTCAGATAGTTGTGGCAACCACATTTCTACCCAATTCACTGTACTTATCTTTTTTCAAATCGCTGTGGCCACTGATTTTTCTAATTAATTCGTGTAACCAAATTTTTAGTTCGTTGTGGCAACTTCAATTACTTGTGAAGATCAAGACTGCCATTTTTGTTGCCTTCACACAAGAAGATAATGCTATATTGAGTACTATTGTATCTGCACCTACATGTCTAAACTTTTGCACCTATTGTAGTATCATTTTTTATGTAGGTAAGTTTCTCACTTTCTTCGTACAACTACAGCATTGACTTAGACAACCCCTGGGAAAGCCGATCGTTAGATTCTGGGCCCCCGCGTCGTCTCTCCCAGGGAGGCGACTCGGGCGGCACCCCACCGGCCTTCGCCGGGCCTCCCTCCAGGAGCTTCTCTCCACCTCGTCGCTGCTGGAGCAAGGCCTCGGAAATCCGAGCGCCTGCTAGGAAGGCGGCGACGGGGATTCTTCGGTTGCTGGCATGCTCCCGCTCAGGTGGTGGCTGCGGCTGCGCCGTCCGTAGCGGCGGCAGCGGCAGCTGCATAGTTCGGCAGATTCGGTGCCATGGGGGCCAGATCCGGGGCCTACGGGGGTGGATCTACCGGGTGCGGCAACGGAGTGGCCCTTTGGCGAGTCTAGAGACGTGCTGCACCGGTGTCAGCCGCGCGTGTGCTCCCTACTTCGTGACCTTGCGGCGGCGATGGACAGCAGCAGTGTGGGAGCGTGGCCGGCCGCGCGGAGGTATGGGCATGGTCCTATCGGCAGTCAGCGGCGCTGTCCCTAGCAAGCCTTCGCGGCGTGTACGTGAGGCACGGCGGCAGCACTGGCGGTGCCGCCGTAGGTGGTTGGAGCACGGGCCATGGAGGCGGCTTGCTACGGGAACAAATCGTCTTTTTCCTGGGAGAACCACGTGTCTTCTCTTATCCATCGTGTCAGTCACATAGAAGACTTGAGAGACTTGATCAGCAAGTACAAATGGCTCTTCCTTGTATCCAACTTGTTTAAGATCTACTGTGGTGAACCCATACATGTCTTTCGTGACACCCTTTCTGCCCTGAACCCAACGACATTTGAAAATTGGCACCTTAAAATCCGGATAGGTTAGCTCCCATATCTCCTTTATTTGTCCATAGTACTTAGTCTTATGCAAATTTTTGTCTAGAGCTTCTATACGAACATTGGAATTTTGGTATGTGCTTTTATTATCTTGGGCAATGGTGTAGAAGGTTGTAGGATCAAGAACACCGACTAGAGGGGGGGTGAATAGGCGGTTTAAAAATCTATAACACCAAGACTAGAAAAATTTAATTAGTAACAAAGAAAGGCCCTATGTCATGCTACTACTTTCTCTAATTTTGGTTTGCAACCTAGGGTGACAAGATACAATTCAAGCTCTAGTAAAGTAAATTGCTCAAAGTAAATGCAAGAATAGAAGTGAGCAAGAGAAGTAACCAAACTTGACACAAGAGTTTATCCCGTGGTGTCGATGACTTGCCGGTCACCCCTAATCCACGTTGAGGTGGATTCCAAGAATCAACCGCTCCTCTATCAAGAACTCTCTTGACCTAGAGCCGGCTTGAATCAAGGAACCGCTCCACACCTTGATTCCACTAGAGTTGCTCTTCACCACTCCGGTGAGGTGAGCACAAGACCTCTCACAACCGAAATCGGGGCTCCTCAACAATCTCCTTGGAGGTGCTCCACGAAATCCACTTCTCCAAGCCGTCTAGGGAGTGGCAACTCCAAAGAGTAACAAGTCGATGACGCTTGCTTGAAGTTTCGCTAGTGCTACAAAGCTCAAACTCTTGATGCAATGCACTAGGATGCTCTCACACTCTCAAGAATGCAATCTCTGAGCAAGTGTGTGTGAGAGAGGGATGACTCAGCTCCAATGTGTCAAGAAAGTAATCCAAATGACCAAGAGACACTCCCAATGGCCGGGTATTGGGTATATGTATCCATCCCGTAAAAAACTAGCCGTTACACTCTTTTCTGCGAAATCGCGGACCGTCCGCGGTTCAAAACCCAGACTGTCCGCCGTTATAAACCAGTGAGTCAGAGTGCATTAATTGTGTGTCAGATTTAACCGTTGGAGCCCTGGCGGACCGTCCGCGCCCCAGGGGCGGACCGTCCGCGGCTATAAGTTCCACACTACCAGAGATGAAAAACGTCTCTGGTACAATTCGAAAATGACCGGCGGACCGTCCGCGCCCTAGGGGTGGACCATCTGCTGTTCAACCCATCAACGCAATCAGAGTGACAACCTCTCTGGTACAAAACTTGAAATGAGCGGCGGACCGTCCGCACCCCAGGGGCGGACCGTCCGCCGTTCAACTCTCTTTTGCACCAGAGACGACACAAGTCTCTGGTACAATTTTAGCTAGAGGGGCAGACCATCCGCTCCCCAAGGGCGGACCGTCCGCCCTTCACTTTTCAGCTCCACCAGAGGCAAACAACCTCTCTAGTACATTTTTGAATTGTATGGCGGACCGTCCACACCCCAGGGGCGGACTGTCCGCACTTAGGCAGTCAGCTCTCAACCTTTAGTTCTTTTTCAAACTTTTCAAAAACGTCGTTAGCCCTCATGCATGCATCTAGTCATTTTGAGCAAAACGGCACTAAAGACCCGTCAAGCACGAGTACACGACCCTTCTTGATAGTACGGCTATCTATCCAACAAACCCGGTCACTTTTCATCCACTAATCACCTTGTGACCGGTAAAATGCAAAAGCCCTATTATATACCTTTGCCTTGAGCCCGAGCTTTGCACATCATCTCCAAAATATCATACGATCACAATCAAACCCTTTCCAACCGTGGATCAACCTATGCTCATTATCTCGAATGAACTCGTTAATCCACAAACCATTGTCATTAATTATCAAAACTCGAATTAGGGGTCTAGATGCTTTCAATCTCCCCGTTTTTGGTAATTGATGACAACACTAATTTTGGAGTGATAAAAAGAGTTCAAGTCAACTTTATACACAAGGCATAAGGTAGACTTAGAATTGAACTTTGGAAGAACTTACTCATTTTTCTTGAAAATTTAAGGATTGATATGAATAAATTCACCTAAGTTCGATGAGTAGAGAGAACTCCCCCTTGATATATGCATATAATTTTGAATGAAAACCAAGAGCACACACACACACACACACACACACACACACACACACACACACACACACACACACACACACACACACACACACACACACACATATATATATATGAAATGAACTTGATAAAATTAGCACGATCTCAATAAGCCACGACGATGAACATAAACCATAAGAGTATTACAAGCCAACATAGTTCATCACATATTACAAACCAAGTTCAAATTCAAGTTCAAATCACAAACCAAGTCCATGCATGACATAGAACAAAAACATGTAATGCAATAGAGTTCAACACAAATAAACATGAGTAGCAAGCGAAAGCCAAATCAAATAAAATCTCCAAGTGAAATCCATGAGCTCCCCCTAGATCCAAGCATCACTCCAAGCTCTTCTCCCCCTTTGGCATCAATTGCCAAAAAGATCAGTCCATTGGCGGCGAAGGCGGTGGTGGTGGGTAGATCGAGTAGAAGTGATCCGAGAAGCCCGTGAAAGCAGTGTGGAAAGTGTCAAAGCGCTGCTCAAGCTGCTGAAACTGCTCAGAAGTAGGCATATCCTCAAAGCGTGAGTCCAAGACTGCTATGTCAGAGTGTAGACTCTCCTGGACCCCCTGTATCTGAGTCATCATGGGCTAGAAAAACTGCTAAGTCATCGGCATCTGCATGTTCTGAAAGCCCAAGTTCATTTGATTTTGCATCTGAGTTACCAGACCCTCAATCTGACTAGACATCCCCTACAGCATGGTTGCAAAGTATTGTTGACGGCTGTTAAGTCCTAAAATCAGCCGTCAACTCCTGCAGCTTTTCATGTTCAATAATCACCAAACTTAGTTATAGGGCTTATGACTAATCGAATTCCACGAGTTTTGGTGAATTATCATTTGCAGGCACCCACATCTGTAAAACGAGGAAAACACAAGTGAACATAGATGAAATGCACAGAGTATCTTGCACCTGTGTTTCACTTAGAAGAAGGGCCCCCCAAACTAGACAAAATGGGCGTGCCAAGCAAGATGCACCCAAGGATCAATACCAGGGCCCACCTATCAGTTGTCCAGAGGAAGGTAGGCCCAGGGGAGTGCCATTTGGGCTCGGCCGACCCCCTGGGTCGCCCGCCCCCCTGGGTCGCCCGACCCCCTAGTGGGCCAAAATAGACCCATCTTTCTGCTGCAAATTCCCATGGCTCCCCTACATCTATTCCGGACGTGCATAGTACCACCTCGCAAGTCTAACCGCGGATCCACCTTTGGAGAGGCTAGATAAGGAGGAGGAGAGCACCCCATTCAACACACCACACAAGAGAAGACATGTAGAGCTCCATTGCAAAGGTGAGGCGCTGCCTAGGCTAGTGCTTAGAATAGTAGGAGGGTGAGGAGTAGTTCGGAGGGGCGCCGGCCTGTCGGCGCTCTTCTCCAACTTGTACCTCTACGGATGCTGGCTTCCTCTGGTATGAGTAAGTTAGTATTTATGATTCTTGTATTGCATAGTACTTTCATATGGGTGAGATCTATTCTCTTACTCGCGGGTTCGTCGCTCCGTATTTATACGAAGTGCTGTAGTTTGCTACGGGATATCAGACGTAGTTAGACTACAGTAGTAATTAGTAGCGTAGGCGTGGTGTCTATGCTAAGGGTTACCTTCGTTTGCCTTATATCCCACGGTCTGTGAGGTAGGCCGCAGGTGGTGACAGCCCTGTTGGTCCTTAGTAGTCCTCCACGTTCGGATATAGCGTAGAGCCGTTGGCCATAGTCTCCTGACCATTTCAGGGGTAAGCCGGTGCCCGAAGCGAGTCTTACCCGAGACATCGACCTTTAACTCATCTTTAGTGCTACTGCAGGAATCCTCTCCAGCCTTGCCACTTAATCTTGGTGTGTCCTTGGGCCGACTGAGTTAGGAGTTAGTGCACACACGTTTCCTGTGGATACGATACCCTTGAATACTCACGGGTGAAAGCTACGACGGTATCCATGCGCTTGCGGATCTAATTCGCATCGTTAAAATACCCAACAAGCTTTCTGGCGCCGTTGCCGGGGAACGGTTGCTGTTCTAACTTCGAACCTAGTTGGTCCTCGTATATTTTCAAAAACAAAAAAAATCTGTTTTCTTTTTCTTTAGCTCTACCTTCACCTCTGCTACCTATTCTACTCTCGTATCTTTTTGCTTTTCTTATCTCTACCTCTACCCCCGCTACCCTTGGAAGGTTATCCTCGTACACACCTTCCATCCCTTTGGGGTGAGTCTTTAGAGACATCCTCTCTAGACTTAGTTCCTCATCCGGCTACAAGACTCACCCTCATGCCTTACCGATCGAATCGAGTGAAATAAATTCACATTCATATCCTCGAATATCGATCGATGCCAATCAAATCAAGTGATTCAAAGTTCATTTCTTAATCCTTGAGTTTGATTGATGCCCAATAGAAGTTATGTTCATGCTTCATGAACTTCTATTGGAAGTTTAGGATGGATTGCTTTGCCACCACGTTCATCTTTGATGAAATGCAAAGCTTCCTACCTAAGGAGGGGATGAGTTGAAAGAAACTCATTTCCCTCATGACCGAACTCAGAATCGTTCATTTGGCCCACAAAGTTACACATCCTCTTTCACTATGGGGCCATGAACATTCTCGAGTTTTTCTTTCCGGAGATCAGGCCACTCTCTTCATGAGCATGAAATTTCATCACAAAGATCATGCTCCTCCTTGACATCTCCGAGGTCTTTTGTGCCAAGTCGCTACGAGTCTTACGATCATCGTAGAGTTTCCAATCATAGACACCCTTTACGATGGTTGTAGTTGGTTTTGCTTATCATAATATCTTTGCAGGGCTCGTAGTTGTATTTGTGCACTAACCTTGCAGCTTGAACGATGATAAATCAATAAATAGTGGTGAAGCTGGGAACTACATCACCATGTTAGCTGCAGGATGAACCCACATGGTCGAGCTTGCGAACATAAACAAAGCACTGCTGGGAGATAGCCCAGATTCTCAAAAAAAATCTAGTGCTTCAAGCACTTCTCACTTTTTATTTGAATAAAGTTTAGACTCCCCGGTGTTCAAAACTGGTAGGGTCCTTATTGTTTCCACCTTTGTTTTCCTTTTGAATAAAAATAGGTACAAGAATAAATGTGGGGGAGATCTCTCAAAATCACCAATTGCAAACTCTTTCATGATCTCTCCCCCAACATGTTGCACATCATCGACGGTCCAACACGCTGAAGATCAGGACAGATGGAATCCAGAGGAGGATGGTCGAACCTTTGGTTCAACCAAACAACCTCTGATTTCCCTCAGCTCCCTCTTCTTCCTCTTCAAACGATGGTTTGTACAACACTACCCTCAAGCTCCCTCACTCTTGAGTTTAAACAAATTGCATGTTGATCACTAAATTTAAACTCAATGAATCATGCCATTTCGCCATATGCACTCCATGCGCTTCCATGAATAAACTTGCATACTCTTTATTCCTCGTATTCTTTCTTGTTCTTGTGAACATCTATCTTCATAGGGACCCCATGCTATCTAAGTAATTGACTAATATGATATGATTAGATGAATGAAACCATGTTCTTCTTTGCAAAGTACTTGGGATTTCTTTTCAAAAAAATCATCAATAGCTTGTCTCCTCAAATTAATGAAATCCTACCAAAGCCAAAGTTAGATGTTCATGCTCAAACCTTCATATGCAGTTTGACTTTGCTTTGAGTTTTGTCAAATTCTTTGACCCTTGTTAGAGACTTGTCATACTCTCATGATCAAGATCACGTACACGCCCACTCGCATAGCAAACTTTGTCATCCACCCACATAATAAAACTCCATGACATACCATGACTCTTTCTCTCTAAGGTGACCATAAAGGATGTGGGCTATGCAAAAAAAAGATGCATACCCAAAGAAGGTATGCCACATGCTCAAAAGGCATGTTAGAAAAAAAAGAAAGATGCATACCCAAAGAAGGTATGCCACATGCCCACAAGGCATGTCAAAAAGAAAAAAAGAGAAAGATAGTCCACATCCATGGAAAATAATGAAGAGAGATGGATCATGCAAAGGAGTTCATCCATCCTCCACACAAAAAAAACCAAATATTCCCACACACTTGCACATCTTGATCAGATTGTATGACTCGTTCCTGCTTGGATCTTGTTTTTGACTTAACAATATAAGCAAAGCAAACATGCCTCTTTGCTCCCACCCTAAGCTCCACATAAGCCTGACCAGATGGTAGGAGAAAAGGAGACAACAACTTTGTCTTGGTGAGGATCTAAAACAAAAAGAGTGATTTGATACGTTAATTTGAGGAGCAAGACTATTCTTTTGTTTCAAAATATAAAACCCAAGTTTCTAAGCAGGAAGAGCTAGGAAATTGAAGTATGCATCGTTCCATTCTTCAATTACCTAAGAAAGCATGGTAGCCACTTCAAAGTTCACAGGACTAGAGGAAGTTTGGAATAACTTGTATGCAGGTTACATCCAAGGAGGGGCATCCAACTTAGTCCTTTCTCCTTCACTCGAGGACGAGCAAAGGCTAAGTGTGGGGGTGTTGTTGACGGCTGTTAAGTCCTAAAATCAGCCGTCAACTCCTCTAGCTTTTCATGTTCAATAATCACCAAACTTAGTTATATGGCTTATGACTAATCGAATTCCACGAGTTTTGGCGAATTATCATTTGCAGGCACCCACATCTGTAAAACAAGGAAAACACAGGCGAACACAGAAAAAATGCACAGAATATCTTGCACCTGTGTTTCACTTAGAAGAAGGGCCCCCAAACCAAACGAAATGGGCGTGCCAAGCAAGATGCACCCAAGGATCAATACCAGAGCCCACCTATCAGTTGTCTAGGGGAAGGCAGGCCCAGGGGAGTGCCATTTGGGCCCGGCTGACCCCCTGGGTCGCTCGACCCCCTAGTGGGCCAAAATAGGCCCATCTTTCTGCTGCAAATTCCTACGGCTCCCCTACATCTATTCCGGACGTGCATAGTACCACCTCGCAAGTCTAACCGCGGATCCACCTTTGGAGAGGCTACATAAGGAGGAGGAGAGCACCCCATTCAATACACCACACAAGAGAAGAAATGTAGAGTTCTATTGTAAAGGCGAGGCGCTGCCTAGTCTAGTGCTTAGAATAGCAGGAGGGTGAGGAGTAGTTCGGAGGGGCGCCGGCCTGTCGGCGCTCTTCTCCAACTTGTACCTCTATGGATGCTGGCTTCCTCTGGTATGAGTAAGTTAGTATTTATGATTCTTGTATTGCATAGTACTTTCATATGGGTGAGATCAGTTCTCTTACTCGCGGGTTCGTCGCTCCGTATTTATACGAAGTGCTGTAGTGTGCTATGGGATATCAGACGTAGTTAGACTACAGTAGTAATCAGTAGCGTAGGCGTGGTGTCTATGCTAAGGGTTACCTTCGTTTGCCTTATATCCCACGGTCTGTCAGGTAGGCCGCAGGTGGTGACAGCGCTGTTGGTCCTTAGTAGTCCTCCACATTCAGATATAGCGTAGAGCTGTTGGCCGGAGTCTCCTGACCATTTCAGGGGTAAGCCGGTGCCCGAAGCGAGTCTTACCCGAGAGATCGACCTTTAACTCATCTTTAGTGCTACCGCAAGAATCCTCTCCAGCCTTGCCACTTAATCTTGGTGTGTCCTTGGGCCGACTGAGTTAAGAGTTAGTGCACACACGTTCCCTATGGATACGATACCCTTGAATACTCATGGGTGAAAGCTACGACAGTATCCGTGTGCTTGCGGATCTAATTCGCATCGTTAAAATACCCAACAAGTATGGGTCGAAGTACCTAGCAGGAGGTGCCCATTGTGACTGCACCGGAGGCTGTGGATGTGGCATGGCATGTTGCGCTGCGGCTACTCCCATGTGAGCATCATCATCACTATCATCGCCATCATCATCATGCCCATGTGCTGCCTCATCTATGCCATCACCCGGGAAGGGAGTCAAGGGCCTCAAGAGAAAGCCTGTGTCATTCTTGAAAGGCCTAAATGGTATATGTCTGCACTCACAAATGCCTCTGAAGCTGGTCTTGGCCTTGATGATAGACATGATACATGGGGCAAAGTAATGGTTCATCTCAAGGTTTAGCCTCAGATCTGCTAGCTGATCCATGATAAGTGCAATGACATTGATTCTGTTGCCATTCATCACATGAGAGATTACATTCCAATAAAGACCTCTAATCTTGTCCTTGTTCCCGCTCTTAGGCATGAAAGTAACTCTGGTAATTTTATTTATCACAACAGGATGATGCCTAAGACCCTGGATACCCCCAAAACTTCTAGGAATACCAACATGTGCAGGCTCATAGTACATGGGGTAATCATTTTCATCAAGTGGGTTTTCTAATACAATATTCATACTTTGCTCACTAGTTATGAAATCATAATCCAACAGATTAGCTACAGCAAACTGAGCAAATGTAGCAAAATAAGTCGTCTTCCTGGTTGTCCACCATAATCTTTCTTCTACTATGTTGATCTCTAGGGTAGCATAGAACTGACGAATAACAGTCTCATTCCAATCACATCGATGCTGAAGGAAATTTGCTAACCCCATAGACTCAAATCTATCAACTAGTGCAGACATAACTGGCTATGATCTCATATGTGCTAGATCTATGGTCTAATGTTTGAATACATTTTTCTTAACTAGATGACCAAAGTAAGGATCTTTTTGTACCTCAGTTCTGAAGTAGAGAATGTTGATGTCCCGAGGCACGTTTAGCTGATTCACTAATCTTGCATTTGCATAACTCTCAGCTGTCCACTGTCTGCTAGGAAGATCTAGCCCAATCAGATCAGTGATGTCATCCTCTTCTCCCTCAACATCTTTCTTTGAAGACTCATCACCAACACCCCAACAGATGATGCAGCGGCCAAGTACACATCATCTAAGTCATCACTGTCTCTTTGTCTTTTGGAGGTCACTGTCTTCTTGATCTTTGAAGTGGTTGCTTTGAGAACCTTCCGGGGTGGCCTGAGATCAAGAAGTAATCACAAGAGACAATTATTCAAGTGTAATATCCAAGCCAAGCAAGATCATCACAACTCAGCACAATTCAGCCGAAAATTGCTCTGGCGGACCGTCCGCAGCCTGAGAGCAGACCGTCTGCGGGTCACTAAAACCCTACCGCGGACCGTCCGCTGTCAGGGGGCGGACTATCCGCGACCCATCTGTTCATGCATAGTACTAAAAAATCTCCCAAACTTTGATTCATCCATAAATTGAGTTCTAGATCAAATCTACCAACTAAATTTTAGCCATAGCATCTCCTCATCACTAGCAACAAGATCCCCAACTTTATTTCACAAATCCATGGTCCAAAAATAGATCAGAGCACCCCCAAACCCTAGCCTCTTTCATGATGAAATCCAAGAACATATGGAGAGAAATCAATGAAATACCGAGAGGACATAATGGAGAGTTGCAAGAAAAGTCCGGGGAAGTGTTCGGACCGTCCGGGAACCACGCCGAAAAGCCTTGGCCTTGTCGTCTCCCCCCACGTGCTTGAGAGAGAAAGAGAGAAACTTTTCGAGGGAACGGCTGCGGTTTGGTGAGGGAAGTGAAAGAGACACCCCATATAAGTCAAGTCTGGCCGGCCCCACCATCCTGCGCAGGCGTGGACCGTCCACGGTCCTTGGGCGGACTGTCTGCCTTTGAAAAATCTAACCAACAACCGCTTGGAACTGCCTCTGGTAAATTTTTCTCACCAAAGGCGGACCGTCCGCGGATCCATAGCGGACCGTCCGCACTTTGCCCAGCGGACTCATCACCGGTGTATCCGTAGCTGGCCTGTTGCACCGATGACCTGCGGACCGTCCGCGGTCCTTTGGCGGACCGTCTGCCCTTATAATTTTGAGGCTGAAAACCTTTCTGCCGAGCCTCTGGTGAACAGATTCCATGAACGGTGGACCGTCCGCCTCTTACATGTGGACCATCCGCGCTACCAAAATTCAGACTGCCCAGAAATTTGCCAACTTTCACCATTTCAACTCCAAAATGGGATCATTGCTCATATAAAAATCTAAAAATCTCAAAACTTGTATAAAAACCTTCCAAAGACTCATTTGAGCGAGTAATAACAAAAAATCAAAAATAAATCAAGTAAGATCATGAAAACTCATAAATAGCTCAAAAATGCCCCAAAAATTCAGAAAATTGAAACATAGATGCATTGAAGAGCCACATGACACATATGCAAGTTTTCAAGCCACATTTGAGAAGTCAATGATATTTAGCTCATTCCTCAACTTGCAAAATCTAGATTCATCCAATAACTTGGTAAATATATCGGCTAATTGATCATCCTTGCCAATACCTTGATATCACCCTTGTTCACATGATCTCTAAGAAAATGATGACGGATATCAGTATGCTTGGTTCTTGAATGTTGCACCGGATTAGTTGCAATTTTCCAGTGCTTTCATTATCACACAATAAGAGAATTTCATCAAACTTCACACCAAAATCAAGAAGAGTTTGCTTCATCCATAATAATTGTGCACAACAACTTCCGGCCGAAATATATTCCGCTTCGGCGGTTGAAAGAGCCATGGAATTTTGCTTCTTTGAAGACCAAGAAACAAGAGATCTTCCAAGAAATTGACAACCACCGGAGGTACTTTTTCTATCAACCTTGCACCCCGCATAATCCGAACCAGAAAACCCAACCAAGTCAAAATGAGCACCCTTGGGATACCACAAACCAATATTTGGAGTGTATTTCAATTATCTCAAGATTCTTTTAATGGCGGTCAAATGACATTCTCTAGGTGCGGCTTGAAATAGTGCACACATGCAAACACTAAACATGATGTCGGGGCTAGATCCGGTCAAATAAAGCAAACTATCAATCATAGAACGGTAAAGTTTTTGGTCAACCGGGTTACCTCCCTCATCTAGGTCGAGATGCCCATTGGTGGCCATAGGAGTCTTGATTGGTTTTGCATCTTCCATACCAAATTTCTTCAAGATATCCTTCACATATTTAGATTGACACACAAAGGTGCCTTTCTTGAGTTGATTGATTTGAAGTCCAAGAAAGAAACTCAATTCACCAATCATGGACATCTCAATCTCCTTAGACATCATTTCACCAAATTCCTCACAAAAACTTGGGTTAGTTGAACCAAAGATAATATCATCAACATAAATTTGGCAAACAAATAAATCCTTACCAATAGCTTTAGTGAACAAAGTAGTGTCAACCTTACCAATTTTGAAGCCCTTAGAGATAAGAAAATCCCTCAATCTTTCATACCAAGCCCGTGGAGATTGCTTAAGTCCATAAAGAGCTTTTGAGAGCTTGTATACATTATTTGGCTTCTTGGGATCATCAAAACCGGGAGGTTGCTCAACAAATACAAGTTCACTAATCTTGCCAATCAAGAAAGCACTTTTCACATCCATTTGAAATAGTTTTATGTTGTGAGAGCAAGCATAAGCTAATGAAATTCTAATAGCTTCTAATCTAGCTTCGGGAGCAAAGGTTTCACCGAAATCCAAACCTTCGACTTGAGTGAAGCCTTGAGCCACCAATCTTGCCTTGTTTCTCACAACCATTCCATCTTCATTTTGCTTGTTTCTAAAGACCCATTTAGTGCCAATGACATTATAATTCTTGGGCCTCTCAACTAGATCCCAAACTTGATTCCGGGTGAAATTATTCAATTCTTCATGCATAGCATTCACCCAATCTGGATCCCTCAAAGCTTCATCTTCACGGTTAGGTTCAAGAAAAGATACAAAAGAATAATATTCACAAAATGAAGCAATGCGAGATCGAGTTTGGACACACTTACTAATATCACCCATGATTTGATCCACGGGGTGATCCTTTGCAAGAACATGATGAATTCATTGAGGAACAATGGGCTCTTGTGTTAATGTAGAAGGTGAACTAGATGAACCCACTTGATCTTGTACTTGAAAATCATCATTGCTTGAATCTTGTACAATTGGTTGTGCTTGATCACTTGAGATAGAAGTTGAAGGATTTACTCTAATAGAAATAGAAGGACCATCTTCATCCTCATCTTCTTCTCTTGGTCTAACATCACCAATTGACATATTCTTCATTGCATTTCTCAAGCCATCGCTTCTAACATCATCAAGATTTTCTTGTTTATTATGAGACCCATTGGTTTCATCAAACTCTGCATCATATACTTCTTCAACAATGCCATGAGTTTTATTGTAGACCCGATAAGTCTTGCTACAAGATGAATACCCAAGAAGAAAACGTTCATCACATTTGCTTTGAAACTTTGATAACCGAGTTTCCTTCTTGAGAATATAGCACTTGCAACCAAACACTCTAAAATATGAGATATTTGGCTTCCTTCCAATAAGCAATTCATATGGGATCTTGTTATGAAATCGTTGGCAATATAATCTATTAGAAGCATGAGAAGACGTGTTAATTGCTTCGACCCAAAAGCTATTCGAAACATTGTACTCGAAGAGCATTGATCTTGCCATATCAATCAAGGTCCTATTCTTCGTCTCAACAATACTATTTTATTCCGGAGTGTACTTGGTTGAGAATTCATGCTTGATTCCTTTCTCATCACACCATTCCTCAACTCTTGTGTTTCTAAACTCACTTCCATTGTCACTCTTCACTTTCTTTACCTTGAGCCCAAATTCATTCTCGGCCCTTATTATGAATCTCTTGAATATGTCATAT
This sequence comes from Panicum virgatum, assembly GCF_016808335.1. NCBI lineage: Eukaryota > Viridiplantae > Streptophyta > Magnoliopsida > Poales > Poaceae > Panicum > Panicum virgatum. The sequence continues at coordinate 22,946,241 of NC_053151.1, forward strand.
GTATCGACCTTGTCATGAAGAAAGAAAACCCATGTATATCTTGAGTAACCATCCACAACCACAAGACAATAGCAATTTCCACCAATGCTTCTATATGTTGTAGGACCAAATAAATCCATATGCAATAATTCCAATGGTCTCTCGGTTGACATAACACTTTTGGTGGGATGAGCATTTGCAACTTGCTTTCCGGCTTGACATGCACTACATAGCTTATCTTTTTTAAACTTCACATTCTTCAAGCCAACTACTAAATCATGCTTCAAGAGTCGGTTAAGTTGTTTCATACCAACATGACCAAGTCTTCTATGCCATAACCAACCCAAAGATGATTGTGAGAACAAACAAGTAGACAAGTTTGCTTCTTTAGTAGAAAAATCCACAAGATATACATCCTCATGTCTAAATCCCGTAAAGATGTGATCTTTTCCATCCAAACGAGTCACTATAACATCATCTTTAGTGAAGCTACACTTATAACCAAAATCACAAAGTTGAGTGACCGCCAAGAGATTGAACTTGAGAGAATCAACCAACAATACTTTTGAAAGAGAATGGTCACTAGAGATAGCAATTGTACCAATTCCTTTGACCTTGCCTCGGCTATTGCCACCAAAAATGATATCACTATAGCCAACCACATTATCATCAAGTGAGGAAAACATCTTTGGATCTCCGGTCATATGTTGAGTGCATCCACTATCAAGCACCCAATGTCTTCCTCCAGCCTTTTAATTTACCTACAAAAGAGAAGTAACTCTTTTAGGTACCCAAATTTTGTTGGATCCTTGGATGTTAGTGACCAAGGTTTTAGGCACCCAAATGGCATTCTTTTTATCACCATATATAGGTAACCCAACATATTTGGCACAAACACTACCCTTAGAATCTTTCATAAGAATATAACTAGAATCAAAGGATATAGGTTTTTTGTTTGAGCAATTCTTTTCAACATGGCCCATATTGTTGCATTTCTCACAATATGGCCGTCCATCACTCTTCACAAATGTGGTCTTGGTAGCATAGAATGCCTTCTTACCTTTCTTAGGAATATATCCAAGACCTTGCCTATTCAAGGTGAATTTTTGACTTGACCAATGATGATTGAATTTTGCTCTACTATCATAGCACTTGCTCAAATCATTGGTCAAGCAAATCACCTCCTTCTTCAATTTTTCATTTTCCAAGACAAGTGACTCATCACGAGAAGATTTATCACTTGTGCTACATGAGCGGTTAGTAGAGCTAGATACATGACAAGATTTGCAAGTTTCACTACTAGCCCCCATGCTCAACTTAGCCTTATCCTTGTGATCAAGCAAGGAGTTGTGAGCTTCCTTAAGCTTCTCATGAGTTTCTTTAAGATTCTCATGAGAGGTCTTTAGCCCCTCATAGGAAGCTTAGAGTGAACCATACTACAACTCCAAATCCTTCAACTTTTCCTTTTCCTTGATCACAAGTTCACCGCCATCGGTGAGCATGTCTACAAGATCATCTTATCAAAATTCTTCAAATTCATCATCTTGTATTACCTTTGCACCACCCTTTGCCATAAGACAATGTGATGTGGAGAAGAGTGATAGAGCCTCCTTGATGGCGATCCCGGCAACTCCCTTGGATGGCTTGTCATCATCATCATCATCATCATCATCATCATCATTATCATCATCGGAGCTTGCATCGGTATCCCACTCAACAAAGTAGGCTTGATCATTTCTCTTCTTTTTGATGAACTTCTTTTTCTTCCTCTCATCATTTTTCTTGTCTTTCTTGTTTTTGTTATTTTTCTTGTTTGGGCAATTTATGATAATATGACCCACTTCACCACATTGAAAACAAATCTTGTCAACAAATGGATTTTTCCTTGACGATTGCCCTCTCTTGCCAAGGTTTTTATTGCTCATCATTCTATTGAATCTCTTGACAAAGAGAGCCATCTCTTTGTCGTGGTGTGGCAAACCACAGCCGAGTGGCGGAATGCACCCGCCTAAGCCCAGAGGGTGAGTACTCGGGGGTTAGCTAGTTATTAGTTCGATCTCGCTCAAGAACATGATGAACACAGCCAGTTAGAGTGGTTCGGGCCGCCGGAGCGTAATACCCTACGTCCACTGTGTGTTGTATTGCTTGAGTCTGGGTCAGCCTGGAGCTGAGTCCAGCGTGTGTCTGAGTGTGCTCTAGCGTGCTTGCTGTGTACAGCGAGCCGTTGGGTCCCCGACAGATGGGCCCATCGATGTAGTACAAAATAACATACTGCTCATACATTATGGCGTTGCAGGCGAAGGAGATCTCTCTCCAGGATTTTCTTACCTGCTCCTGGAGTCCCCTGTTCAGCGTGTCCAGGTGCTGTCTTGTCGGGATGGCGCCAGGCGTAGCAAGTGGCGTCGCCTGCCACGTAGCTGAACGGGCTGTGTAGCTTGTGGCGTAGGAGGCATGATAAAATAGAGCCATGTCGTCATATCCAATTAATGAGGCAGGCGGCTCTGCGCGGGTGCGGCACAGGCGGCTGCACAGTGTACCTCGGTAATACGCAATCTACAGTGAGGTCTGACAAGCTCTGCCCCGCGAGCCGTGGCGGCAGAGCACGCCTCAACCCCCCCGCATCGAATGCGGTGGGTGGGCGAGCCTTCCAGCAGAAGACTCGCGCCTGCGCCCATGGAACACGTGGTGGCTCCGGACCCCCCGGTGATATGTTAGCTCTACGCGCGTGGGAGGTCCGGACGGGCGTGAGGAGGTTCCGGACCCCCCGGTGATATGTTAGATCTCGATGGCTAGCTCGGAGCTTCCCTTCCTCGGGGACACGTGGCGTCTCCGGACCCGTCCCAGAGCGGAGAGCGGATCCGGGGCCGTTGGCCTGGTGAGGTAAGAGCCTGTCCTGTGGGCCCCGGTTGCTCCACCCTTTACCGCGTAGTTACGGATGACTACGCGGGTCCTGCCTTGCTGCAGTAGAAGTGGGTATCCCTGCTACAGGGTACCGACAGTGGCCCCCGGGCCCACCTCGGGGGAGGTTCGAACCCGCTGGTGGGGCCACTACTGCGATTTGGCCCTGCATAGCTTAAAGCCTCTCACTGCAGGGGTCTTGACCGGCCTTGACCATCCATCGGGTTGGTTGCTACCTCATCACATCGCAACGGCTTACTGACTTGTGGCCCCCACGCACAGTGGTTCACCTAGTCACACACGCGATGCTCGGCATTGTTGCGGCCGGAGTAAACGGGATATTTACTACCGGCGCAGTTCCCGAAAAGCTTGGTCATGCCAGCGCTTAATACGCGCACGTCAGCTGAGCTTCCGCCTCGCTTCACGCGTGGGAGACGGTTCAGATCCCGCATTTTCACACCTTTGTTTGTTACCCGCTCTCCCTGACAGGCGGATCTGGGCCCCCTTGTCATAGACTGGGCGGTTAACACCAGGTGCGGGCGTCACTTGGGTTCCAGAGACGGTTCCGGGGCGTGCCAGTTGGGTCAGGCTACATAAAGGGGCGAACCGCATACTGCGGTTACTTTCCCGCACTCGCCTTCTCCCTTCTAACCTTTGCGCCCCTTTGCCTTCGAACTTCCTCGCCCCTTGCTCCCCCGCGTAGATTTCACCTCCTTGGAGAAATGGCATCCCTTGCTCATCCCCACCGTTTCCAGACTAAAGAAGAGCTGAGCACAGTGCGCCACCTACTTGGGTGGAGTGCACAGGAGACTGCTTGGGGGATTCGAGCAGGCTCGGTTCCCCTCGGCAACCTGCGTGTCGGGGAGTTTGTGCTGTTCATCTCGCACATCTCCACTGGCTTGGGGCTGCCGATCTCCTCCTGCCTGCTGCTACTGGAAAATTTTGGCCTCCAGCTTCAACACCTCACGCCGCACTCCATCCTCCTGGCGGCCATCTTCATGCACCTGTGCGAGATGTTTGTGGGGGTGCGGCCCTGCGTCATCCTCTTCCGCCACTTCTTCCAGTTGGTGAAGTCCGGGAAGAGCAAAGACGAAGTGGGGGTATACTATTTCCAGACGAGGAGCGACCTGCGGTCGCCGTACATCCCCGGGCTCAATGGCGAAAAGTGGGAGGAGTGGCGCAAGGAGTGGTTCATTGCCACCGCTGAAGCCAACGAGCGCCTGGTCATGCCGACCGAGGGACCCGCCTCTGACCGGGGATCCTGGAGGGCCAAGCCGTCCCTGCTGCCGGATTTCGACTCCGTGCTGGGCAAGATCTGGTCGCTGGCGGAGAGCGGCCTCACCTCACTGCACGTGCTCGGAGATTTCCTGAAGTGGCGGATCGCCCCCCTGAAGCAGCGACCGCGCCCTGCTTGGAGCTTCACCGGGCTCAACGACTACAGCAGGACCCACCGCGGGGAGGGCAGCGACCTGACCCAGGAAGCCTTGGAGGTCCTGGTACGGGCGGTGACGGGGGAAGTCTTCATCCCGGAGCACCTAATCCTTCCCCAGGGCATCGTCCCCCTCTGCGAGGACTCGCGCCTGAGGACGGCGGTGCTGGCTACCCTGCCGATTCTCGACGACGATGGGCTGGCCGCACGCCAGGCCGGAGGCGACCCGAACCGTGGGCTCCGGATCACTGGTGCGTCCGGGGATCAAGCTATGCCTAGCGCCGCGGGGTCCGGCCCCACTTCAAAGGGCAAGCAGGCCGTGGCTGGCAGCGCCGCCACCAGTGGTCCCAGCTAGGTCCGGAGCAGCCCCGGCGCATCGTCGGGAGATGCAGGTCGGCGCAGGTTACACAGGGGCGACGGGACCTCAGTCACGGAGCCCACCGCGAAGCATCAGAGGACCGCTAAGGGCGCGGGCCAGGGTAGCTCCCAGGCCTCCGGCCCTCGCGGGTCCTCCGGGGTGACCGCGCTGCCACCATCACCGCCGAGAGATAGCTCCCTCCGGTAGGAGCAGCAGCGGCAGTAGCCACGGGAGCAACAGCAGCAGCGACAACAGGGGCAGCAGCAGGAACAATCCCGGGTTGCGCCTCCGTCACCGCCACGGGAGCTGCGGCAGCAGCAGAAGAAGTCGTCGGGCCTCCGTGGTCGCTGGATACTCGGCGCTTTTGGATTAGTGTTATTCTGCACACTCCCCTTGTTCTAGGTGCTCTGTTTTTTGCTGAAGGCTTCTTTTCTTTGTTGCCAGGGCCCCTCTTCCAAGAAGTTCTTCCACCATCGCCGGCTCATCGGCTGGCGCCTAGGCGACCGGGGCCTCGGCGGCGACAGTGGGAGCGACGGCGGGTGCGGGAACCTCGGGTGCAGCGACCTCTGATAACCCGGTGGTGCCCGATGCGGCGGTGGCAGGCGCGCCATCATTAGGCTCAGCAACGCCTGACACAGCGGCGGCGGATGAGCTAGTGCTGGGCATAGCCGCACCCGATGCAGCGGCGGTGGATACGCCAGTGCTGGGCGCAGCCGCACCCGACGCAGCGGCGGCGGAGGCACCAGTGCTGGGCGTAGCCTCACCCGACGCAGCGGCGGTGGAGGCGCCAGTGCTGGACGTAGCCGCACCCGACGCAGCGGCAGCGGTGGGCGCGACAGCGACAAGTGCTGCAATGGTGAACACAACGGCTACCGAGGCCCCGATGCATGCTCCGGAAGCTCCCACCTCCAGCTCCGATCCTGTAGCGGAGGAGGAGTTGTAGGTGGTCTTTGGCAGGCAGCTCCTGCAGGGCCCCTCGGAGGAGGAATCGACTCCCCGCCCTAAGGTGCTGGTCCAGGCCCGGCGGTCGATAGAGGAGGCAACCTCTTCTGCCGAGGCAGCCTTCCGACGGGAGTGGACTACCCTGGAGAGCGAACGCCAGTGCCTCTCCGACTGGCACACCCGCCTGGAGGCGCACACGAAGGCTGAAGCCTCCCATGCTGCGGAAGCTCGGTCCAAACTCAAGGCCAACCAAGAGGCCTACCGAGTCAACCTTCGGAAGGTGTTTGACCTGGAGTTCGCAGTATCGAGCCGGGAAAAATCCCTTGCACAGCGGGAGGAGGCTTTTGCCCTGGAGGTTGTCAGCTTCGCGGCTCAGCGGTCCGAACTTGAGACTGGCCTCGCGGCCCAACGGTCCGAGCTTGAGACTCGCAACCAAGGTCTCGAGGTCCGGAGGCAGGAGCTCGACAATCTCTCTGCAACTCTGCAGGGATGGCTCGAGCAGCTGCAGGAGAGGGCCAGCAAGCTGGTAGTTGCCGAGGCGGAGCTAGAGGAGGACCGGAAGTCCCTCGATAAGCGGGAGTCCCACGCCGCCAACATGGAGAAGCAGGTTGGGCGCCAGCGCGACTCCCTCAAGAAGCAGAAGGAGTGGGCGGAGAAGAAGAAGGCCGAGCTCGAGGAGAGGTCCCATGAGGAGGAGGTGGCCAAGGCGGCCCTGGACACCCGGGTGCAGGAGGCGGTCTAGGAGGCGGTCCGGAAGCTCCAGGAGGACCAGCGCGTGGGGGTCAGTGTATCGCTGACTGGACGACCGAAGCGGGCTTAGCACTGGTGCCACTTGGAATGAGCCCAATCCAAGTGGCGGAGCCACCAGCTTCGATTGCTGACGCCCTCCCAGTGTTAAACTCCGCTTCGGATAGGCTCCGGCGTCTAGAGCCGGTCCTTACTGGCCAACTTGAAGCCGAGGGTCGCGAGCTGAACCGGATGGTGGCGGAGCACATCCTGACCTGCCTCCGGAGCCACGACCCGGCCATCTCGCTAGCGCCCGTGGTCGATGGTCCTATGGCGGAGACAGAGGCCGCCGCCCGGGAAGGCGTGCGGGACGTCGTTGATTTCGTCGCCGCCTACTTCAAGCGGGAGCCTGCAGACCCTTGAGCTGGGCATTGTACCTTTGTTTTTCTTTTGCGTTATGTAAGAAACATTGTACTAGTTGAAAATTTTGAAATAGAAGAAAATTTAACTTAGCTATTTGTCAGTTGCTGGTTTGCGATATGCAGCACCCCAGCGCCCTGGCCCCCTGGCGGATAGGTTCAGTTGTTTGGACCTATCTGCCACTCGAGCCGTAGAAGGCACTCCGGACCCCCGTATGAGGCTGGGCAAGCGTCCTTGGGAATAGGTGTAGCATAGTTTGCAAGCCGAGCGGGCATCTTATTCCCTTCCCTGTGTAGCAGAAAGAACTACAGAGAGGAGAATCAAACTTGCTTGTTTGGTAGTAATGATACTGCGACTTAGCTATTTGACGCATGCAGGATCGATCCTTGGTGTCTGGCTCAAAGCAAACGCCCCGGCCCCCTGGGAGATAGACTCAGTTGTTTTGAGTCTGTCTACCACCGAGACTGGACCTCGATCTGCATGAAACCTTTAAAGTGGATGCCCGACCCCCTGGTAGGTAGACTCAATGATTTGAGACTAGGTACCACCAGCCAAGGTTTAACCTGTGTACCACTTTGAAAGTTACAGCTTAGTAGCAGGCCCACGGGATCTATTCTGGACCGGCCCCCAGGCTAGACGAGGTCCGGAGCTCCAGATGCATAGGTCCTGGTAGTTCAGTGTTTGTTACAAAGTGGTGGAGTGTGTAGTCTTAGGGTGCGGGACTAGGCTAAGGCGCTACACAGGGCTCCGGACCACTCCCGGAAACAACACGACTTTTTCGGACCTGGCTGCGACGCTCCAGACCCTTCCTAGCAGTGGGTGAGGTCAGTCTATCGCACTCGATCCTTTGAGGTATGGTGCTGGACCTGTCGTGCAGGACTTAGGAAGCCAACTCTTGGGCTAGAACGAGGTCCGGGCCCCTAATTACCCAGCTCCAGGTACTAGAGCACTCGTTACAGGGTGGTGGAGTGTGTAGGCTTTGGGTACGGAACCGGCTAAGTGGCTACACAGGACTCCGGACCACCCCAGGAAACTAGCACCCCCTCTCCAGAGCAGGTCTCTAGGGGTCCGGACTCCTCTTCCTAGCAGCAAGAGGGTCCGGACCTGTACGGGAGTCCAGCAACTCAATACAGATCTTAGTTGTAGTGACCAGAGTGGAAGTCCGCGTGGGGGTTAGGAAAGTAAAATATCGAGAATCGAAATGCGAAATTAAATTTTGACACAAAGACAGAACTGGGGTAAATTTTTCCTTTGCAACTTGATGTACATGGCTTGCGCGATGGATGCCAGGGGCCGGGTTTACGAGGGCGGACCTCTACCGCTCTAGGCGCGCGTTAATACTTGCCGATGGTGCGATGGATGCCAGAGGCCGGGTTTACAAGGGTAGACCCCAACCGCTCTGGGACGCACGCTGATTCTATCTTATTACAAAGGAAAAATTCATTTCCCTGCTCTGCCTAAGTGTAAAACTTACGCAGATGCTCTATATTCCATGGGTTGGGCAGCAGCACTCCATCTTCTGTGGAAAGGCGAACGCATCCGGGCTGGCATACTTCTGTAACCTTGAAGGGCCCCTCCCAGCTGGGGGAGAGTTTGTGGAGCAGCTCGCCACCTTCGTTCGTCAACGAAGTCCACATCGTCGCGCCGCAGCTGTTCCTGCATGGACTCATCAAAAGCTTGGACCCGTGGTGAGCCCAGGTGAATTTCTGGGGGAAGGCATGCTTCAGCCCCGTAGACCAGGAAGAATGGAGTCTCCCCGGTAGCCCGGCTGGGTGTGGTCCGGTTGCCCCATAGCACGCACAGAAGCTCATCAACCCATTTGGCACCATGCTTCTTCAAGCAGTTGTAGGTGCGGGTCTTGAGTCCCCTGAGCATCTCTGTATTCACTCTCTCAACCTGTCCATTGCTGCGGGGATGTGCCACAGACGCAAAGCATAGCTGGATGCCGATGTCCTCGCAGTACTCTTGGAAGAGTCTGCTTTTGAATTGGGTCCCGTTGTCCGCAATGATGCGGTTTGGGACGCCAAATCTGCACACAATGGACTTGAGAAATGCGACTGCCGACATTTTGGTGATGTTCACCACAGGGGTAACCTCTGGCCACTTTGTGAACTTGTTGATGGCGACGTAGAGGAACCAGTACCCACCGACGGCCCGGGGGAATAGCCCCAGGATATCCACACCCCACACGGCAAATGTCCATGAGGGCAGAATCACTTGCAGAGCTTGAGCCTGTGTGTGTATTTTCTTTGCATGGAACTGGCATGCTTTGCAGGACTTTACCAGCTCAGCCGCATCCTAGAGTGCTGTCGGCCAGTAGAAGCCATGCCGAAAAGCCTTGCCAACAAGCGTGCGAGATGAGGAATGGCTTCCACACTCGCCTCCATGGATCTCCGCGAGCAACACGCGGCCCTCCCCCTGGGAAATGCACCGCATGAGGATACCATTGGCGCCACGGCGGTAGAGATCCCATTCTACAACGGCGTAGCGTTTAGCCAATCAGACTATGCGCTCAGCGGACACATCGTCATCAGGGAGGATGTTGTCTTTCAGGTAGTCCCGGATCTCGGAGATCCATGCGTCGGGAGCTCCCTGAGTAGGTGGAAGTTCGGCAGGCTAGGTGGTAGGTCTCAGCAGACGTCTTTCGAAGACGCCCTCGGGCACGGATGCCCAGGTAGATGCTCTCGCGGAGAGATCATCTGCTGCTGAGTTGAGTTCGCGGGGAACATGTTGCAGTTCCAAGGCGTCGAAGTCCTTCTCAAGCTTCCTCAAGTGGATGAGGTATGCCGCGAGCTGGGGATTGTTGCAGCTGCAATCCCCTCGGACCTGCCTGATGATTAGCTGAGAGTCCCCCTTCACCAAAAGCTGCCGGACCCCCAGAGACAGGGCTTGGGTCAGGCCAAAGATCAGAGCTTCGTACTCCATCATGTTGTTGGTGGCCTTGAACTCAAGGTGCACCATGTACTTCAGCTGATCTCCATTTGGGTCGATGTGGACCACACCAGCTCCAGCCCACTTCTTGCAGATGGACCCGTCGAAGAAGAGTGTCCAGTGGGGCTCAGTGAAGACTGGTGTCCTGATTTCCGGCTCCGAGGGTCCGGCGTTGAAGTCCGGGTTCCCAGAATTGCTTGCGAAAGGAGTCCATTCCGCTATGAGATCAGCCAGTATCTGGCTCTTGACTGCATGGCGAGGCTGGAAGTCCAGTTGGAACTCAGCCAACTCTGCTGCCCACTTGGCGATGTTGCCCATGGCGTTGGAGTTGTGCAGTATCGCTCTTAGCGGGTATGAGGTCACTACAACAACTCGGTGTGCCTGAAAGTAGTGGCGCAGCTTCCTGGATGCAATAAGTATTGCATAGATAAGCTTATGTGTCTCAAGATACCTGGCCTTCGCCTCATGGAGGACTTCGCTGATGTAGTAGACTGGCTTTTGGATGGTCCGGACCCTGGCAACCAGGTCTGGTTCACCTTTATCCACCACATCAGGTCCTTGGACCCCCAGCGGTTCGGGGTTCCCACTGGGACGAGGCTTCTCCGGACCCCCTAGTCCGGGGTCCGGACCTTCAGGCAGAGGTGAGGCTGACAGGCCCCCGTGTCTGGGGTCCGGCTCACCATCCTTGGCCGGGGAGACCCTAGCATCCCCTGGCGAACTTGCTCCGTGCTCTCGGTGACCAGCACCATGCTGACCGCCTCCGCAGACGCAGCAAGATACTGAAACAACATCTCACCTGGCTCTTGAGCCACCAATACTGGTAGTGAGGTTAGATGCTGCTTCAGTTTCTAGAAGGCTTGTTCAGCCTCTTCGGTCCAAGAGAATGGACCGGACCTCCTCAATAGCTTGAAGAAGGGGAGGGCCCTCTCAGCTAGCCTCAATATGAAGTGGCTAAGAGCTGCGAGAGATCCAGTAAGCTTCTGGACGTCCTTGATGCGGCAAGGAGGCCTCATTGCCTCGATCGCCTTGATCTTGGCTAGGTTTGCCTCTATGCCTCAATGAGAGACCAGGAAACCCAGCAGCTTCCCTGCCGAGACGCCGAAGATGCACTTCTCGGGATTCAGCTTCGTGCGCGTGGTGCGCAGCCGGTCGAAGACGAGGGACAGGTCCTCAACTAGTGTTGACCCTACCTTGGTCTTGACCACAATGTCATCAACATACACCCAGGGTTTACCTAACAGTCGGTAACCGGTCCGGTTTGACCGGTACCAAACCGGTCCAAATTCAAAATTTAAATTTAAATTCAAAAAAATGAAAAATTTCCAAAGAATTCCTAAAAATACTTCAAGGTGCGACGAATTTAATGGTGTCAAATTTTCTCAAAAATTCGTTCATTTAGTATAGTTTGCGGGGATTTGAAGTTAAACAAAAAAAACGTGCATACAAAAGTATACAAATACAATGTAAAAGTAGTACAAAAGAGGGTTGGAGGGTTCATTTAGACTAAAATATGTTATACAAACATTTATTTAGTATACTTTGCGGGCATTTGAATTTAAACCAAAAAAGAAAAAAATTTGAATTTAATCCGGTTACCAGTCAACCGACCGGTTACCAGTCAAACCGGCCGGTAACCCGGTCAAACCGCCCGGTAAACCGGTCTAACCGGCTGGTATACCGGTACGAACCATTTCAACGGGGGAATTTGAATTCAAATTTGCGTTTGTCCGGTTCCGACCGGTAACCGGTCAAACCGGTCCGGTTAGCCGGAACCAGAGGCCGGCGGTTAGGGGCGAACGGTCGGATAATAAAACCCTGCATACACCTCAACAATATCTCTGACTAGGTTACAGAAAGTTTTGTTCATAGCTCGTACAAACGTGGGTAAGGAATTCCGTAGACCATATGGCATAACAATATAGCAATAAAGCCCATCTATTGTTAGAAAAGCAGTATGCTTCCTATCCTCTCTAGACATCTGAATCTGGTGGAAACCAGAGTATGCATCTAGGAAAGACAAAAGGTCGCACCCGGAGGTGGAATCCACAATCTGATCGATACGCGGAAGAGGATAGGGGTCTCTAGGACATGCCTTGTTGAGGCTGGTGTAGTCGATGCACATCCGAAGCTTCCCGTTGGCCTTTGGGACGACGACCGTGTTGGCCAACCACTCGGGGTGGTGGACCTCCTCGATGAAGCCAGCGTGTAGGAGCTTGCGGACTTCTTCATGGATGAAGTTCTGCCGCTCCACGGACTGCTTCCGAGGCCTCTGGCGCACCGGCGTGGCCTCAGGGTAGATCCTCATATTGTGCTCGATCACTTCCCTGGGGATCCCGGGCATCTATGACGGTTCCCAGGCAAACACGTCCACATTTGCCCAGAGGAAAGCGATGAGCGCGTCTTCCTATTTCTCCTCCAAGTTCCCCACGATGCGGATGGTCCAGGAGAAGTCCGCTCCGATCTGCACTGTCTTCACGGGTACATCGTCCGGATCAGACGACTGAACCTTAGGCACCTTTGCTGGTGCCCTGGGTTGCGAGGTGGACGGGTCTTCCTTGGAACGTGCAGGATCTGCCGCCAGAGCATGCAGTCTCTCAACTGCAGCGACGGCAGCGGTGCGGTCACCCTGCACGGTGAGGACACCGGCAGAGGACGGCATCTTCAAGACCAAATACCCGTAATGGGCAATGGCCATGAAGCGGTAGAGAGCCGGCCGACCAATGATGGCGTTGAACGGGAGGTTCACCTCCGCAACATCGAACTGAACGCTCTCTGTGCGGAAGTTCTCCTCAGTCCCGAACGTAACAGGCAGTGTGATGCTCCCAGAGGGAACACCGGATGTGGGCCCACTCTAGAGAATGGGCGAGAGGGAGTCAGCTTGGACTCCGGGATCTGCAGCTGCTTGAATACTGCATAGCTGATGACGTTGAGGCCAGCCCCACCGTCGATCAGCATGTGATAGAGCCTCACGTTGGATATGACAGGAGCGGTGACTAGAGGTAGTACACCGGCCCCAGCCATATTCTCCGGGCAGTTGGATGGCCCGAAAGAGATGGTAGTGTTCATCCACCTTTGATGCGGCGCCGCCTTCAGGACCCCCGGCTTCACCGAAAGGACCTCTCGGCGAAGGGTCTTCACGTCCCGCCAGGAGACAAGCTCCCCGCTTCCGCCGTACATTACGTACAGCTTCTTGCGGCGGTTGTCGTTGTCGGAGTCGGAGTTGTCGTCGTGGTACACGCCCTTCAGTTCCCGAGCGGGGGATTGGTACCCCAGCTCCTTCTCCCCGGCCGTGGCCCTGCTGTCGGAGGCCTTTTCCTTACCGGGCCGCTGGCGAGGAGGGGGTGAACTGTCCTTGGAGGACTGCTCACACCGCCCACTGACCCGCTTCACGAGCTTCTGGATCTCGCGGCAGTCAGCGGCGCTGTGGCGAGCGGTGTGATGTATTGGGCATGAACCTCTGCCGTCACCTTGCGGGCGAGGGCGTTTGCCATGAGCATTCTGGCCCCCAGCCGCTGCCACAGCAGCTGGTGCCGCTGCTGCTACAGCTGGACCGCCAGGTTGCGGCTCCCCGCAACTCCGATTCTTGTTCTTCTTCTTCTTGCCACCGCCCTGAGCGGTAGCACTGGAGCCACCAGCTTTGGCGTCTTCATCTTGGGGGGCTGAGTGCCATGTGCGGCCCTTAGCGGCCCTGGCACATTTGTCTGCCAGGGAGAAAAGCGTGGTAACGCTTTCCACCTCGTGCGTCGCCAGCTTCTCGAGCATCTTCTCGTCACGTACCCCCTGACAAAAAGCAGTGATAATAGATGCATCGAAGATACGAGGAATGGTACCCTGTACCTTGGTGAAGCGCGAGATGAATGCCCGGAGCGTCTCTCTGGGATTCTGCCTCACAGCGTGGAGGTGGGCCTCCACACCATGCTGCTGGTACGCACTGGCGATGTTCGTAGTCAACCTCGCACAGAGCTCCTCCCAAGACTGGATCGTCCCAAGAGTGAGGTTCATGAGCCAAGTCCGGGCTGGCCCAGACAAGGCTACATGAAAGTAGCTCGCCATGACGGCGTCGTTACCACCAGCTGCTGTGATGGAGGTAACGTACACCTACAAGAATTCCGACGGGTTAGTGGTACCGTCGTACTTTTCCGGCAGGTGTGGGCGGAACTTGGACGGCCATGCCACAGCGCGGAGGTGCTCCGCCAGTGCAGCACAGCCCACCCCGGCCACCGGGGCGCCCGACTGTATCCGGGCATTCACCGGAGGCTTGGGTGCCACCACGTCCAAGTCGGTGCTGAGATTGCGGCCCTCAATGTTGAGACGGCGCTCTCGCGCCCTCTCCACGGAGATGCGGGCATCCTCACCCGCACTCCTGCAGTTGAGCTCCGCCCGCAGGTCTTCCATTCGTGCACCTCTCACTGTGGGGGAGCGCACGGACGCCGACGCGCCGCCCTGGCGCCGGTGGTAGGGTACCACCGCATTGCCAGGCGGAGGTCGTTGCCCAGTCTTTGCTGAACTAGGGGAGGCTTGAGCCAGATGGAGGAGACGGTTGACGTCATCCTGCCACTGCCTCAGGGCATCTGGCGAGGCTGCAGCAGCCGGGGGGTTGCGAAGCAACTCCCTAGCCGCCGCCAGCGCTCCGCCGCTCGCAGCTTGTGAGGGGGCCCTTGACGGGCGCCCTGACTCTTGCCGGCGAGCAGCGTGCTCCACCGCCGACGGTGGCTGCCCCACGGGCACAGTTGCCCCTGGAGCAGGGACGCGAGAGGCGTGTGGCGTGGAGGACGCCACACCCTCTGTCATCTCCACGTCGTCCACCCGAACCATGGAGACGAGCAAGAGATGAACTGAAAACCAGCTATCTGCCCATACATGGCGCGCCAAATGTCGTGGTGTGGCAAACCACAGCCGGGTGGTGGAATGCACCCGCCTAAGCCCAGAGGGTGAGTACTCGGGGGTTAGCTAGCGACTAGTTCGATCTCACTCAAGAACACGATGAACACAGCTAGTTAGAGTGGTTCGGGCCGCCGGAGCGTAATACCCTACATCCACTGTGTGTTGTATTGCTTGAGTCTGGGTCAGCCAGGAGCTGTGTCCAGTGTGTGTCTGAGTGTGCTCTAGCGTGCTTGCTGTGTACAGCGAGCACCTCCCTTTTATATCTCAAGGGAGGCGCATACATGGCCGTTGGGTCCCCGACAGATGGGCCCATCGATGTAGTACAAAATAACGTACTGCTCATACATTATGGCGTCCTAGGTGAAGGAGATCTCTCTCCTGGATTTCCTTGCCTGCTCCTGGAATCCCCTGTTCAGCGTGTCCAGGTGATGTCTTGTCGGGACGGTGCCAGGAGTAGCAAGCGGCGTCGCCTGCCACGTAGCTGAACGGGCTGCGTAGCTTGCGGCGTAGGAGGCATGATGAAATAGAGCTGTGCCGTTGTATCCAATTAATGCGGCAGACGGCTCTGCGCGGGTGCGGCGCAGACGGCTGCACTGTGTACCTCGGTAATACGCAATCTACAGTGAGGTCTGACAAGCTCTGCCCCGCGAGCCGCGGCGGCAGAGCACGCCTCAACCCCCCCGCATTGAATGCGGTGGGTGGGCGAGCCTTCCAGCGGAAGACTCGCGCCTGCGCCCACGGAACACGTGGTGGCTCCGGACCCCCCTCCCCCGATGGTATGTTAGCTCTACGCGCGTCGGAGGTCCGGCCGGGCGTGAGGAGGTTCCGGACCCCTATGAGAGGTCCGGGATCTCGGTGGCTGGCTCGGAGCTTCCCTTCCTCGGGGACACGTGGCGTCTCCGGACCCGTCCCAGGGCGGGGAGCAGATCCGGGGCCGTTGGCCCGGTGAGGTAAGAGCCTGTCCTGTGGGCCCCGGTTGCTCTGCCCTTTACCGCGTAGTTACGGATGACTACACGGGTCTTGCCTTGCTGCAGTATAAGTGGGTATCCCTGCTACAGGGTACCGACACTCTTCATCTGATTCTTCTTCTTGGCAACCATCTTCTTCTTCAATCTTTCTATCTTGTGCCTTGAAAGCCACACTCTTCTTCTTCTCATCAATTTTTCCACCATGAACTTCATCTTGTGATTTCTTGAACAAGTCATGAGTAAGCACTTCTCCCAATATTTGTGTGGGAGTGGCGGTCTTCACATTTTCCCTCACAAGCAAGGTCACAATGGTGTCATATCTCTCCGGAAGACTTCTAAGGAACATGTGAGACAAATCCCCATCCGACACCTCAAAACTAAGACCCTTGAGCTCATTAACAATATCATTTAGCCGATTGAACATCTCGGCCACACTTTCATCCTTCTTCATGGCAAACTCACTAAATTTGCCCTTTAGAACATACAACTTGGCTTCTTTGACACTTGATGTGCCCTCATGGATTTCCATTAACTTCTTCCATATCTCATTGGCATTGGTGAGATTCTTGACTCTATTGAATTCACTCACATCAAGAGCACTAAAGAGCACATTCACCCCTTGATCATTTAGTACTTCATTTTTTTCATCTAGAGGGGTCAAATTCTTTGCGTCTAGGATGCCATACCCATCATTCACAACCCTCCATAATTTTCTACTCATAGCCTTGAGATGAGCCGACATCCTAATCTTCCAATAATCATAATTATTTCCATCAAAGAAGGGTGGCTTCCCAACATGAATACCATTATCACTAGTCATTGTTCTACTCCAAGATGGTTAAATCCGCAGTTAAGGAGTACTTAGCTCTAAAGCCACTTGTAGGATCAAGAACACCGACTAGAGGGGGGTGAATATGCGGTTTAAAATCTAAAACACTAACACTAGATAAATTTAATTAGTAACAAAGAAAGGCCCTATGTCATACTACTACTTTCTCTAATTTTGGTTTGCAACTTACGGTGACAAGATACAATTCAAGCTCTAGTTAAGTAAATTTCTCAAAGTAAATGCAAGAATTGAAGTGAGCAAGAGAAGTAACCGAGCTTGACACAAGAGTTTATCCTGTGGTGTCGATGACTTGCCGGTCACCCCTAATCCACGTTGAGGTGGATTTCAAGAATCAACCGCTCATCTATCAAGAACCCTCTTGATCTTGAGCCGGCTTGAATCAAGGAACCACTCCACACCTCGATTCCACTAGAGTTGCTCTTCACCACTCCGGTGAGGTGAGCACAAGACCTCTCACAACCGAAATTGGGGCTCCTCAACAATCTCCTTGGAGATGCTCCACGAAATCTACTTCTCCAAGCCGTCTAGGGAGTGGCAACTCCCAAGAGTAATAAGTTGATGATGCTTGCTTGAAGTTTTGCAAGTGCCACGAAGCTCAAACTCTTGATGCAATGCACTAGGATGCTCTCACACTCTCAAGAATGCAATCTCTAAGCAAGTGTGTGTGAGAGAGGGATGGCTCAGCTCTAATGTGTCAAGAAAGTGATCCAAATGGCCAAGAGACACTCTCAATGGCCGGGCATTGGGTATATATAGCCATCCCCTCAAAAACTAGCCGTTACACTCTTTTCTGTGAAATCGCGGACCGTCCGCGGTTCAAAAACCGGACTGTCCGCCGTTATAAACCAGTGAGTCAGAGTGCATTGATTGTGTGTCAGAACTAGCCATTGGACCCCTGGCGGACCGTCCACGCCCCAGGGGCGGACCGTCCGCGGTTATAATTTCCACACTACCAAAGACGAAAAACATCTCTGGTACAATTTGAAAATGACCGGCGGACCATCCGCGCCCCAGGAGCGGACCGTCTGCCGTTCAACCCATCAGCACAACCAGAGTGACAACCTCTCAGGTACAAAACTTGAAATGAGCGGCGGACCGTCCGCGCCCCAGGGGCGGACCATCCGCCGTTCAACTCTCTTTTGCACCAGAGACGACACAAGTCTCTGGTACAATTTTAGTTAGAGGGGCGGACCATCCGCTCCCCAGGGGCGGACCGTCTGCCCTTCACTTTTCAGCTCCACCAGAGGCAAACAACCTCTCTGGTACATTTTTGAATTGTATGGCGGACCGTTCGCACCCCAGGGGTGGACTGTCCGCACTTAGGCAGTCAGCTCTCAACCTTTAGTTCTTTTTCAAACTTTTCAAAAATGTCGTTAGCCCTCTTGCATGCATCTAGTCATTTTGAGCAAAATGGCACTAAAGACCCATCAAGCACGAGTACACGACCCCTCTTGATAGTACGGCTATCTATCCAACAAACCCGGTCACTTTTCATCCACTAATCACCTTGTGACCGGTAAAATGCAAAAGCCCTATTATATACCTTTGCCTTGAGCCCGAGCTTTGCACATCATCTCCAAAACGTCATACGATCACAATCAAACCCTTTCCAACCGTGGATCAACCTATGCTCATTATCTCGAATGAACTCGTTAATCCACAAACTGTTGTCATTAATTACCAAAACTCGAATTAGGGGCCTAGATGCTTTCAAAGGTGTAGCCATTTATATCATACCCTTGATAACTGGTGATGGTGAACAATGGACCACATGCCAAGTTTCTAAGAGCATCATCTATCCTAGAGTCTGACTTTTGGATCCGATCTCTAAACCAAATGTTGAATCCGCTCATATGTGCCTTAGCTAGCCAAGTTTTGCTTCACCCAGGATTCAATTCACGCAAGTGCTCCTTATGCTCATCGATGTAAGGAGATACTTCAAATGCGTGTTGCAACACAAGAAAATGTGCTTGTCGGTAAGAATTCATGTCCGGAGTGAATGTCTTCTCCCCAAGAATCCCTATGCCAGCTAACCTTCCCTCATGGCGAGACTTTGATATGCCGATTGGATTACTAGGATCAATGTAATCAAGACACCAATCAACTACCTCCTCAGTAGAGTAGCCCTGAACCATACTTCCCTCAGGATGAACTCGACTCTTGGTACACTTGTTAAGAGTGCTCATGAATCCCTCATAAGGATACATGTGATGCAGGAACATCAGCCCAAGGTACCTTATCTCCCGCACTAGGTGAACCATGAGATGTACAGAGACATCAAAGAATGATGGTGGGAAATACGCCTCAAGAAGACAAATTGTGTGAAAGAAGTTCTTCTCAAGATCATCCAATGTCGTCTCATCAATAACCTTCTGAGAGATTGCGTTAAAGAAAAAGCACAAGCTCATGATAGCCCTTCTTACTTTTTCCGGCAATATGTTCCTGATAGCAACCCAAGCATGGTGGTGAGCATGACATCACAATCATGAGCTTTCATCGGCAGAAATTTCTGTTCCTTGGCATGGACAAGTTTCCTGATATTAGATGAATACCTAGAAGGAACTTTCACACTACGTAAGAAGTCGCATAATTCCTTCTTCTCTTCCCTGGTTAGATTTACAGTAGATGCTGGTAGATGTGTACTACTGGTGGCATCAAGACAAAGCTTAGGTCTAATGTCCAATTCTTCTAGATCAGCTCATCCTTTCACATGATCCTTCGTTTTGTACTTATCATTCATGAGTGTTCCAAGTAGACTTCCACATACATTTTTTTTCACATGCATGTCATCTATACTATGACGGACAACTAAATCTACCCAGTAAGGTAGCTCCCACAGGATTGACTTCTTCTTCCACCTGATCTTTGGATCAACTGCTTCTTTGCCGCGCTTTCTCT
Organism: Panicum virgatum; assembly: GCF_016808335.1. Taxonomy (NCBI): domain Eukaryota; kingdom Viridiplantae; phylum Streptophyta; class Magnoliopsida; order Poales; family Poaceae; genus Panicum; species Panicum virgatum. Next base: position 22,965,524 of record NC_053151.1, read on the forward strand.
TTCCAAGGGTAGTAGTGCTTTTCTTGCCTTGGGCATTTGGGAAATCCTTGACCTGACTATAGACATAAGCTGCACTGAAATGCCTCGGAGCTTTGGCTAACTATCTCATGCCATCAAATTGGCATTTCATCTGTCTGTATGCATGTGAATCAGGAAGGAAGCGTCGATGACGGACGTACACCTGTTTCTTTGAGTTATTGAGCCAAAGAGTCTCAGTGTCATCTAAATAGTGGGGACAATCCTTTTTGCCTTTGCACTGCCCAGACACAGAACGGTCTCCTGGTATATCAGTGATGGTGGTGAAGAGAAGGCCACGTAGTGTGAAGGGTGCTCTTTTGTACGCGTCGTAGACTTGAACACCTTCTGACCATAGTGTCTTCAGATCATCCACCAATGGTCTCAAATACACGTCGATATCAATGCTTGGCTGATGCGGACCTGAGATGATCATTGACATCATCATGTATTTCCTCTTGTTGCAAAGCCAAGGCGGAAGATTGTAGATCGACACCAACACTGGCCAGACACTGTGTGAGCTACTCATCTGACCGAATAGATTCATCCCATCTGTGCTTAATCCAAATCGAAGATTCCTTGGATCATCAGCAAATGAACCATATTTGTGATTAATGATGTGCCACTATGTGGAATCTGCTGGGTGTCGTATGTAATCATCCTGCTTCCAGCCCTTCATGTGCCAACGCAACAGCTGTGCGTCCTTTCTTGATGCAAACAAACGCCTCAAGCGAGGAATCAAAGGGAAATACCAGGCCACCTTTTGAGGATCTCCATGCCTCCTTACCTCATCACCACCATCATTTCTTCGCTTATATCAAGACGTTTGACACTTTGGGCATTCAGTGTCGTTAGCATGGTCGCCACGAAATAGAATGCAGTCATTCTTACAAGCATGTATCTTCTCGACCTCCAATCCCAAAGGGCAAATGTTTTGCTTGGCCTCATAGGTTGTCATAGGTATCTCATTCCCTTCTGGCAACATGTCCCTTAGCAGGTCCAACAAAGCCATTGAAACCCCGATCAGTCATATGGTGGGTTGCCTTCAGTTGGAGAAGTTTGAGTGATGCGAAGAGTTTCGTGTACTTCCCTTTGCAGCCCGGATAGAGTGGTGTCTTCATGTCTGTCATCAACTTTTTCAGTTTCTCAAACTTCAAAATAGTATGCCCATCGTACCCCATGGCATCACGCACCATCTCCTCCAATTGATCAGCCACATGGACATAGTTGTCACCGATTTGTATTAGGTCATCGTCACTAAGATCATTCCCAACAGCCTAATTGTCAGAGTGTACTTCCTCCTCATCTTGACAAGCATAAAATTTTCCAGATTGTTCGTTACAAGCGGTTTCTTGATGCATAATGTCGGCCTCAAGGTCTCGAACATTACAACCTTCTTCTCCATGCATATTCCAACAAATGTAGTCATCCATGAAACCTCGAATGATCAAATGGGCATAGACATGAACTAAACTTGAGAACTGTATGTCATTCTCACAGTCAACACATGGACAACTTATGGTGGACTTGCCCTGCTTCAATTGACACTACTACAAAAATGATTTGTAGCAATACCTCAATTTTTTTAGGGACGGACGAAAACCACACCCTTCCTTACAAATGATGCGCGGTTACTGTAGCAATAAGTCCGCCCATACAAATACATTTTTAGGAGTGGATAAAGCCATCACCCGCTACTAGAAATGGGTGCATTTTTAAGAACGGATGATGGCATCACCCGCTCTTAAAAATATTATTTTTAGGGGTGGGTGATGCCGTCACCCGCCCCTGAAAATGAACGCCCATTTCCAGAGACGGGTGATAAACACACCCGCCCCTGCAAAAATTGAAAATAGGTGGCACTAAAGTGGTCCCTCTCTCTCTCTCTCTTTACCTGCACCAGCACTCCACCCAACAGACCCCTCCACCGCACAAGACCCAAGGTCTTATCGTCTCCACCGCCCAGCATTCATTCTATCTTCTCCCCATCTCTCCTCTCTCTCCAGCGCCATGCTCCCCATCTCTTCTCTCTCTCCAACGCCATGCCCCGGCAGTGAGGCCATGGAGGAGCTTCACGGGGCGCTCGTAGCGGCTATGGAAGAGCCTGCGCGGTGGCCAAGGAGGAGCCCGGCGCGGCGGCCAAGGAGGAGCCCAGGAGCGGCCCGTAGATCTGGTGGCGCAACATCGATGGCCAGGAGTGGCGCGAGCATGGACACGGCGGACGCCCTGGCAATGGCCCGGCGCGGCGGACGCAAAGCCCTGGCCTCAGCCCGGAGCCCTGGCGACGGCCTGGCGCGGTGCGCACGGGCGGCGGACGCGGCGAGGGCAGCCTGGAGCAGCGACGGGTGCGCGGGTGGCGGACGCAGCGATGCGGCGCGGGCGGCCTGGAGCGGCGATGGGCGGCCTGGAGCGGCGACGGGTGCGCGCATGGGTGGCGGGCGCACCGACTCGGCGCGGGCGGCCTAGAGCGGTGGCGGTCGGCAGCGGCGGTGGCCAGCGGCGGACGCGGCGCGCGCGGGCGGCAGGCGGCGGATACGGCGCGGGCGGCCTGGAGCGGCGACGGGTGCGCGCGCTGGCGGTGGACGCTGGCGGCGGTGGCGGTGCCAACGGCGTGCACGGAGGACGCTGCGCGCGCGGCCTGGAGCGTCGAGGTGCTGCGGCGGTGGCGGCCAACAAACGGGCGGCGCGGCGGCCGGCCGGTGCAGTAGTGTTGGTGCTCCTTAAGTATCCATTTTATCCCCTGTTTAACTTTGATAATGGCATGAATTTAATATCAAAATCACTAACCATCCTAACCTCGGCCCAATTATTGGTCGTTTTCGCGTTTGCACATATATTTTGGAGGTACTTCATTTTTGCAGGTTTTTGACCAATTTTGGAGCATGAAATGACGAGGCCCACGATCACGCGATGACAAGAAGAAAGACGAAGGCCAAAGCCCAAACAAAGGACCGAAGGCCATGATGATTAGAGGCCCGTTCGTGCACATCCACCCTCCAATGAAGCCCAAAGGATAAAGCCCTCAAGATAAGATCAAGATACTTCGGGGTTAAGCAAAGCAAAGAGAGATTTAAGGAAGGATTTTCGATCCTATCCTTTTCCTCGAAGAAATCTCAAAGATAATGATGTCTAATGGGGTGCAATCGTGAAAGGCATAAACTCTAGAAGACTCCAGGAGACTTGGGGAGAAAGGAGGACACGAGGCGGCGAAGAAATGGGCCAGGCCGGCCGGCCTGGGTCCATTGGGCCGGCCGGCCCAAACCCTTTTTGAGGCGGTTCGGCCTCCCCTTTGACCTAGGGTTTCCTGAGGCTATTTAAAGACCCCTCCCCAAGGTTCACGGAGAGATCAATTCGGGAGACGACGCCAAGGAGCAGAGAAGATAGAGGGACACCTCTCGGAGAGCCGAGGGTCGTGCTAGTTGTCTAGGGGCTTCCCTAGCCGACGTGGGAACCTTGCAAGGAAGACCACGTCGGAGTTCTGGTGCTAGGATCATCAAGATCAAGGTAGGGCCCCGGTTGTGATCTTGTGATGTACAATCATTCATGGTGAAGTTATTTGTGATTCCGAATGTTTAGCGACCATGTTCTCTCTTTCGATTTCATTCTTTTCTTTGGGTTTTCTTCATCCTAGATCTATTATCGAGATAGATCGCTCAACATGATCTTGTAGTCATGGTGGCTAGAGGTTCATGGCGGAACTACCAAAGGGGGTTCGACTTGCTTCAGGGTACTTTCATCAAAAGGGGGGCGTCGTGACAGGGCGTTGCCACTGAGTAGGTGGGGTATCGAGGGATCGGATTGGAGATTTTGAGTTTAAAGATGCTTTTCATTGAGATTTACATCTATCTTACTTCACTACATCAAGCTGGAACTACAACATATGCATGATCTAGGTGATCTAGATTGGTTATCTCTAACTTTCTCTTGCTACCTTCGGTGTTTGTCGTTTTTAGTAGATTAGATTCGTTTTTCACCATCTCAACACAAAGGAATCTCTATGCTAGTAGATTGTTTCTTGTATCTTTGGTTCCATGGATTGATAAACCTTGGGGGAATACTCTAAGGGAAAAGCTACACGAACAGTCCGCTTGCGGTATACAAATCGGGGGCGCTAAGGAGCGTCAACAAGCTTTTCTGGCGCCGTTGCCGGGGAACCATCGATTTAAGATCCAATCTTACTTGCATTCATAAATATTTCTTTTTCTTGATTTTTCTTTTTGACTTTTTTAGATCTCTTTTTTTGTGCTAACTAAAAAAAACGGATCTATTCCACGAAAATCAATCTAATCTAGAGTTTTAGATCCAATCTTACTTGCATTCGTAAATATTTCTTTTTCTTTATTTTTCTTTTATGTTTTAGATCTTGTATATTCATCTTTTAGATCTGGTATATATTTTTCTTTTTCACTAACCCCTAACGGGAGATGGACGGGAGCCTCTCCAATAAACCCGAAACTTTTGTGGATGATCCAAAAAAAATTTACAGGCAAAGGAGATGAGAAGCACGATCAAGGAAGCCGGAACTACTAGATCCAAAAGTCGAAGCCGACGGTTCATCGTCTTCACCTCAAGCAACTCCACCAACAAGTCCAAAGGAGGCGCCACTTCACCAAGGGATGGCACTACCGGAGCAGGAGCGTACGATCGGAGAGCTATGCACTCCGGACATTCGGGACTTGCCGATCCAAAATCTCGACAACATCGGAGTTCCGTTCAAGATTAAGACTTCAATCATAAGGATGACTCAAGATCAAATGAGAGCGAGGCTCTTTCCGTTCTCTCTACTTGGGAGAGCGCTTCAATGGTTTCATTCTCTACCAGCACACACGGTGCAAAATTAGGAGTCCTTGATGAAAGAGTTCATGACGGAGTTCTACTCGCCGGGCAAGACCCAAATTTTGCGCAACAAGATTGCTACATTCGCGCAAGCCCCGACGGAGACTATTGCGGAAGCCTATGAGCGCTTCAACGACTACATCCGCGCCGTACCTCATCACAAGTTCTCAAGGGAAGATGTGGTCCAGAAGTTCTATCAAGGCCTCACTACTGCATCAAGGGGGATTATTGACGCATCGGCAGGAGGATCGATCATTGAGCTCACGCCGACTCAAGTTTTCAAGCTATTCAAGAAGGTGGCGGCAATGACGCATGGGCATCATTGGGGCGCCTACAACCACTCCAAGCCGTGGGCGCCGCGAAGAGTGTATTGCAAGTGGAACGTGAAGAAGTGCTAGAAGGGAAGATCGACTCGCTCATGAGAAGGTTGGAGAAGATGGAAGTGGAAAAGAGAGAAGCCCAAGCTATTGATTGAAAGGTGGCCGAAGCAAGGTCTACGTGTGAAGAATGTGGAGAGTACGACCATGTCCAAAAGAATTGCCCGGAGGAAGCCAAGATGCTCGACTACATGAAGAAGGGAGAATGGATCCCGTCACCCAACTTCCGCTACGGGCAAGGTAGACCTCAATTTATTGCAAGCTCTTCCATTCAAAACTCGGTGCCTCTTCGTATACAATTGAATGAGTTCATGGAGCAGCAAGGCAAGATCAACAAGGACACTGTCACCAAGTTCAAGGCTATGGACAAGATCTTTGAGAACATTGATGGCAAGGTGACGGAGGTCGGGAGCTCTAACCTTCAAGTACTCAACATGATGAAGATGCTAGAAACACAAGTAGCCCAGCTCGCCGGATGCCTATCTAGCAACGAAGGAAAATTGCCGGGGCAACCTCAGAGTCCGGAGATGGCAAAGGAAATTCAAACTCGCTCGGGAAAGGAGACCGAAGAACACGAACATGCGGCGGGAGCAAGGAAGTCTAAGCCAAGAGTTGAAGTGGAGACCATCATCAAGGAGAAGGCACCTACTCCTATGCCAGAGATAGTCACCGAAGAGCCGAAGTTTGAGCTAGATGATATAGACACCAAGATTCACCGCCAAGGCCACGATACCGCAAAGGTAAACATGAAGATGAGCAATTCAACAAATTTGTTGACATGGTACGCAGGTTGAGCATCAATATGATGCTCTTGGACGCTCTACAAGTTCCGACGTATTCTCGCTATTTCAAAGACATCATGAGAAACAAGCGCGAGATACCGCCAAGCACTGTCAAGCTAACCGAGGAATGTAGTGCGGCAATCGCTAATGAAGCTCCTGAAAAGAAGAGGGACCCCGGATGTCCTACCATCCCGTGTTCCATTGGATCTATTATGTTCGAAAGAGCACTTTGTGATCTCGGTGCAAGTGTGAGCGTCATGCCAAAGAATGTGTTCGAGAAGCTACGCTTACCGGAGCCGGAGCCCACCGCCATGTGCCTAGAGGTAGCGGACAATTCCGTTCGCTATCCTTTGGGAATCGCCGAAGACGTGCCCGTGAAGATTGGAGAACACTTAGTCCCCGTTGACTTTGTGATTCTCGATATGGGAGAAGGGAGCAAGGCACCTCTCATACTTGGGAGGCCTTTCCTCAAGACCGCAAGGGCGAACAAGGGCGAACATCGACGTTGGCAAGGGGGAGATAAAGTTCGACATCAATGGCACCACAAGCGAATTCAAATTTCATCCACGCCTCGAGGTATGCAACATGATCAATGTCAAATATGTTCCGCCTCACTGCCGTGTCACAGAGGAGAAGCCAAAGAAAGAAGAGGAGCCGAACAAGAAGGAAGCGAAGAAGGAGATAGAAGTCGTCGCGTCCATCGCGACAAAGAAGATCGCTGCACCCGTCAAGAAGAAAGCTAAAAGCCCGCCTGTGAAGACAAAAAAGATGACCAACCTAGAAGACAAACCCGCACCACGGATTGTGCGGAAGTGGCTACCCAAGACTGCAGCGCCATCACCGAGCGTTGGTCCGAAGTGAAGAAGAAGAAAGTCTAGCTATAGACTATAAACGAAGCGCTTTGCGGGAGGCAACCCGTTCGTCGAGTCAAGAATAAAGCTGACGGGAGTTCAACCCGTTCGTCGAGTCAAGAATAAGCTGCCGGGAGGACAACCCGCGAGAGGTTTTGGTAAGTGAGTTGAGAATTTTGCTACGCAAGAACATGATATACTTTTGAACAATTGGTCGTTCGGTCGAACAATTTGATTTGAATTTTATTCGCTCGGTCATTTTTATGTTGTTTCTTATTTTAAACCAATGACATGAGCCATCCTATGATTTATTTGTCTCTTCTTGAAAAAGCCACATCCAAAATTCCATACCCATTTTTGGCGACCGTCCTGTCCATGACGGCCGGACCAAGTTGAGATAAAACACACGAGTAGAGCCACGCTATGTTTATATTATTTAAATTCTTGATGTGTAGGTTCGCACAAACATAGAGAGAATTTTCAATTTCATTACCATAGGACTAGAATTTTCCTAATCTTAATTATTCTCTTTTTCAAAAATCTCTCTCTCATTTTGGCAAAAATTAGAACCTAAACCGAAGATCCACGGTTGAATTCGAGATTGTTCGCTATCAATTCATGAAAGTGAACGGTTCCGGTGCAACCAAAATTAATATAGTCGGGAAATTTTTTTGACTTACAAATGTAAAGATGTTTCAATTCCCCTCTGATTATTCATTTAAACTCATTGCATGCTTTGAGTCAATTCTGAAATTTCGAAGTTAGAGGAGGATTAAACATCTAAGCATGATTTGGAGTGGGTTTATGTGCTTGATTAACATCCATTGATCAAAGTGAGTTCACAGGAAGGAATTGTGCTCTCTACCTACCACCACATGCAAATAATCCAAAGGAGGGAGCAGCCATGCATGGGAAGGACATGTGATTTTCAGCAAAGATGGCACCATGTGATGAATGATGAAGCATGGGACAAGGTGAATGACACAAAGTGAAGAAATAAAGTCGCAAGTGGACATCAAAGGCAAAGAAGGAGTGGTTCACTGGATTTGGACGGTGCAAAGCATGAAAGATGTACTGGACAGAAGCAAATAATTGCACCAGGAAGCCACCAGAGAAAGATGAAGTGAAGGAGGGCCATGAATGCCCTAGGCCGGCCGGCCGGCCTGGCCCCTTTTTAAGTGCTCTAGAGTGCCCCTTTGACAGGTACACTCCTCACTCAGTTCATTGCTTATGTTCTTCAAGTTCTTCACCCAGAAACATCAGTTAGAGCCCTGAAAAATTCGTCCACCAAAATCTACTCCAAAAATCTCCGAAAATTCGCCACAAATCATAGTTTGCTCCGCTCTTCGATATATTGTTCTCCCGCCAGCAAGAAACCCCCGGTGTGTTTGTTTTTGAGTGTGTGTAGCAAGGAGTCACCATGAGTGGCATCATGAGGTTCGTCACCGGGAGGACAAGGACGCGTTCATCGACATCCGACGCATCGGCAAGTTCTTCGCGGAGGCACTCGGTCTCTGAGTCTCTGCGGAGCATGGAGGAAGACAACCCCGCACCGAGGAGCGACATGTTGCTCCTTGGTGGGATGAGAGACCCGAGAAGCTCCTCCATGAGATTCACCGAAGGGATGCTACCTCCTCCACGGTGTTCGACAAGGTCATCCGCACCACCACCATACAAGCCCAAGAATTCAGAATATGGGTTTATTATCTTGTCGAAGGAAGAAGAAGAAACGCTCAAGTTCATGAAGGGAAGGCTGCGAGCAAACTATGATTTTGATGATGAAGCATTGGAGAAGTTGGGATTTCATCATGACATCTACCAACTCTTGGAGAACATCGGTTGGAAGTTATTTTCCGATGGTGTCACGGTAGACATGCAAGAAGAAGTGACTTTGGAGATGTTCATGACATTGGAGAAAACAACGGAAGTGGTGGATGATGAAGAAGTTCCATGTTTGAAATTTCGGCTCAAGAATGAAGAAAAAGTCATCACCTATGGAGAAATAGGGAGTTTGCTCGGATTCAAAAGTAATGCATATGAAATGGTGCAAGTTGAAGATGGAGAGCTTGATGAATTTTGGACAAAGATAGCAAAAGATGTCAACCGCCAAAGGAAGAATATAAGTAATGTGACTCTCCAAATATTCCACTCTTGGTTGAGCAAAAGAATTCTAGGGAGGATGAGAGAATCGAAGGTCACCGACCAAGAATTAAATTGGATGTATGCTGCATTGGTGAAGAAGCAAGTGATTGATCCCACCTACATCATGGTTGAAAGGTGGATTTGTGAAGCATCATCCGGTACGGGAGAAGTTGGTTCGGGGTGTTATCTCACAATGATAGCCCGAGCCATGAATCCGGGGTTACGAGTGATCCAAAAATATTATGTCCCGGGAAGAGATATTGGGATTGAACATTTGAGGCAAGGCCATTATATCGGAGGAGATGAAAAGAAGGGATTCACTATTTCTAAGATGGATATTTCCCTCCCCGATCAAAGGCTGAAATTATTCGCAAGAGGGAGGACTGATTGGCGAGTTGAAAATATTGAAAAAAAGGTGAAGAAATCAAAAAGATGAAGGTTAATTGAAGGAACATCGGCATCGGCACAACAAGAAGACTTGGAAGTAGACCTTCCACCGCCAAGTTCCGCTTATTGGAGGAATGAATTTCAAGGTGCATCAAGTGGACAAGGATACCCGCAAGGATGGACGAGTCAATGGGAAGGGAACCAAGATCAAGCATGGGGGCATGCTGCGGCGGCGCCCCCACCATTTAGCAACTACGGCTGCCCACCCCCATCATACCAAGGAGATATGCCCGACCCGTCATTTGGAGCACAATTTTTTGACCTCCCTCAACTGGAACAAGGAATGAGAATCATGGGTGCCTATGCAAGAAGAAACATGGAAGACATAGACGCCATCCGGAGGCACACAAGCCAACTAGAAGATGGAACCGCAGGAATTGTATATCAAATGGGACTTCTAAGCCTAGCGCCACCAGAACAATTTGATGGAGGAGCATTTCAACAATATTATGACCAAGGATACAACGCAAGAGACAATCAAGAAGAGTGATCAATGACAAGACCATGAATAAAATGCTCGCACGTGTGGTTTGGATTTTTCTATTTCTTTTCATTTATTTTCAGGATGTGTGCAAGCTTGTGTGTGCGTAGCAATTTTCTGTTTTATTTATTTTTCAGCATGGGTGCAATTTGCTTTCTTTTGTTTTCACCACCATGATAAATAAATGCATCACCCACGCTTTAATGTTATGGTTAGTAATGATGATAGAAAGTTTGTGCTATGATAAAATATGATGATCGTTGCCGCCTTGTCTACTTTCTTGTGCTTGGTTTATGCATGATTAAACTAATGCTCTCTCTAACATGATCTGAAAATTAATTAAATGCCGGTTATTCAATTGTGGAGGTTATGATAAATTAAGGCCCATATCTTTTATTCTTGCTCTCTTACTTAAGCTTGTTAAGGAAAATTTAATTTGGATTTAATTTTGAGCTAACCTTGTCAATGATACCTTTTGCAATTGCTCTACCCTTCTACAAGCCTAAATGATATATCATAACAAACCATAGAGCAAGAATTATTTTTAGGTGAATTAATTCAGGATTTATCTTCTTTGGTACGAGACTAAGAAGCTGACCATTCCGTATTTTTGCGTACCTCTCTTTTGCTAGCCATTCTATCCATGCATTGTGAGTTTCTATACCGGGAACATCGCAAACCTCGCTGGATATCCACCCTTAACCAAAAACATCTTTTTGTGAAACACCTCCTTGACCGCAACCTATGTATTGAGTATATATTTTTATTTTGATGGCAAAACAGTGGAATCAAGAGCAAAATTCAGTAAAACATAAGCTTGGGAGGCATCAAAGAGTTCGCAGAAGAAAAATCCAAGAAGTGGAGGCCTACAGGCAGTAGGCCGGCCGGCCCAACACCCCTAGGCCGGCCGGCCTGCCCCTTTTCCTCCTCTGTTGGCTTCAATCTTTCACAAGGAGATGCTCCCTTGAATTCCAAAGTTGAGTCCAGAGAATTGATAAAGGTTTTGTGCACTCACTCCATCAAGTTATCATCACTTCATTGCTTGAGGACAAGCAAACATTCAAGCATGGGGGGAGGTAGAGTAAGTGCATTGTGTTGCCAACGTTTCTGAGGAGCAAAAAGAAAGAAAAAAAGAGAGAGAGAAAAAGAAAAAAATGAATGATGATAAAAAGCTCCTCGGTTCCTTTAGCTTCATTAAACTCCAGGTACTTTGAAGATTATTCTATACTCAATTATTCCAACCATGTGCAATCCGATAACAAGGACTTCAGTTGTGCCTTGGGATCAACCGTTGCCATTTGCACATGTCCACCATCTAAACTGTGTGTTCCATTCTCTCCCTCTCCACAAAGAAATTATTTTCCAATGGTCTTTTTGACGAGTCTCGGTAAATCCATAAGAAGTATTTCTTGTTTTGATAATATCTTGATTATAATATCTTTTGTTAGGAATAACCTTTCCAGAGCTCCAGATAAAGCCTCACACATACATATGAGAGAAAGAAAGGAGAAAGTTCTAGCAAGTTGGAGAGACAAGATGAGCTGAGAGTTTCCATGAGCAAATTGCAATGAGATTTAAATTATTGATCTTGGTTTAGCATTACTTATGGAACTTACTTTCTTAATTTTGAGACTTGTTTAATTTTGAAAGCATGTGCTTAATAATTGTGGGGAAGCATTTAACTTGTATCTACCTACCACATTGAAAAAGTTGGTTACAACTTGAACTATTAACTGCAAAATATTTTTGGGAGCATTGTGTTTTCTCGTGTATGATCAAGTGCAGGGATTGGACACTGAAAGGCAACGCTGATTTTTATCAAAAACTTACTCGAGGACGAGCAAGGTTTAAGCATGGGGGAATGTTGGCGCTCCTTAAGTATCCATTTTATCCCCTATTTAACTTTGATAATGGCATGAATTTAATATCAAAATCACTAACCATCCTAACCTCGGCCCAATTATTGGTCGTTTTCGCGTTTGCACATATATTTTGGAGGTACTTCGTTTTTGCAGGTTTTTGACCAATTTTGGAGCATGAAATGACGAGGCCCACGATCACACGATGACACGAAAAAAGACGAAGGCCAAAGCCTGAACAAAGGACCGAAGGCCAAGATAATTAGAGGCCCGTTCGTGCACATCCACCCTCCAATGAAGCCCAAAGGACAAAGCCCACAAGATAAGATCAAGATAGTTCGGGGCTAAGCAAAGCAAAGAGAGATCTAAGGAAGGATTTCCATCCTATCCTTTTCCTCGAAGAAATCTCGAAGATAACGACGTCTAATGGGGTGCAATCGTGAAAGGCATAAACTCTAGAAGACTCCAGGAGACTTGGAGAGAAAGGAGGACACGAGGCGGCAAAGAAATGGGCCAGGCCGGCCGGCCTGGGTCCATTGGGCCGGCCGGCCCAGCCCCTTTTTGAGGCGGTTCGGCCTCCCCTTTGACCTAGGGTTTCCTGAGGTTATTTAAAGACCCCTCCCCAAGGTTCATGGAGAGATCAATTCGGGAGACGACGCCAAAGAGCAGAGAAGATAGAGGGACACCTCTCGGAGAGCCGAGGGTCGTGCTAGTTGTCTAGGGGCTTCCCTAGCCGACGTGGGAACCTTGCAAGGAAGACCACGTCGGAGTTCTAGAGCCAGGATCATCAAGATCAAGGTAGGGCCCCGGTTGTGATCTTGTGATGTACAATCATTCATGGTGAAGTTATTTGTGATTCCGAATGTTTAGCGACCATGTTCTCTCTTTCGATTTCGTTCTTTTCTTTGGGTTTGCTTCATCCTAGATCTATTATCGAGATAGATCGCTTAGCATGATCTTGTAGTCATGGTGGCTAGAGGTTCATGGCGGAACTACCAAAGGGGGTTCGACTTGCTTCATGGTACTTTCATCAAAAGGGGGGCGTCGTGACAGGGCGTTGCCACTGAGTAGGTGGGGTATCGAGGGATCGGATTGGAGATTTTGAGTTTAAAGATGCTTTTCATTGAGATTCACATCTATCTTACTTCACTACATCTAGCTGGAACTACAACATATGCATGATCTAGGTGATCTAGATTGGTTATCTCTAACTTTCTCTTACTACCTTCGGTGTTTGTCGTTTTTAGTAGATTAGATTCGTTTTTCATCATCCCAACACAAAAGAATCTCTATGCTAGTAGATTGTTTCTTTTATCTTTGGTTCTGTGAATTGATAAACATTGGGGAAATACTCTAAGGGAAAATCTACACGAACCGTGCGCTTGAGGTATACAAATTGGGGGCGCTAAGGAGCGTCAACAAGTGGGCAGCGGGTGCGGGCGGCCGGTGCGGGGGCCGGCGCGAGCGGGCGGCGCGGTGGACGGCTTTTTTTAATTTTTTAATCTATTTGCAGGGGCGGGTAGTCCCGTGGTCTGCCCCTGAAGATACATCTTTAGCTACAGGTGGTCTCATGGTCCGCCCCTGCATATCCGTTTTCAGGGACGGGTGAGGGGAAGATCCGTACTTGGAAATGTATTTATAGGGGCGGGTCCTTTACCCGCTCCTAAAAAGATGATTTATAGCTGTGGAAGACAGAGGCGGGTATCGCGCCCGTCCCTACAAAAACTGTTTTACCCGCCCCTAAAAACAATTTTTGTAGTAGTGTGATCTGTCTCTACTGCATCTATGAATGACTTCAAACCAGTCAAGTACTCACCACATGTGCGGTTCTTAAGGTACATCCACGTCCGGTCTGCCATCTACATATTCAAGCATGATAAAATTAAAATTTATTCATGAATTTCAAAAATCCGTGGAGATTTCAATAATAGAGTTATGCATGAATTTCAAAATCTCACCTTGGGGACTAGCTATGCAGCTAGTGACAAAGCCGTGGGGATGTGCGGCGCAAGGTGATGCTAACAAGTTAATGGCTCCAGAAGACTACAACAACAAAATTAAAAAAATATTATTCATGAATATGAATATATTCAATATATATAATTACATGTACATATTAAGACATAATGTAAATTATTATTTGAACTATTTGTGCATGAATGAACAATTAAAAAAGTCACCTTTTTGGCCGGGGAGGAGAGACCAGCACGAAGAGGATGGCCATCATCCCCTAATTGCATGACGCCGCGGAGGACAAGATGCAGAGGGTGCTACCTGAGATGTGCGGCGATGACCAAACGACCACGATCGACGAGCTAGCGCGCGCCGCGAGCTGCTGCCTGGCCGCCCGCAAGACAGTGATGCGCGGTGGGCAGTGATGCGCGGCGGCGGGCAGGCAGTGATGCGCGGGAGGGTCCAATGGCGGTGGGAGCCGCCGGGGAGTACGCATACACGCGCGGGGCCGGGGCTAGCTACGTAGGTGCGATCGATCGAGGACGACGAGGCATGGCGTGGGTATACGGTGCTCCGCGGGTAGGTCGTCGGCCGGCCAGCTGGTCGTCCGCCGTGCCGCGCCCGGCCGGCCAGACGATCGCCGGCTCCCAAAAAGTAGAGCAGAGCATAACGGGAAGAAGGAGAGTTAAGACAGAGCGAGTGAAGACAAGGCTTCTCAAAACGCGTCTGTATATGTATCCTTTTGCAGACACGTTTATCTTAAAATGCATCTAGAATTGACGTGTCTTGGATAGGTAATCATTGGAGATGCGTTTTAAAGAAATGCGTCTCCTATACTCTGCATAAAACAGATGCGTTGTGTTGAGCCGCGTCTCTAATACATCGCAGATGCATTTTCTGATGACGCGTCTGGGATAAGTCATTATTGGAGACACATTTTGTTTTTCCAAAGCCTGGAAGACCTTATTGGAGACGCGTTTCAAACCAAAGCGTCTGGAAATATGTTTTGGAGACGCGTTCTAATATTTGCATCTCGAAACATAGTGTCTTCTTTGATCGTTTCTTACATAGTGCTATGGGAAGACCAGTCCAGTCGATGGCGTCCTTCTGCGCTTCTGCCTGTCGGGGGCAGCTACCCGGCGAGGGGCGTGGAGGCCGCGACTGGTTGCGGTCTACAAGGAGGCCGGCCTGATGAGGGTCGTGGGTGACGTGAGCTCGGCGTGGATGAGCCTGGGCGGCCACCTCTAGCTCGCGGCGAGGACCGACTTCTTCGCGGCGGTGGCCATTGAGGGCCTCGGTGACTCGCGGGCAGCAACGGCAGCAGAAAGGCGGTCTGCGCGAGGTGAGGAGTCCGTCGGTGCTGGACCCCCCGGAAGGCCTTCCACGGTCGTGGTCCTGTGAGTTTCAGGTGGGGTACGTACTGTGGTGCGGATGGGATGCTCTGGGCGAAAGCCTTTGCCTGTATTGCTGGCAGTGATTACGGCGGCATCTTAGGGTGTCGTTTTCCACGTTGGGGGTGTCATCTTGGATCTCCATCCCTGTGGCACGGGTTCTCTGGGTAAAAACACTGTCCAGTTCTCTGGACGAGCGACGGCGGCGTCACTGGCGTCGTCCCCTCCTTGGAGGCGTCGTCTCTTGAGACCCAACTCTTCTCTGACATTCCCGATGACGACGTCTCATGGAAGGCCCCTTTCGGTGGTGGTGTCGAGTGGTCTAGTGCAGGTTGGCAAGCTTCATGGGGGTTGCAAAGCTCGTGCGGTGGCATTTGTCCCCCTGGTGGCGGTTAGGGGTTATCTCACTTCATCGGTGTGGCTGCTGGCAGCGGACTGTGGCGGCTGGCGTTGCTATGCAACTGTCAATGTGGTGTGGGACAGCGTCAGGCGATGGCGCTTGCGGCATCGACATCGTGCGATGACTTGGCTTGCAGCAGATTGCGGCGGGTGGCTCAGCTCTGCTGGACTACTTCGGTGTGACTCATCATCGGAAGACGGCGCAAGTGACTACCCCTGGCTTGCTGGCATGGCGGCGAGAGACTTTTGCGCGGGTGGAGTAACGATGTGATGCCGGTCTTCGATTGGGGCATGGCTGTTCTTTGGAAGCTCTAGGAAGCGGGGCAACTCCGCCTCTTTCCTGATGGTGATTTCTGAAATGGATCTGTAACGTGGAGTGCTGTGGCAGACGTGGCGAGGCCCCCGCGAGCGGTGTTTCTTAGAGGCGACGAGAGTGAGGTGGAGTCCAACGGCGGATGTGGCGAGGCCCCCTCGCGTTTGTGACTTTGCGAGACTGCGAGGCAGCCTGTGAGAGGTCCGGATCTGGTGTTATCATCCTGTCAAGTGGAGTGTGATTCTGCAGCAGTACTTCGTCGATGGGTCTCGCATGGCGGTAGCCTTTTGGTGCGGTGCGGTCTTCTTCTCTAGATTCTCCGTTGAACGCGAGGTCACAGCGGGAGTTCGGTGGCTGCGGCTTTTTAAGAGTGTATGTTGGTGGACGTTGCGCGCCTTATTGTTGTTGTTCCTTCTGGCTGTGTTCTTTTTTTTCCTGTATGTAGTCTTCCGTGACTATATACTTATATTTACTCCTTCTTTATCAATGAAATGGGCACTATCTTGTGCCGGTTCGTTCAAATTTTTTTTATGTAGGTATTTAGGTTGCTATATATGCGAACAATTGTATTCCCAGAGTTTAGGTTTCCAATGCCAGATTATATTAGTTTCATTTGTTCCTTCCTTTTTCTTATTTCATTATTATAATTACCAATGTTAAAAAACATTATTAAACGTCATTTAATTGAGACTAAATGCTAAACAGAGGCCTAACGTTTAACCTTCCTAGGCGCTAGTCAATAGTCTAGTGCCTGCCTAGCGTCTAGCATTTTCTTGAACATTGATAATTATGGTTTCTTGCAGGCACGATAGCTATGTATAACGGCATGGTGCTACATACAGTGTGGACTTTTTTCCTTCTTAACTATCTTGTTAGCTGTATTAACTGACAATAAGGGAACGAGCATTCTATCTCGGTCAAGTTCAGACCCTCCTAGTAAGAAATAAATATAGTTCGTGTAATTTTGTTACTCCTTGCCCAGTTCAGCTTCTGAACGATATTGTTTTGAAGCTTCTACCTTGTAGCACTAGACCTCGTAGTATGAAATAAAAATAGTCTGCATACTTTTGTTACTCCTTGCCCGTTTCATCTTCTTGTCAGTGTGCTCTGAATCTTCAATTTGTAGCACTTTTGATTCTAGACTATCATTTTGTGTGTGTTTTTGTTGTTTCCGGATACCCTTTTTTTATTTAGCAATTTGGATGCAGGGAAGAAGGTAAGATCAAGCCACAAGGTGCCATAGGGAGCACTACTTCTTTCTGCCATATATAGGAGCCAAATACACATTTTCGTGTGTTCATTTGTGGCTGATCTTTGTGCTGCATTTCAGGTCAACTATCAGTTCTCATTTTGTCAGTTTCTGCAACATTTCAGACGAACTATCAGCAATAGTTGAAGGTCATATGAAGCAGGTGGACTAGCTGATGTCGAACCAGATCAGCAGAACCAGAGGACTACACTTGACATCAGTAGCTGGTCTGGATCTGTCTAGGCGCAACGACATCAGCAGCCGGGACAAGGAGCTCTCATTTTTTTTACCACAGTTGTGGCTGGTGGAAAACTGTTGTATTCAAATTGCCAATATCTATTAGGATTAGGATGCTCAAGAATAAGATAAACCAGTATAGCCATGTTATTGCATTTACATCTCCAATTGCAAGTTTTTGCCAGCAGCAGATGTTGGCGTAAAACATTTTTATTCAAATTGGAATTTTCGACAAGGATTAGGACCCCATGAATAAGATGAACCAGTTGTTGCAAAGTTATCGTATTTACATTTCTAATTGCTAGCTTTACACTACGAGTGTGAGTATTCAAATTGAAAGTATGTGTTAAGCTGTCTGGAAGGAGATGAGACCTTCCTACATTCAATGCTAGTTGCTAGGAAAAAATGTCAATGCTTGGAAAAACAGTGATTATGAAGGGCATTCTATAGTATGTACAGCACCCTTCAAACACGTCTTTGCTTCAAATAAAAAGGTCCACATTATGCCTTTTGCCAGCTCCATCTAGCGACACAACGTGGCAGTATGCGCACTGAAACCGTCTGTTAGAGCGTAGCCTGGTAGCAGTCCGGCGGCAACGGTTCCAGGACTCGACGGACAGGTCTTGGACTCCGGCGAGGGGCTGCTGGTTGCAGATTGCCGGCGACACGCAGGACCTCAACTGCTCCCTAGACCAGCGCGCGCAGGACGGGAGCAAAACTGGAGTGCAAGAAAAACCGGCGTGCACCTACGCTTGCATCGGATCGGCTAGCGCCAGGCGCGGTGGGTGGGTGGGCTCGGTTAGTATCAGCTGAATCATCGGTATCTTGGTTTGATGAAGTGTAAGCTCCTGATGAATACACCTTATTTCTTAATCATAATGTCAGCAGTCATGTCTCGGTTAAGCCATTGATTCTTAACCATTCTCCACCAATCCTCAAATGAAAAGTGCTTCTCTGTTTGCTTCACCTTTTCTATTCATCACAATCCATATATTCATAACTTTCTGATCTGGGAATTCACTGCAATATATGAGTTGTTTTTTTGCTGTCCAACACCCTTAGAAACAAGGATGTTGGTTGAAAAAAACGCCCGAACCCTGGCCCATGCCAGAGAGGGCCAAGCCTTGCGGCGAGCACAACGAGGGGATTTTTTTACCCACGAGCGGAAATTCGTCCCAGCTGGGATTCGAACTCACGACCTTGTGGGAGCGACGCTACCGGGCTGGGCTAGCCAACTCGGCTGCCCAACCTTTCACAGGATGTTGGTTGAATTGCAATGGTTCTTGCACTTCATAGTTTTCCTTTAAGGGCATACACATTGTATTTTTCTTTGACTTGCTTCTAGCAATGATGCTCATTATTCTTTGAGTTGCCATCAATCTGGTCGTTGGAGTTGTCTATCCAAGAACTTATCAGCTGTATATTACTGTTTTGATACTATATTAACAATTTTTTCGATAAGGTGATACTATTAACAATGCATGCGCTCACCTTTCTTTTCCTCTTATGGAGCAGTATTGTTCAATTCTTCAACAGGAGAAGCTGAGATCCACACTTCTTGACCAACCACCACCAACAACTGAACAAACAAATAAAGCCGCTGAACCAACCGACGATGATGGATCAGTAGCCATACTACCGCCATGAAAATTGCCATTGACAGGAATGCCATGCATGTTGATAGCTTAAAGATGGAAATTACTGGTAATCTGGTGGAACTCCAAATGGATTAAAATTGGTAGATAATACCGAGGGTAAAACTTGGGGCCCAAACTGCTGGCTGGTTGGGAATTTATGAAAAATGGGGCGGGAACCCATATAAGTGTTGTTGATTGTTTGCAGAGTTAAGAAAATTTATGAAACTAGATGTGGGTAGTTGGGATCAAATATGTGGTGCGTCAAATGTCTGTTTCAACATGTACATAAAGGAGGAAGCAAGCAACAGTTACTTGCACGAACTAAAGCTCAAAGCTAATGGTCACATGCACCGTAAAGAACAATAAAATTTATTTTGGTTAGTTTTGTTGTGCTAAGTGCTAAGTGCTAAGTGCTAGGTGCTAAGTGCCAAGTGCTAGGTGCTAAGTGTAAGTTATTTGGTGCTAGTGCTAATATAAGGTGCGAGTTTTTGCACATTGGAGCTGCGCGCGCTCTTATAAAAGATGAGAGAACCATACCAAAACGAGTCAACTAGTCGAAGTGACTGAGGCAACAATGCTGACCCCTCGTAATAGAGACGTTCCCATCAAGGAGGCAGAGCTGTCGAGGCGCAGGAAGAGTGTAGTGCCAGCAAGCAACCGTACCGCTCGCCCAGCTTCCAGTTCGATCAACGATGAGCTGCTGAGTTGACGATGACCCCAAGCAAAGCAAACGTTGCGTTGAGTGGCGGTGGATGACAATGTGGGCCCCGTCAGTTGAGGTCACAAGCAAGCAAAGCCTGCGTTGGGCACTGGGCAACGTCGACGTCCTGCGTGGCTAGCTCGCTGTGGACCGGGCTCACAGCCGGGCGGGCAGCAGGTGTGCCAAGCAACGATATATAGCGAGCGGACACGTGTCCGCGTGGTCGTGGATCGCGCCTAGCGGCCGGAGCAGCACGAGCCGTCTGATTGATTCCGCGAGGGCACAGACCCCAGGGGAATCATCCTTCTGATCTCTTGGCCTCTTTTGTCTTTTCACCGGCACAAAGGACAAACAACTAGCTTGCCCACCCGTCAGAGGTTCTCATATGCACCTTTCCAAGAATTTCTTTTTAACCTCTGTCACATTAAAAAAAATCTTACTATTTAGGAGTATTAAATAAAATCTATTTATAATTTTTTTTGGGACAGATGGGTGCTAATTCGCGAGACGAATCTAATAAGCCAAATTAATCTATAATTTTGTATAGTGATGTTACAGTAACCTTCCGCTAATTATGAATTAATATATTTCATTAGATTCGTCTCGCAGTTTAGCCTTGAAGTTCTGCAGTTAATTTTGTAATTAAACTCTATTTAATACTAATAAATACTAAGATTCTCTTTGATGTGACATGATCTAAATTTTAACTTTTGAATCTTGCACGCTACTGTGGCTAGCGATGATGTGGTTCAGGATATTCTGCCTAATGGCTCTTCATGTAGTCACGTGTGGTGAGCTTCTTTGGAAGCCTACGACCTCAATCATTGTGAAGCACATCTGAGATTAATCAAACATAGAAGATGGATCTTTTGGTGTCATTCCCAAAAGGCAAATAGAGGTATAGAAAGGAAGATGTTATTGTATTTTTTGCAGCGGTTGGTTTTGAGGCGATGCACATGTTTAATTGCATGGGAATTAGACAAATTGATGGTTCAAGACAACTTGAAATTGAATTGAAGGATGTGTTAAGTTCTCCAAAGAGGCTAACACAACTACTTACAGGATCCCTTGTCCTTGCAAACATTATACATATTTAATCATGTGACAAATAAATTGAGGTGAGTCAAGCCAATACCATGCCTTGATGCTTCCTTTGCACCACGTTCCATCTTAGTGCTCCATCCATCGATCATATTGGCATCTCTTAGCTAGGGATATCCATTATATTTTTAGCCGTTTGTTCATTCGAGCTGATATCATTATAGCCACAAACTCAAACCTCATAGAGTCATAGTGCCCATGACGAACAAAAGCAAACAAAACCTGCTGATGCCGCTGCACGGTTGCATAACACTTTAATGTTGTTCAATTTCTTCTACTTGCATCCCCCTCATATTGTTTGACCTTGCTTGATTCAAGGTCATGGTGAATGAATTCACGAATGAGCAACAAAACTCATGGTTGATAACAAAAACAATCACCAAAATTATTGATCTCTTGCGAAAACCATAACTATTTCATATCCTACTATTATATATATACAACTACAATAAGAACCGTACATAATAATAACATCCTCTTGCTGATCAAATCCAATACGCTACACCTGCAAATTAGCATTGGGATCCTTATCACATAACTAACTAATATTCACCAATTATACCGTACTTTTTACATTTTAATCTTTTCATAAAAAAATTTCACATTTAGACCTCTGGAAAAACAAATTGCGCCCAGTGGCGGATGCAGGATGAGAAACAAGGGGGGGCTGAAACAATGGAGATGTTGATTTGTGTGAAGATTTAATGGTGATTTGATGCTTTTGCTACAGTGTTTTACGTGTAATTAGGGGCTCTTAGGGGGGGCTTGAGCCCCCCTAGCCCCCCTCCTGGATCCGCCGCTGATTGCGCCTTTGGACCTAAGAAGTCAGTGTTCGCGAGCTGATTCAATGTGGCAGTCGACGTGAAAGCGACGTGGCACCACCTTGGCGCCAAGATCGGCACCATGGATCTTGGCACCGAGCTCAGTTCTATAGGTCTCGGCATCAAATGTTTAACCTGTATATTTTGACATTTGAAATAGATAAGTGTACTGTTCTAGTAAAGACACAAATTGTATGCTAGCATCTGTCCCTGAGCGCCCAGGTTCGAGTCTCTGGCTATGTAATTTTTTTTTGCAAAGTAGAAAAAGAAAGACAAAACTAGAACTTGAACCTGGTTCTGCAAGGCGAAAACTAAACAACCACTTGAGCTACAAGGTAGTTTATGTAAATTTTAGGGAGCAATTTTATTTATATTAATTAGTAAGCTAATTTTTTCTTCAACACAGGTCGGCGGCAAGATCCACGGTGCTGAGCTTGGCGCCGAGGTGGTGCCACGTTGACTCCTACGCTAAATTGGATTGCAAAGCTCGGCACCACAATTTATGTGGTGCTGTGGATCATGGTGCTGACCCTCTGCATCAGAAGCGCAATTCATTTCACTATATCTAAATGTGAAATTATTTTTTTTAAAAGTCAAAAAACAAAAACTACGGCCAATTATACCACACAAAATTCCTCGATGGCTATCGTCTCCACGCAACCGCATCCAACACGGCAAACACGCAAGCAAACACCACACCAAGCTCAAACGTAAATAACACCCCCAGCGGGTAACCAACCAACCACAACCGCCAAAAAATATCCCACCCCACCGGGCCAGGCCAGTCACCACCATGGCTCGCCGCGGCCTCCGCCCCCTCGCCGGCGCCGCGCTCCTCCTCCTCGCCCTCTTCTCCGCCGCCGCGCTCTGCTCGGCGGAGCCCGAGGAGGCCGCCTCCGCCGCGGAGGACCCGCTCATCGAGCAGGTGGTCGGGGCCGGCGCGGACGGCGACGAGCTGGAGCTGAACGCGGAGGCGCACTTCGCCAGCTTCGTCCGCCGGTTCGGCAAGTCGTACCGCGACGAGGACGAGCGCGCGCACCGCATGTCCGTGTTCAAGGCCAACCTCCGCCGCGCGCGGCGCCACCAGCGACTCGACCCCACGGCGGTGCACGGGGTCACCAAGTTCTCCGACCTCACCCCGGCCGAGTTCCGCCGCCAGTTCCTCGGCCTCCGCCGCTCCTCCGCCCGGGACCTGCTCAAGGGGTCGTCCGCGCACAAGGCGCCCATCCTCCCCACCGACGGCCTTCCGACCGACTTCGACTGGCGTGAACACGGCGCCGTCGGACCCGTCAAGAACCAGGTCCGGTGCCGCCCGCCCGCCATGGTTTCGTTCCCCGATTCGATCGATAGCATAGTTCGTCGACTTGGGTTGACTTGATCTGGATTTGTTCGGCTGCAGGGCTCGTGCGGGTCGTGCTGGTCCTTCAGCACGTCGGGGGCGCTGGAGGGGGCGCACTACCTCGCCACCGGCAAGCTCGAGGTGCTCAGCGAGCAGCAGATGGTCGACTGCGACCACGAGGTATTCACCGGCAGGAAACTGCTACTTATCAAGTAGCAAAGTTCCACTTCGATTTCTTCGTTCTTGTTCTATTGGACTAAAAGGATCATGCAAGAATATTCCTCTGGGTTGTCTTGTCGCCTTCTGCTACGATGTCATTTTCTGGGTTTCCTCTGTTCTGGTTGGTTGGTGGGTGGGGATCAGAATTCAGAAGTAGAAAAAAAATAGATAAGATTCTGAAAACAGAAAGTAGGGAATATGAAGATAATTGATACGGAGAAACCAAAAAATTGACTATGGAGGACTACAAGAAAGTTGCGATTTGTTTAGGCACCAGATTGCTAGCTTGGATCTTATCCACATTGTGGTTGCAAAAAGTCAACTACGTGTGGTTGGCCAATGGCCGCAAGAAACTTCTCCTTGGTTGGGAGACCAAGGCACCAGCAGTATCAAACATCTTCTAAACTCTTGTTTCAGTTGTTCTAACAGTTCACTTCTTATGAATGGAAGTGTCTAATTTTCAATGGTTTGAGAATTTGTTACTCTTGGTCTTTATTCGGACCAATAACTCAGTATTGTAATTTAATCTGTACGTATACTTGTAACTATTTGATGATGGGGAGATAATTTCAAGCGACTGAAAACTAGGACACCATTAGCTGACTTAGCTTTATCACTGCTGGCTCCCATATCTGATTTCTGTGCTCTATTGGTATCATGAATTTGCAGTGCGATGCATCCGACCCACGCTCATGCGATGCAGGATGCAATGGTGGCTTGATGACTACAGCTTTCAGCTATCTCGAGAAAGTTGGTGGCCTAGAGAGTGAGAAAGATTACCCTTACACTGGGAGTGACGGCACCTGCAAGTTTGACAAGTCCAAAATTGTAGCTCAAGTGAAAAACTTCAGCGTTGTATCTGTGGATGAAGACCAAATTGCTGCTAATTTGGTTAAACATGGCCCACTCGCAAGTAAGGATAAACATTTGATCATTGCAGGTCTGAAATTTAGCCAATGAAAGTATGAATATGATGAACAACTGATGCATGCTTTCTGTCCTGCAGTCGGTATCAATGCAGTATTCATGCAGACATACATCGGGGGTGTCTCGTGCCCATACATTTGTGGAAGGCATCTTGACCATGGTGTTCTCCTAGTTGGCTATGGATCTGCTGGATACGCGCCAATCCGCTTCAAGGAAAAGCCCTACTGGATCATCAAGAACTCCTGGGGTGAGAACTGGGGTGAGAATGGTTATTACAAGATTTGCAGGGGTCCGCATGTGAAAAACACATGCGGTGTTGATTCGATGGTTTCTACGGTCACTGCCATCCACACCTCCAAGAAGGAATAGGTTCTGATTTGTCCTCGTCTGTATATAGCATTGCATATGATGTGATCTTGTGCTAGATCATTTGCCAGAGAGGGCTATCCTATGGCATTATCTGAAAATGTTTTCGATGGATGTATTGTACATTTGTATTAAGTTATTGTGGATGTTTGTCACACCAGCACATTAACCATTGGTAATGTTTGTAATGGTAAATATATGAACATGTTACCAAACATGTGCTATAAATAAATTGTAGGGATCTTAAAAAATCAAGATGCCTGTGGTTCTGAATTGCAAATGCCAACGATGAACATGTTCATGCGATCTATTATATTAGACTGTTGATTTATAGCTGCACCTCAAATCCGGATATGGTACTGTAGTGTAGAGTACAAAGATTCATCTCGAGATTCCTAAAACGGTGAATTTTCACAAGAGACAGGTTAAAGGTAAGATATTAGACTGAAGATATTATGGCCTAACAATAACTCCTGTCCTCTGTCGTCTGTCCATGTAATGTCCCACAAGATGACAATCTAACTATTTGTAATCTGTAGAATGTCTCAGATTATGCGGTCTGGGGAAGTGAGCCACGCTCCCTAGCAAATCTGCTCTCGTTCAAGCTTGACCATTAGCAACAAACCAACAGTTTGCAGGATTCGTTCAGACGCCTCTTCTCTTCAGCATGGGGACACCGGCAGCTGGAGTAGAAGGGAAGGCTTAATGAGACATTGCAGTCTTGCTGACTGGGAAAACCTTTTTTTAGAAAGACACTCATAAACACGCACGCACACTCACATCTATAAAAATATGTACGCAACCCTATCTCTATATGCACATCCGAGAGATTGAGCTGCACCTTGCTATCGACGGACGCGTTGCCTACCACTAAAAAAATAGCCTGGTTAAATCCTAGAATAAATAAAAAAACAAATAACTGTGCCGAGTTAGGGATTTGAACCCAAGTGGATAGGTTCCCTCACAAGAAGCAGGACTGACAAGAAGTATTAACTGAGCTACGCTAACACAAGAGAAATTGGAATGGACCTAAAAAATAGGGAGATCGCTCACTAAAAAAATAGGGAGTTCGCTGGCTGGGCTTTATATTGTAGTTAGATTTGGGCCAGGAGTGGATCGAAATATAGAGGGCCGACTTTCCGGATCCAACATGGTTAGTATTATTGAAGATTGGATTTTTTTTTCTCTCTTCAAATCACGATTAGTTTCTTTTATAAAACTCGTATATTATAACTTATTGGTTGAAATGTGGCTGGAGAGCATCCTCAAGTTCAATCTAAATTGAATGTTGGGGAGAATAAGTTTTGATATAGAGTGCATCTTGAGTGAAAGAGAAGTCAGGGTGTGGTGTTATGTGTTAGTGATAAAAAAAAAATGTGCCTTACAAGTGTACAAAAAATTTCAACAAAAATATGGGTATGCAGAGCAATAATCATCTGAATCCATGTAAAGTATAAGCTCAAATAAAACTTGTATTCAAGGTAAAAAATGATACTAGCCTATGATTAAACCATTGGTTGAAGATTCAGCAACCGATATAATGGTGGTGTACAAGGCTAAAATAGATCCTAAAAATACACATTCTTACTTCACTGTTTAGACTCTCAAACTATTACCCTCTACCAGAATCTAGTGTTATAGGATTAGCTAACATAGTCCAATGACTTCTTGGCCCTTTTGTAGGGATGTAAACAGAAGGAATATGATCGGATAGTTATGGATACGATTATGGATAGTTATTTTCCTTCTCAGATTCGGATCAGGTACGAATAATACCAAATTTATTGGATCAGATATAAATCAATATCGATATCATAAAAAGCTGAGTTGAGTATTCAGATTCGGATACGGTGTCGGATACTGAATATCTGGATTCAGATATAATTGGATATTAATCCCTCTAAGCGAATCCGAACTCGAATACGGACAGATATTATCCGTACCATTTACACCCCTACCCTTTTGTTTATGATTTTGAGCGCATTCCTATAATAAATCAATCCTAACTTCTAAAATACCACAATTCTATCTGATTCTATGGGAATCGATTTTTTGGACAGCGAACAAAACAATCTGCTCGAGAAATCAGTGCCGGCTGACGATTGTGGCAAGATGCATGGTCCGAATAATGTAGGCTATGCAAATCTGATTAGAAAGTTTTATGAAAGGACCAAGAGGCAGTACACACAGATGCAAATGAATAATAGATTGTATACACTGAAGTGGACGTGCACATAGTGGAAAACTCTGAACATGAGGGCTACTGGTTTGGGCAGGAATCCTTTAACTGGATGCATTAGTGCTAATGATGATTGGTGGGAGCAGCAAACATTGCGGTGACTTGTAACAACAATTGTAAAATTATTTCTTTCTATGATACCAATTACCGCATTATTTATTTTTGTAATATATATTTGTTCTATCAAACCTTTTAGGCTGATTGTATCATATTTAAAGAGGCACCTGTTGAGCATGAAGATGATCTCTGGATCATGTTTGATTCATTTATTTGTACACATGAGAGCTCATTTGATCCAGGGGTTGCTTCAGGGGCATCCCGGTCAAACTGGGAGCCCAGTGCAAAATATTAAGAAGGGCTCCTAGTGGTCTATAAAATTAAATAATAGTAACATGTAATAATAGTCTTGCTCTCGGTGTCTTGGTGCTTTGCAGGCGCACAGTGAGGACGGAGGTCGGAGGGCCGAGGCCTTGATCCTAAGCCTGAGGTGCTGGTCGTGGCAGCGGCAGCGGCAGCTGCAGCGCAGCAACAAGGTCTAGGTTGTCGTAGCCGTCTAAGGGCGCGTTTGGTTCATGGGCTAAGCCCAGCCAGGCTACGATTTGTGGCCTGGGCAGCCCGAGGCTGTATGGTATGGGCCAAGATGGTATGTTTGGTTGGTGCATAGGTGAATGGTGGCCCAGGTAAGATTTTGTTTGGTTGGCTGGTTAAGTAGTTGGGCTGCATTGCTGGAGACTGAAGAGTGTTGTTTGGTTGTCAGTTGCATGTGCGTTCCACACACCCATAGACCCGGTTCGGTGGAGTTACCTCTTGGTCATTGAGTTCTCTTTTAATCTTTCTCGAATCGTTACTACGGTAACCCGTTTCCCATTCACCGCCTGTCCCCTCCCTCTTTTTGTTCTCCTCCGTCTCATTCGGCGACTGCTCCATCGGCGACCGGCGGCTACCGAGGCGCGCGGATGGCCGGACCCGAGGGCGGCGGCGTGCGCTGCAGTGTATCTCCTTCCTCTCACCGATCTACTACCCCGTCAAGCTCAATGGAGGTCAGTTCACCGGCCGCGATGGAGGACCAGACAGATCCTTTCGAGTGTTGCGAGGGAAACCCTTGCGCCCGTTGTGCGTTGTACCAGTGGCACTGGTGGCACACGAACAGAGCGGCGAGGTCCCCGACGTCGGCCTCCCGTCGATCTTATCAATCCCCTGCGGCCTTGGGATCTAATCCCCAGACTTCCACTTCGCAGGCAGTTGAAGGTGGATGCGGTGGCGCATCCCCTGGCAGTGGGGATTCCGGCAAGGCCTCCAATTCCTCTTCGGAGAAGTCTCCCCCAAAATCTCAGGTAATGCTCTCGACCTTGCCTAGGGTTTACTGTTTGCCATAGGTTAATGTCAGATTTGTCCCCTTTCTTTGTATAATAGGTTAGTTTTTCCTCAATTGTATGGACTTGAGGGTTGGATTTCAATTTTGCATTAAAATTATATCATGTTCGTAGGCTTCGTCGACTCGGGATGTGTCGGATGGTCTTGAGGATTCAACTTGGGGTGGAGTTGTGTCTGATTCTTCGGTGCTTTGCCACCACAGGCATCCTCCTCGTCGCAGGTACACTTGGGAAGGCAGTCACATTGGCCGGCGTTTCCTTGGATGTCCCCTGAAGGTACCGTTAGTTTCACAGTCAATTTGGTTGCAATCATTCGTTCTTGGGATAATTTTGTTGATGCTGAAACATCTTGTTTTTGGTCTGTTGTGTTTGGTCGATGCATTGTGCAGGAAAAAAGCATGAGGTGTGCTTTTGTTCAATGGATTGATGAAGAATGGCCACCAAGGGCTCAACAGGTAATGCTTACACTTTGGGATATGGTCGACCAGTTCATGGAGAAATCTGACCGCAACATGGTGGACATTAGGGCTGAGCGTGCACTGAAGAATGAACTGGAAGAGGTGAAGGAGGCACTGGAATGTGAGAAGGAAGAATGGGCAAGGGAGAAGCAAGCTCTGATCACGAAGAAACAACAACTGCATGTGCAGTGGAGGTTCAGCCAATCATGTTGCACTTCACTCGAGGCAATGGTTAAGAATGAGGTTGCTGAGAAGTCTAGGATATGGATTGTTGTGCTTTGCCTAATTGGAGTTCTAGTGGCCATGCTATTTGGAGTTGTACTCAAGATGAAGTGAGGCACACCAGAATTGATTAACCCTTTGGCTAACCAGAAATCTAATTTCTGTTTGGAGGTCTTTAGGATGGTCAGGGTCATGCCACATGTTCTTCAACATGAACTAAGGTTGTGGTAGATGTTAGGTTCTTTTGGTAGGATGTCTTCTTTTGCCATGGGAAATTAGATTTCCTGTGTAATGCTCGTCCAATGTTGATGTGGTGTCGTTCAGACTACTGGAGCATTCCCTGTAATGATGAACCTTTGTTTGAATCAATCAAGATGTGTTGAATGGTACTTCGAAAATTCTAACTGTACTTCGGAATGAATCTAGATGTGCTGAACGTATTTCAGATTCTAACTGTACTTTGGAAATTCAAGCGAACACCGATATTTCTGGGATGTTATGAAATTGTCTCGGTCATTCCTCCTTACATGAGTTCATGTTACAACAAATTGTCTTCTCGAACTACTTGAGTTTATCAGTTCAGTTTACATGAGTTAACTACTTTAGCCAAATGACAATGACAACTACAACCAGAGCGATGATTTGAAGTACCAAGAGCACATCTCCCCAAGTGACGTTGTTTTTCTTATGCTCTGCCTCGTCTACATTCATCAACTTAAACCCCTCATTCTTGTGCGAGCTGGAGCTTTCATCATTTGACTGCTGCTGGAAACCATGTTGTGCGAGAAGAAATGTTTGAAAGGCATGCACAGCTTCTTCC
This sequence comes from Panicum virgatum, assembly GCF_016808335.1. Taxonomy (NCBI): domain Eukaryota; kingdom Viridiplantae; phylum Streptophyta; class Magnoliopsida; order Poales; family Poaceae; genus Panicum; species Panicum virgatum. The sequence goes on from NC_053151.1 coordinate 22,995,078, forward strand.
ATCGTTGCATATTTCTGATAGCTCGAATGGCTATAGCCAGTGACTTGTGCTTGGCAATTCGCCCAATCAGAGTACACTCCAGGTCTTCTTCCATGAAAGACAACATACCATGCCATTGCCCCCGTTCCCAAGTGTACAATGAAAAGTCAAAATACATTAGCAATCACACTGGATAAATAAGAGCTACTGCATTTTAGCATCAATGAAACAACCACACAATATGACAGATAATAGCATCGACTGCATTTGAGCATACAAATAAGTTCATGCAGCTTCATGCATATGTTGCATACATCCTGGTGTAGTATGCACATATGCATGGGACACCTGTGTTATGTTTACAGGAATGAATAGGAGTCAAATGTCCATTGCACCAGTACTTCTAAGCTACTTCTCACCTACAACTGATTGGCATCATCTCATTCTCCTTTCCCCTAACCAATCCTAGTGTTAGATGGTAAAAAAACTTATCCCTAACCCATCCTACTATTAGATGGTCAAAAAAAGCAGTTAGCAGCATTGTGCAGCGCTGAAACCATCTCAGCCAGCAAAGTGGTGAAGAGCAAGATGGTCCTTCATCCAGAACTCTTTGTCTTCTGCAGACATCTCCATGAACCCTTCAGCCACCCCCTTGTTGAGCATGAGGAAGTTAAGCCAGAACATCTGAGCTGCTTTGGTGAAATCTGGAATGCCCATCACGGCCTTGTAGATACCAGTTGTTCCCTGTTTTATTGCACTTGACAGCCCATCCACAGACTTGACTAGACCTCCATACAGTCGTGCTTCTTCTTCACACATCCCTCTTTTCCTCTTGCCAAGTGATGCTTTCTCTCCAGAGGGGCCTTGTGGGGTGCTGATACCTGCTGGAGTCTTTGGGGCATATGCATCCAAGTCAATGGTCTCTGGCTCTTGCTGTTCCCCCAAAGGTTTGGTTGATCCCATGGCAAACCAACCAGTAGCAACCCCACTGCCAAATATATTCTGCATTTGGAGGTAGTTGGCCAGGTGGGTGTTCAGAAACTTAGCATCCTTTGGATGATCCTGCAGCATACATCAAAGGTAATGTAATCAGTTTCATGAGTGTACAACTTGTATTTCTAGGTAACTTCATCAGTTTGAGCATAGTAAAACAAGTAATTACAGATAACTACTCAGGTGGGGAAGTGCATACCTTGACATGGCCATTATTGTAACACCCTAATTTAAATTTCAACATTTAATAATAAATTTAATTGGTTTATTTAATTTTCTAAGGATTTAATTGGATTAGCTCGCATTTAATCTAATTTTTGTTCCTTAAGTAATTAAAATTTTATCATAGGTTTTAATTTTGGTGTTGCATTCATGCTGGTGCATAGTTTTAATTATTTGAGTGTGATTTGAATTCAAATTTGTATTTGAATTCAAACTTTGTTTGAATTGGAAATAGAAAAGAGAGAGTAAATAGAACTAGAAAAGAAGAAACCCAGTCCACCTCCCCTTTCTCCTTTCCCGCTCAGCCCAAGCCCACCAGCAGCCCGGACCACCTCCCCAGCCAGCCCGCTTCCTTCCCCGCGCGGCCCACCTGGCTCCCCCAGCGCCAGCCCAGGCAGCCGCTCACGCGCCCGTCCCACGCCCCTGCCTCCTCTCACTGACACAACTGGGCCCGCACGTCAGCGCACCCGCGCGTCGCCCGCGTCCTCACCTCCTTTCGCTGACAGGCCGGGCCCTCCTGTCATCCCCCACCTCCCGCTTTCCTCGCGCGCAACGGCCACGCCGCCACCCGCAATCCTCGCCGCACTCACTGCGGGCACGCACGCCGAGATCCCCGCGCTAGCCCCTTTAAACCACCACCGCCGCCGCCGCTCCCCTCGCTCCGCCGCGCAGACCTCCCTGCGCCGCCGCAGACCGGCCACGCCACCGCCTCCCAGGTCTTGCAAACCACCGCAACCGCCCCGCCTCGACGTCCAGAAGCTCTCCGAGCCACCTGATCGAAGAATCGATCCGAGTTTCCTCGGAATCGCGCCCGAGCCCCAACTCCGGTAAATTCTGGATTCACTGGAATTACTCGCCGCCGGTGACTATTGGCCCGCCCTGACCCACCTTCCAACCTCGCAGGCACACCCCGCATCGATCCGCGCCGCCCAGACGTCCGGAGGCCCCTTGCTTCGACCCGTCTCCGACCCCGTCCGAGCGCCGCCGCCCGGGCCTCGTCGCCGGCCCCCTCTGCGCCGCATCTCCGCCTGTTTCCAAGCTCGGTGAGCTCCTGTAACACCCGGTTTATAAAAGAACATAAACCGAGCAATCATATACGTGCCAGGATCAAGTCACACGTATATACAACAGAATGAACAGTATATCATAGCACATATCACATAAAAAGATATAATAAAGCGAATACGAATATTATTTATTACAATAATGACAAAAATGTCTGATACAGCGGAAGCGAAGTACAAAATACGATAAAAACTCTCCGAAGCTGAAGCAGGGCGCCACAGGGACGTCGACTGGGAGACGAAGCACCTAGAAGTCCTCGTAGTCCTGGTAGCGCTGGACGAACTCCCTCGTGTCGGCAGGTACTGAGCAGCAGTAGCGTAGCCAAGAGGAAAAAGTAGAGAAGAGGCAAGGGTGAGTACACAACTTGTACTCAACAAGTATAACACAAACTATGAGGCTCTAGGCTGGCTGACTCAACTGCATTAGCTTTTAAGTGTGGCAAAATTTTATTAAAGCTATTTACTACGAGTTGATGAATTACCATTAACCCAGTTACATAGTAATTAATCAAGTTTAATGATGTAACTACTGAGAAACCAAACCAAAACCAAGCCACCAAGGTAACCCCGAGAAGCACCTCCCTCGTCGGAAGGAGATAACTTCACTAATCAAAAGGAGGATCTGGGCCGCTCATAACCGTGAGCACGGCTAGTATACCAGTTTTACACTCTGCAGAGGTTGCACATCTTTACCCACAAGTCGTGAGCTACGCCAGTTGTTCATCACACTTCCTTAGGTGAGATGGCCAGCGACTCACTACGAGGCCTTTAAAAAGAATCTCGTTGGTAAGGCGTAACCGCGAGAGTTAGGTCGGCGACGATGGGGCCCACCTCCGGGGGTACAAGCACAGGAGCGCAATCCAAGCACAGACCAAGCCGGAGGAGCAGGGACCATTGAAGCTTACTACTCTTGCCCCGCAGGTAAGTTACTCCAAACCAAAAAGATCTAAATATTACGCCAAGTCTATCCCATTCTAGCCTTGTGGTAGCGCTGTTGTCCCATGTTGTCGCTCTATGAACCGGTCCTTATGGAGAGTGGCCAACCAAGCACTAAGCACCGTGCTGGCCCCCTAAACCATGTTTCTAACAAAAGCCAATTTTAACGAGACGTGAGCCACTCAAGCCACACAGAGTGCCACTCTCAGAATTAAGTTCAAGTAAACCATTAATCAATTTAATTAAAAAGGACCAGAGTGTGTTATAGCGCAGCAACCTAGCACAACTAACCATAATGCAACCCAAGGATATATATAAAGGATATAAACTGGCTAGGAAATCCTTAAAGGCATACAGTATTAAAATGCAGTATGAAATTGTAATTAAAAGTGATAGGTTGTTCATGTTATACTTGCCTTCCTCGTACTGCTCTGGCTGCTGCTCAAAGTGCTCGGAAGACGGCTGCTCCGGGTACTGGTACTGGGGCTCCTCAGATGGATCAACGTCTACTCACGAACACATGGCCAAAACAGAGCACAAAAATAAGCATACAAGCAAACACTAACAAAAACTAAGAAACAGTACATCAATACATAAAAACAGCGCACTAAACTACTCTAATACTGTTCTACGCGTTACAACGATCGCGTGGATATAAAGAACGCTAAAAACGGAGCTAAAACGCATAGTCTAGGCCAAAAACAAGTTCTAGGGGCTTATTTGTAAGAAAACTGAAGTTCCAGGGGGCTTTCTGCTAAAACCAGGGACTGAAACGTAAATAAACATTAATTCTAAGGGCTAACTCGCAAAAAGAACTAACCTGGACTGCGGGTTCAAATTCTAGGAAGCTCAGGGGTGTTCTTGCTAAAAAGCGGACCTTAACGTAAATACTTTTGACTAAGGCTGGACCGCGGGTTAATTTCAACAGAACCAGGGGTCTCTTTAACAAAAGTACCGGCCGAACCGGTACGCGCGGTTTCTGGCCGCTGGATCTAGATCTGAGGGTCTAGATCTAATGGATCCCAGATCTAATCTGGTGCGTTGATCCAAGATCCGGCGGTCCGGGGAAAAGGGGCGCGGGGTGGCGGCGGAACGTCGCCGGAGAAGCCTTCCCCGCGGCGGCGCCTCGCCGGAGAGGCCCGAAATCGGCCATCCTGGGGTCGAATCGACGGTTTATTGGGTCGGAAGGACTCCACGCAACATGCGTGATCCACTGGGAGGTTTTCCGGGGCTCAGGGAGGCTAGGCTGGGGCTCGCCATGGCGCGGGGCGGAGCTGAGCGGCGGTGCTCGCCGGCGCAGGGCGATTCGGGGTCTCTCGGGGCTACATCTACCAAATTCTAGCGCCAAAAGGATTGGGAGGAGTGGCGGGTGCTCACCAGGCTCGGAAACGAAGGAAAAGGGCCGGGCGAAGTCGATGGCGAGGCTGACCGGCGGCAGAGCGGGGACGGTGGTCGCGGGCGGGGTTCGGCGGCCGTTCTCCGGGCGCCTGGATTCCGCGGATCAACTCCTGGCGAGCCTGCGAGGCCGGCAGATGGGTTATCAGGACCGGAGTGGCACCGGCGGCAAGAAAACGGGGCGGCCGAGGGCTCACCGGCGGCGCAGGGGAGCTCTGTTCCGACTCCGGAAGCACGGCGGCGCGGCTTGGGGTCTTGGGGTGGCGGCGGGGTGGAGATGAGTGCAGGGGAAAGCTCGGGCCCCTATTTGTAGGGCGGCGGCCAACCTGGGCGTGCGCGCCCGGGCGGGGAATCACGGCGAGATTCCCGGCCGGGAGTTGCGCTGCGCGGGGAAGACAGAACTGCCACGCGGGGCCCATGGGTCAGCGGCAAGGCGCGCGTGCGGGCCGGGCGCTGGCGAGCGGGGTGACGCTGGGGCGCGCTGACGTGCGGGCCCAGGCGGTCAGTCGGGGCGGGGAGCGCGCGATGCGGGGTGCAGCGGGGCTGGGCCGAGCGGGACGCTGCGCGAGGGGGCGCTGGGCTGGTTGAGGCGCTGCGCCCTGGGCCGGACCGGGTGGAGCCGAGGCGGCTTGGGCCAGCGGAGGAGAGGGCGAGCTGGGCCGAAGGGGAGCGGGACGCGCTGGCGGGGAGAGAGAGAAGGAGGAGGCGGACCGGGCTGGGCTCGGGAGTGGGCCGCGGGGAAAAGAGAGGGAGGAGAGGGCCGGTGCTGGGTTGACTTGGGCCGGGTTTTGGGTTTGGGTTATGGGTTCCCTTTCTAATTTTTTTTCTTTTCTATTTCTAATCCAAACAAAGTTTGAATTCAAATCAAAATTTGAATTCAAACCACACTCAAATAAAAGTATGCACCAGCATGAATGCAACACAAATTTTTAAACTTAGACAAATTTTTATTACTTACGAAACAAAATTAAATTAAATGCAAGGCTAAACACATTAAACCTTAGAAAATTAAATAAAGCCAGTTAAATTTATTATTAAATGCTGAAATTTAAATTAGGGTGTTACAGCTCCCCTAGTCCCCGCCGTGCTCTTACTCTAGTTGTAGTAGCCGTGGCGTTCTCTAGGCCCCAGCAAGCGGCACACCGTCGAGCCCTGCACCGCCAAGCTGCCATCTCCGATGAGCGCCACGCCCGGAGGCCCGAACCGCCTCCCCGTTGCCGCCGGTGCGTTACGCACGCCGCGCTCGCTCTTTTGCATCAAACCCCAGGCCAAAAGACCCCCTGTAGCGCCTAAACCGTCCTCTCCGGCGAGTCCCAGGTGGAGCGCCGCCGCGGGGACTCAAGTCCGGCGAGCTCCACCGTCGCCCCGCGCCCTGTTGCACCCAATCCGTCCGATCTAGATCTAACGCGCTAGATTAGATCTAGGTCCCATTAGATCTGCACCGTTAGATCCAGATCCAGCTGCCCTCATTCGCGCGTACCGGTTCGCTGAGGTGTTTTTGTTAAAGAGCCCCCGGCTTTTCCCTGTTTTAACCCGCCATCCTTTTTAGTTCAAAACTAATTGCAGATAGGTCCTGTTTTTATCGTTTTGGCCCCTGAGATTTTTCCTATTAGAACCCGCCGTCCAGGCCTGCCATTTTTGCGAGTTAGACCCCAGAACTACCCTTTAATTATGTTTAGGCCCTCGGTTTTTGCAGAAAACCCCCTGGAACTTAGTTTTTCTCGCAGTTAAGCCCCTAGAACTTGTTTTTGGCCTAGATTATGCGTTTTAGCTCCGTTTTAGGCGTTCTTTATGTCCACGCGATCGTTGTAATGCGTAGAATAGTTTTAGACTAGTTTAGTGTGCTGTTTTTATGTATTGATGTACTGTTTCTTAGCTTTTGTTATTGTTTGCTTGTATGCTTATTGTTGTGCCTCGTTTTGGCCATGTGTTCGTGAGTAGACGTCGAGCTACCGGAGGGCCCCAGTACCAGTACCCGGAGTAGCCGTCTTCTGAGCAGTTTGAGCAGCAGCCGGAGCAGTACGAGGAAGGCAAGTATAACATGAACAACCTATCACTTTTAAATACAATTTCATACTGTATTTTAATATTGTATGCCTATAAGGATTTCCTAGCCACTTTATATCCTTTATATATATCCTTTGGGTTGCATTTTGGTTAGTTGTGCTAGGTGCCGCGCTATAACACAAAATGGTCCTCTTTAATTAATTTGATTAATGGTTTATGCAACTTAATTCTGAGAGTGGCCCTCTGTGTTGGCTTGAGTGGCTCACGTCTCGTTAAAATTGGTTTTTGTTAGAAACATGGTTTAGGGGGCCAGCACGGTGCTTAGTGCTTGGTTGGCCACTCTCCATAAGGACCGGTTCATAGAGCGACAACCTGGGACAACAGCGCTGCCACAAGACTGGAATGGGACGGTCTTGGCTTACTAATTAGGTCTTTTTGGTTTAGAGTAACTTACCTGCGGGGCAAAGGGTGGTAAGCTTCAATGGTCCCTGCTCCTCCGGCTGGTCTGTGCTTGGTTTGCTCACCTGTGCTTGTACCCCCGTGAGGTGGGCCCCATCGTCGCCGATCCAACTCTTCGCGGTTACGCCTTACCAACGAGATTCTTTGTAACGGCCTCGTAGTGAGTTTGCTAGTCATCTCACCTAAGGAAGTGTGATGAACAACTAGCGTAGCTCACGACTTGTGGGTAAAGATGTGCAACCTCTGCAGAGTGTAAAACTGGTATACTAGCTGTGCTCACGGTCATGAGCGGCCCAGATCCTCCTTTTGATTAGTGGGGTTATCTTCCTTTGACGAGGCAGGTTTCCCCGGGTGGCTTGGTTTGGTTTGGGTACTCAGTAGTTTCTTAATTAATTCTGATTAATTACTATGTAACTGGGTTAATGGTAATTCATCAACTCGTAGTAAATAGCTTTAATAAAATTTTGCCAACACTTAAAAGCTAATGCAGTTGAGTCAGCCAACCTTAGAGCCTCATAGTTTGTGTTACACTTGTTGAGTACAAGTTGTGTACTCACTCTTGCCTCTTCTCTACTTTTTCCTCTTGGATATGCTACTGCTGCTCAGTTCCTGCCGACACGAGGGAGTTTGCTCAGCGCTACCAGGACTACGAGGACTCCTAGGCGTTCGTCTCCCAGTCAACGTCCCTGTGGTGCCCTACTCAGCTTCGGAGAGTTTTATTCGTATTTGTACTTCGCTTCCGCTGTATCAGACATTTTTGTCATTTATGTAATAAATACATTCGTATTCGCTTTATTATGTCTTATTCGTGATATGTGTTGTGATATACTGTTCATTCTGTTGTATATACGTGTGACTTGATCCTGGCACGTATATGATTGCTCGGTTTATGTCCTTTTATAAACCGGGTGTTACAATTATAGTGGTCTGCATCAAGTGTGATAATGAAATTTTGCTCGTCCCAATTGGCCCCACTGAGCTCCTTGAGCCTACAAATTTTCTGCCATCTGGTCCTCCATTTGCCGAGGTGGTTGTACACCTGGTTCCCTGTGACTTCAACATTTGCAAACTCAGACAAGTCTCTGGCAACTGCATTCAGGTGGACTTCCTTGAACCCCTTATCAGTCTTGAGGCCTTGCCCTACAAGGTCAGAAAAACGGCGTAAGATAAACCCTGACATGACACTTGTCCATGTCAGCCGAGCATGGGCACCATTAGCCTGCACCTCAACCTCAGCAGCACCACCATCCAGCACATTTGGGAGGTCAGCCATCCCTATAATAGCATTGCAATGTCCCAATCCCAACAAGTAAATTAATGCAGGCAATTTGTAGATTAAATTATGTACCAGCAACCATAACAGATTAACCATAGAATAACCATAACATATTAACCATAGAATAACCATCACAAAATCACCATACAAAATAACCATAACAGAAATACCATATAATCAACCATAACAACATTGCATAGTTCTTAGTAGTTGGTCTCAGAGAATAGCATCTGTTCAATACATCATAGATGATTAATTCAACTAACAGCACCACTAATATTAGGATAGATAATGAAAGACAACTACAATAGACCTCTAGGTCCTATTGTGCCCCCTAGTAGCCCACATCTGCTCACCCCAGGCATCTCTCTTTGCTGCCCATGACCCATTGTCATCCATTACATCATTTGGTACTGCTTCATTAGAAGGATTTGGCTCCCAAGTGGCTTCATTAGGAATGTGCTCATCCTGGCCATGCCTCAAGATCTAGTTGTGTAGGATGCAGCATGCCAACACTAGCTTCACTTGGGTACGGTAGGGATGGAAAGGCTTGTTGTAGAGTATCTTGAACCTATTCTTCAATGCCCCAAAAGCCATCTCAACCGTAACTCTAAGGGCTGAATGCTTAGGTTGAAGAGCTCCCTAGAATTCTGAGGACGTCTTGTCCCATACTCCCTCAAATGGTATCTAGTTCCTCTATAGGGTGGTAGGAATCCAGGCCTGCAAGCATATCCAGCATCTACCAAGTAGAATTTCCCTGCCAATGGAGAGATAAGATGTATCAGGTTCCAAGAATTTTTTTTATGGTTATGCACAATATAGTTCAGTGTACAATTGTAATACCTTGAGGAACCTTAAGGCCATCTGGCCTTTGTAGGGCATCTGTCAAGATTCTGGTATCATGTGCAGAGCCCTCCCAACCAGCCAAAACATATGTGAACCTTAGGTCAAAATCTACTGCAGCTAAAACATTCTGGGTAGTGGTGTGCTTCCTCCCAAGAAAAGCAGCCCTGTGCTTCTCAGGAACAGTGGCCAAAACATGTGTTCCATCAATTGCTCCTACACAATCCTACATAAGTGTGGGAAAGTAAGCATTTATGGACATCTAACAATTTAACATGACTGGAATTTCTGTTTTGGCAAACCTTGAAAAAGGGGTACCATCTCCGGCTATGTAGGATCTTTGGAGGTACACCAGATGATGGTTCAACTATTTCTGAGTTCTCCAATTGCATACAACACTTCCTGAAAGTTCCTACTGATGGTTTTTGTGGACCTCCTAAATGTCATTTTGATGCAAGAGAAACGTTGGTTGTGCCCAACTACATGGAGGAACATGGCAACTTACTCCTCAATGGTACAATGAATTGTATCCTTCAGAAGTTCACGGTTCCTAAACAAATCACATTACTGGAAGAATGGTGCCCTTGCCATTCTCAGAAGTTCTACACACTGGGTGTCAGAAGATTGGTAGATAAAGCTCAGGTTGTGTTGGCATTCATCATCTCTAGCAGACATTGGGCCATAGGTAATTGAGGGCCTAGACCTAGTCCTAAGCCTAACCAACATCCATGTGCAGAGAACAGCTACAACTGTAGCTCCCTTACGGATCATCTCGAGCCTCGCTTCAACGGGATCCATGACTAGAGGAGGACAGGAAACAAAACGAATCAGCAAACAAGCGAAATTAGTGGTGCTGCTACTGAAATAATGCATCTTGTTCTTAAAAATGTGACATGGCTGCACAGTACACGTGCGCCACCCAGTGCCATGACTCATCACAGACCACTACCAAGAACTTAAAAAACAAGTTTCGCAAACACTAAACAAGTCACAGATCTGCACACCTACAAACCATATCCACACATGAACAAGGTAGATCTACTCAAATCACATGATTCCAGACTTTCAAATCGGGGGGAGGGAGACGGACAAAAGCAAAAAACACACAAATCAGGGGAGCAGAGCAAGACGTGGGAGGAGGGGGCCGGAGGATCTCAACATTACCGCCGGAGAGCTCGGCTCAAGCGGTGGACCGAGCTCGGCGTCGGAGATCTGTGTGGGGGGACAGCGGGAGAGAGGAGCGACGAACGAACCCTAGGTGGCCGCCAATGAACAGTTCAGCCAGGCGGCAACCCTAGCGGCGAGTTCCGATTATATACCATGGCTCCCGCCTGCACCCGCGGAGGCACCACTAGGCAAGGGCGTCAGCAAGATGGAGCCAGGCTAAGCCCATCTGACCGATTCGGTTGCTCCCATGAAGCCTGGCCAAGAGGCCTTATTTGCATATGTCGGCCCAGGCTATCTCCTCTGTCCAGGTAACCAAACGAGCCCAGGGTGGCCTCTTGGAGCCTGGTTTGCCCTTACGCAGGCAACCAAATGCGCCCTAAGAGTGGCCATAGCCCGTGGACGTCTCATGACTCACGTCTGGCAACTGGCGTCGGGGAGTCGACATCGCGATGGTGATCGCCAGGTGCGAGTCCACTCCGTCTCTGCGAGGCATGAGTGTCAGTGTACCATAGGAGACGAAGCGGAGTCGGTATTGCCTTTGGTGTCAATGATCGAGTTGAGTGCCACCACGGTTGCCGAGGGGAAATGCTGGGCATTAGGCGATCGACAATCGGAAATACGATGTGTAACTTTTGGGTGCAATTTAGATATTGTTTTCCTATGGATTAGGCTACAAATTAGCGAAATTAAAGCCTCCTATATTACTATACATAAGATATACTTTATATTTTGGAATCCCTTCAAATTTTGGGGTCTTGTACGTTCGCACGTCCTACACGCCCTTAAAAACGCCCATGGGTTGCTTGAGATGTGTGTACAGGTGAAGGTGATGGTAACACTGCGGGTGAGGATGCTGTTGATGGTGAGAGTGAGGATAAGCCTTAGCGTGTAGATTACGATTAATTCCTTTATGATTTTGTTTTTCGAACTTATTATTAATTCCTTTATGATTTTGTTTTTCGAACTTATTATGTTTCATGCCTTATTTGTATAATAATGGGACCCCCTTCGTTTACATACTGAAACCATCGTGGTTTATTTATATAACCAGCGGAGATATACGTGCTATAGTCACGTATTTAATTTTCCTTACATCAAGCAGCGATGTCATTTATTTTCCTTCTAAAAATATACATGTCTTTCTTTTCCTTTTGTAAGATAATGATATCAATTATTCTTCTTCCAAAACAAATAATGACGCAAATTATAGGTATGTACAAAGAAAAATAAAGTGTGTGCCAAAAGAAAGTAATCCATGGGTACAAGAGGTGGGTATAGAAAATTGTCAGTGTAAAAACTATAAGTTTTCGGTAGAAACATTTTTCTTCTATCAAAAAATGGGTCTCCACCCTTTTCGTCAAACCTTTTGCCTGATAAGTGGGACCTCCGTGAGGTGTACGGTGGGCCTAATCTTGGCGTGAGAAAGGATTTTAATTATTTCAACTTTTATAGTATAGATATAGACTAGTGCAGATGTACGTGCCACAAACACATATTTATTTTTCTTCCTTCGAGCAATAATGTCATTTATTTTCTTCCAAAAGCAATACATGTCTTTATTTTCCTTTCATAAAATAATGATATCAACTATTATCTTTTCAAAATATATAATGATGCGAATTATGGGTGAGCGCATGTCCAAAGAAAATGCAGGAAATTCGTACTTCGCGTCTCATCGTTTCAACAAACGTGGGCTGGACATATTTGACTGCAATGAACTCAGTGGGCCAGGGTGTATAATTGTTCAACGTTGAACGCAGCAGCGTTCGCTCTGCTCACGACCTGGCAGCTTCTTTTATTTCCTCTCCTAAAGAGTATATTTTTATAAATAACAGTCTGATAATTGAGCAGGACTCATTCAACCTTGATTTGTATAGAAGATGTACAAAATTAAATCTGCCACTGAGCAACGATTGTATCATAAGCGCAATGCAGGCTGCATCCATGACATGCAACCTTGAGGAAACTGTTTCTCTGGTCAGCTCCTTCCCGGGCAAGCTCTATCCTTTTCCGATCAAGTACCTCGGCATTCCGCTGTCTATTACCAAACTTCGCAAAGTGTACCTACAGCCGCTGGTCGACAAAATTGGTAATTGCTTGCCGACCTGGAAATCCAATCTTTTGAACAAGGCTGGAAGGGCTGTGTTGATCAAATCCAAGCTCTCTGCCATACCCATCCATACAGCAATGGCGGTTGAAATTTCCCCCTGGATCATTAAGTGCATTGATAAGAGGAGAAGATCCTTCCTTTGGTCGGGTTCAGCTGATGTCAGAGGTGGGAGCTGTGCTCTGGCATGGCCAAAGGTGTGTCGCCCCCCTGAATTAGGGGGACTGGGCATCATCGACCTGCAGATCTTTTGGGTATGCGTTGCGAATGCGATGGATGTGGCTCGAGAAAACTGGCAGCTCGCGGCCTTGGGCGCAATTGCCTGCCACACATGAACCGACCGTCACTGCAATGTTTGACGCATCTGTCTCGGTCAGGATCGGGGACGGTAACAGGACCTTGTTTTGGAAAGGCCGCTGGCTGGAAGGCAGGTCCATCCAGGAGTTGGCGCCTTGTCTCTTTAATGCGGTTGGGCCTCGGGTCCGAGCTACTCGTACTGTCGCACAGGGCTGCTCTCAAAGAAGATGGGTGCTTGACATCACTGGTGCGCTCACTGTCCAGGTGATCCTTGATTACCTCATGATATGGGATCTAGTTGAAGCCACACCGCTTTGCCCGGACACGAATGATCAGTTTCTCTGGAAGTGGACTGCAGACAACAAATTCTCGACAGCATCAGCATACCATGCTTTCTTCATTCGGCAGTCAGTGATTGAGGGTGCAAAAATCTTATGGAAAGCTAGAGCCCCAGGGAAGTGTAAATTCTTTGTGTGGCTTGCCATTCATGACCGGTGTTGGACGGCAGAAAGGCGGAAACGGCACAACCTACAGCAAGAGGACACGTGCGTGCTTTGCAACCAAGAGACGGAGTCCATATCCCATCTCCTGGTAGGATGTGCTTATTCAAGGCAGGTTTGGTTTGGGCTCCTCCGTCGTGCTGGCTGCCATGCTGTGTCACCGAGTGATCCATCTCTGGTGTCTGCCGCCTGGTGGACGACGACTCGGAAACGTTTCGACAAACTTCATCATCGCTGTTTTGATACCCTAGTGGTGCTCACTGCCTGGACCATCTGGAACGAGCGTAATAGGCGTATTTTCGATCACAAGATGCTGACTGCTCAGGACATCGTCTCCCTGGTCATTGAGGGTGTAGGTGCCTGGTTCCAGGCCGGTTTTAGGACGCTAGCCCCTTGCCTACCTTTGCTTGGCTTAGATTATGGTCGCCAATTGATCGAGTTGTAATATGTTTTTGTTTTTTGGTTGTAACCCCTCTAGCTGGCGCTTACTAGGTCGCGTGAACTGCGGTTCATAGTGGTCCTCTTGTAAATTTTTTCTCCTTCTCCTCTTAATGAAAAACGTGCTCAGGCACGGTCGCTAAAAAATGACATTCAACCTTGATTTGGATAGAAGATTTGATGAGCGTCAATACTTATCGATGGTTGACCATGGTATTCACAATGGCAGCACACGTAAGGCGAGTGATTACATGGAAAGGAACATATATATAAGGCGTGAGAATGCATAGCAGCGAGAGAATATGCTCTCTGTCTGGAACCTCCCCGCGTCCTCGCTCCACACGATGCTCTCTGTCTCCGGCGGAGGGGCCTCCGCCTCCCGCCAGCCCACGCCACCCTCCTTCGTCAACATCGGATCGCCCGGTGACTTTAGTGCTCTTGTAGCCGGACTCTCCTCGTCGGTCGCCACCGCAGATGATTGGGGAACTTGAGGGGGCAGAAGCCGGCAGCTTCTGGGCTTGGCCCAACCGAAGCTTCAATGGACCAGAATTTGCTTGGGCCTGCGTGAAGAAACTGGGCTAGGGCCATACCCTCCGGATATTGCAATGGACTGGAAGAGGCTTAGTTAGAGTGAATTGGATTGGCCTTGCATGTTTTTTACTGCCTAAAATTTTTACCAATCTGAGTTTTTTTGAAGGGTGCTGGGAGGATTCTGCAAAGCATGTATATTAATAATATATATAGAAGAAGAAGAAGCTTTTTGTTTTTGTTTTCACAAAACAGCAACTAACAAATGTAGGATTGTAAGAGTAGAACAAGAAAAAAAAACCGTCAAATCTCTTTTAAAAAAAGGAGAAGGGGCTGCCACTCTTTAGTCTTTACCGGGCCACCTATCGTCTTTTAACACAGATTACAGAGCTCCCGGCAAAACATCTATAGAAAAAGCAAACAAAGTGCTAGAATTCCATGCTTTGAAACAGAGGAGAGAATGATGGGATGGCTGTGAGAAGCAAAGCACCCAGCCTGCCAAAACTAACAAGCAAGGAACCATCGTGCTTGTTGCAGAGAAAGCAAAGTGGCTGCCCTGGTTCCTGGCCACAGTTGCACTACTCTCTTACCGTCCTACTCCTCTAGAATCGCGATTGTATTTCCTGCCGGCTCCCGTTTGATCCGAGGGCGAGCGAGCGTACATGTCAGTGGAATAATGGGTTAGATTGATGCGCGTGGCTTCCTGTCCTCCTTGGTCTTCAACGGACGGGGAGGGATTCTTCTTCTTCCACGGGAAACAGGTGCGGCGTGTTCCTCTGTATTGCCATTTACTCCATTGATTTGGAAAATACTATTGTAGTGTACCGTTGCTCGTTTACAATAATGCTTTGGCGCACAAAAAAGCTTGGTACTCACAGTTTGATGGTTTCTCCGGGCGCAGGAGGTGGCCATAGGTGTTGATCGATCCAACGGATTCATGGGTTAGATCGGCGTTCGTGCCTGTCTTTCCTGTTTACTGGTCTTCCACGACAAGAGGAATTTTATCATGGACAGACGGGTATGCTGCTGTAATCTACTCCCTCCGTCCCACAAAAAATGTTCATCTAAGATTCAAAATTTGTCCCCCTGCTATAATCTACTCCCTCCATCCCACAAGAGGAACCGAGCTCGAGCTGCTCTCTGAGTGAAATGGCTGGCTCGGGCTGGGCGAGGAAGAAGGGGTGAATTTATAGTGGGCGTATTAGTACCGGCTGGTGGCTAAAATACACCACTTAGTACCGGCTGGAGCCACCAGCCGGTATTAAATTTTGTGGAGGCCATTTAGTACCGGCTGAAGCCACCAGCCGGTACTAATCGGCTCCCATGAGCCCTGTTCCTTTGGCTCGGTACTAAATTGGTATGTTAGTATTGGCCGAAACCGTGACCGGTACTAACGGCCGCGGATGAATGTGTGTTTTTCTAGCCGTGTCAGTGGCAGATTTAATTTTGTACTTCTTCTATACAAATCAAGGTTGAGTGAGTCCTGCTCAATTATCAGAGTGTTATTATAGAAATATACTCTTAGCAGAGGAAACAAAAGAAGCTGGCAGGTGGTGAACAGAGCGAACGCTGCTGTGTTCAACGCTGAACAATTACACACCCTGACCCAGTGCGTTCATTGCAGTCCAACCATCCTAACTTTGACCAACTATATATAGAAAAGAGCAATAACATTTACAATGTGAGATGAGTATCATTAGATCCATCATGAAGTATATTTTCATAATTTACTTATTTGATAGGGTAGTTGTTAATACTCTTCTCTATAAAATTGGTCAAACTTAGACTAGTTTGATTTAGGACAAACTAGAATTTCTTTTATTTCAAGACGAAGGAGTAGACCATAGGATTTTATAATAATCTAACGGTCTAGATTAATCTAAAGAGTACATATCTAATACAACTAATAAACATATAATAATTTGGAATATTAAAAAAAGGAAAATAGAAGTTGATTTCTATATGGATTATTAGGAAGTAAAATAGCTAAATAAAGAGCCTATGCCAAACACAACTAATAAATAACTAAATTTGTAGAAAACATAACAAAAAAATGTTTTTTTCCAATCCCCATTGATACAACTAATAAATATATTAAATTCATAATATCAAAAAATAAGGAAAATATAAGTTGATTTTCATAGGGATTGGGAAGTAAAATTGCTAAATAAAGAGCCTATGCAAAATACAACTAACAAATAATTAAATTTACAGTAAACATAATGAAAATAATGTTTTTTCAATCCCCATTGATACAACTAATAAATATATTAAAGTTGGAAATTTTAAATACAATAAAAATAGAAGTTGATTTATATACGGATTGGAATGTAAAATAGCTAAATAAAGAGCCTATGACAAATACAACTAATAAATAACCAAAATTTATAGTAAGCATATGAAAAAATGGTTTTCCGGTCTCCGTTGATATCTAGAATCAAATTCTTTAAATGCACAACCTCTTTAGAGTATAATTAGTTAAAATCTAAATTTCAGAATAAAAATAATATAAAATATTTTGGCAGAAAAGAAAAAAATCTAATCCATTTAAACTATTGGTAAAAAAATAATAGATATAATATACGGCAATGGATATAATTTAACTAAAAATTAGCATGCTTTGACAATTGGAATTACTATAAGGGCCAGTTTGGATCCTTGGAATTGAATTTCATTCGAATAATCTTAATTTAAATACAAATTAATAAAGATAATATAGTTCCATGTGGAATATATTTGTATATTATTGTTAGATATGTGGGGGAGATACTTATGGGATGCATTTTCTGCAATAGTGAAGCAAGTCGAAGAGCATGTTATAAGAATTTAATTCTTTGGAAATGAAGGGATCCATAGAATCCATTTCCATCTCACACGCTACGAATTTGAGATAGACATACATATATATATATATATATATATATATATATATATATATATATATATATATATATATATAACTTTGGAAAGTTGAGGAATATCAAATTCCAAGACAAATAGCCTACTCCATTACTAGATTTTAAATGAAATTCAATTCCAAGGATCCAAAAAGACCTAAGAGAAAAGAAAAATAGGTCCTTCATAACAAACAAAAAGAGTGTGGCATATTCTCTCGCTGCTATGCATTCTCACGCCTTATATATATGTTCCTTTCCATGTAATCACTCGCCTTACGTGTGCTGCCATTGTGAGTACCATGGTCAACCATCGATAAGTATTGATGCTCATCAAATCTAAGGGCGGTATTATTGGCACCAACCTAGATATTACCATGTTAATCTAAAAAATAAGAGAATATATACCATTTCAATTTATGAGGATCTAGTGGCCTAGACTAACCTAAAAAGTTCACATCAAATATGATTAATAAATATATAACGGTTCACATCGATGGAGAGGACTGTAACATTTGATTATCATATAGATATGGACAAGAGTTCACATTTTCCTAGTAGCCTCTTCCTTTACGTACAACAACCAAAAGTAACTATTTGTTGATGGCACTTAAGCACACCAATCTTGAACCGCAAATGCAGGGATCAGTTGTAGCTTTTCCCTAAGAGTCACTATACCACAGCCCCGATACACCAACTGATGATCTGTCGGTAAAAACCGTTATACCGACGGACTATCAGTTGATATAGATGTATGAATATATGAACAAGATACTAGTAAACTCTGTGAATATATGAACAAGATACTAGTAAACTATGTATGTGGACTGAACCAATTTATTAGACTAAAGATTGCAGGATTCACATTGAGTACTGACACTTGTGGTGATGGATGTGGCGGCCAACCGAGTATAGGAAGATTGCAGGATAAACTCTGAAAAATATTGCAAGTTGCAGGATTACCCCTTCTTGGACTAGGGTTGGCGGTGGTGGATGTAGCTGGGTGGTGGACTAGGGTTGGCGGCGCGGCTCCTGGATGCACTCACGGTGCAGAGCCGCTCGGTCTACTGCGTCCTCTCCCCGCGAGGATCCGCCCCAGGGCACGCGGCGGCGCGGCTCCTGGACGCACTCGCGGCGCGGAGGCCCGGCTGCCGCATCCTCTCCCGCGTGCGGCCCCGCCCCAGGGCACGCGGCTGTGCAGCTCCTCTCCCCTGGACGCGCTCGCGGCTCCGGTCTCCTGCTCTCCCGTGGGCGGCGGCTCCTGACCGGGATGGACGGCCGGCAGGAGTGCAAGGTCTTACGCGACGGTGAAGATTTGGGAGAGGAGCAGTTTGGCGGCTCGTGAGATTTGGGAGAGCAGAGGGGCAGGTGAAGATTACAGGGAGGAGTCGAGCGCGTGCACCAATTTGGGGAGAGCGCCGAGCGCACGTGGATGAGATTTGCGTTGGGGCGACTGTGCGGCAGTGGGGAAATTT
Organism: Panicum virgatum; assembly: GCF_016808335.1. NCBI lineage: Eukaryota > Viridiplantae > Streptophyta > Magnoliopsida > Poales > Poaceae > Panicum > Panicum virgatum. The sequence goes on from NC_053151.1 coordinate 23,013,658, forward strand.
GGGGAAGACAGGGCGAGGGTACGGGGATTAGGGTTTTGCAGAGCTGACCGGTGGGCTCCCAAGGAAAAATTGCGCACGAGAGCAGACGATGGGCCTGCATGTATGCCGACAGATGGTTTGAGGCCCATATTAGCTTTTGCCGACACTCCGTTCGATGATATATCTGAATAGAAACACCGACTGATGGTCAGTCGTTAAAACTTAAATTGCCGACTGACAGACTATTACAAAGTTTTACCGACTGATAGTTCGTTGCTATTCTGGTACTTTTGCCAACACACGTCCGATGGGATTTTTGGGCTGTGGTATAGTGAGTATACCCCAAGGTTTATGAATCCAAAGAGCAAGTGGTTTATCGCTAAGCTAATGCATTAATTCTACGAACTTAAGCAAATGTTTTGTGTTTGAAAGTCTAACTAGTACAAGATATTAACTAGATTAGCAAGCGAAGTTAAAGCGGTAGCTGACAAGATAGAGAGAACATTCATCCCACGGATCAGGGTCACTCGAATATGCATCTACTAAGCAAACGATACTGATCTAACACGCTTATCAAGCATTATGCACGCGTTTAACCTTTTCCCTCCCTCAAAGATATCCGTAAGAAAGCAATAATAACTAGGGCTAAAGCAATCCTAATATGAACGGTGGCCACCATATGATCAAACATAAAGAACTCATCTATGCAGTACCAAAATGACACGTAAATCAATAACAAGCGTGGCAGTTATATATCAAAATCTCCCTAATGATCCGAGGGACAAACAACGACAATTACCCCATAATATTATACATATTGATGCAAAAAGTGGTCATACAGTCCCTGGTGAAGATCTCTAATGAAGGGGGCGGCGAACGGAGTAAAAACTCCACTGTGCCGATCGGCGCGGAGGCCTCCAATACACTCTGGTGCTTTTATTGCTCCGGGTCGATCCTCCCTCTGTTCATCGACTTATGGCGGTGTTGGTTCTAGTGTTGGTGGGTGGAATTAGGTCAACTCTACATGATCTCCGTGCCTCCCTCTTAGTTGCATCCAGGGGGTATTTATAGTTGCTTGGAGTCGGTTATGGGTTTCGTCGTGAAAACCCTAGAAATCATGTGGGCTTCGATGTGCGACAAGGTTGGAATTATTCAAGTTATTTTCAAATTTAAAAGCGAGGTATAATTATTGCCATATGAATTAAGCCATTTAAATATTTAACTTTGAAATAAAGAACATGTGAAAGCATCTATCGAGTTATTTCACTTATCATGTTAAACTAAAAAAAATTATTATTGAAAACGTATATAGATTGGCATTAGTCAATTTACCATGAAATTATGAAATACCATTGTTAGCCTAATCATATTTTAATTTGAAAACTAGTTGAATGCTCCTTAATCAATTTAACATTTTATTTAATTTTCAGAAACATGAACTATGCGAAACAACACTACTAACGATAGCTTGCTCTAAGCGGAGACTAATGAAACAAGAATGGGCTAAAATGGAGCTAAAACGCAAGAGATACTCCCGCTACTAACACTTGAAAAATCTGCTTTCAAGGTTCTAAAGGTCTCAGAGGCCTAAACGTGATTAACTATAGCTTCTAGGGGCTAGCTAGTATGATTCACAATACACAGTAAATTACGATCATAAATAGGTCAAAATCGAGGGTCTTAAGTGCAAAAGAGCAGGACTAGGGCTGAACTGCAAGCCATCTAATCTTTCTAGGGGGTTTTCTGTAAAACTGCCAAGAGACACGGTCCGGACAGCGGGTTGATTCACAACTTCTTCGGGGGCTCTTTAGCAAAACCGCACAGCTGACTCGGTTGACCGGGTTGGAGCCGTTCGTTTCATGATGGACGGCCATGATCTAAAACACAAAGGGTATGCGGCCTTTTAATCCTGATCACGCACTGCGGACCGGACGGCATTGGGTGTTTGCACGGCTTTGGTCACTAGCGCAGTGAGGAATCACCGGAAATGGGCTGTGCAGTGCTATGGTTCCCCAAAACGAGCGCGGGCTGCACAGGGAGAGAGAGGGAAGCACGGGTAGTTCACCTAGAGTGTCGTCGATGTGGATTGGGGCGGCGGAGAGGGGTGACGGCGGACGGCAGCGAGTGGCACGGACGGCGCTGGAGATCGATCCGGGGCAGCTGGGCACTAGGGTGGGGTTCCTAGGCACTTGTGCAAGCTAGGGAGTAGAAAGAGGAGAGGGGAGGCCTTCACGGCGGTGGACGATGACAGCGGTAGAGCTTACCGTGGGCCGGCCTCCAGAGGCAGGGCATCTCCGGGGACGGGAGAGACAGGGCGGTGGTGAGGGAGGGTAAAAGGAGAGGCGGGGACACGGGCCGGCCATTCATAGAGGGGGAGGCGCTCGGGAAGGAAGGGCGGGCACGGAAATCCCAGCAGTGGCGGTGAAATGGTGTTATTGCCATTGAAAGGCAATTGAAAGGGGGTTAAGGTGGGGGTTACAAGGCCTGGGGACGTTGAACGCGGGTGCGAGCGGCGGCGGCGGACACGGGTGTGCACATGCGAGTGGGGTCCAGTGAGCGGGCCTGCTTGGGCAGCGGAGAAGGAAGAAAGGAAGGGAGGGGGAAAAAGGAGATGGGGCTGACAGGCGGGCACGGGTAGAGAGAGGGAGAGGACGGAGGCGGGCGTGCGTGCTGGGCTGGTGGGGCAGCTGGGCTCGACTGCTTGGTGGAGGCCTAGGCGGGCGTGTGAGGGGGAGAGGGCGTGGGAGAGTGAGCCGCGGTGGGGTCGTGGCCCTCGGCCCAATTAGAGAAGGCGGGGAGGAGCTGGGCTGTGGGGAGAGAGGAACAGCGAGCTTGGCTGAGGAAGAGCTGGGCTGAACTAGGTTGCGGGCTAGGCTGGGTTGTGCAGTGCCTTTAGGTGGGTTTTGGGTTTAAGCTTAGAAGGGCTTAAGAGGGTTAGGGTTTTGGGCCCAAAGGGTTCTAGGGTTTTGAACACTAGGTTTAACCTAAAATGAGACATATTCGAGCTTTTGAAAACAAACTCATTTTTCACGCAGAAACACTATGCACTTCAACATGAATGCAACACTCAAACTCTTTTTTAACCTATATTCATTAAATTTTATATTTAGAAAATAATACTTATTTACAAATAATTGCACACACTTCCTGATTAACTCTAACAAAATTTTAGAAAATTATAAAATCCTAGCAAGGTTCAAAATAGGGTGTGACACTGGTGCTTTTGGTTCTTCTTGATGCATGTCTGCAATTTGCTCATTACTCTCCTCTTCAAGAATTCCATCTAATGCTGCCAATGCCTCGGCGGCTTCCTTTAACTCCTCGCTAGGATCTTTGTTATGTGCATTCACAATAGCTCTTTGCAAAGGGTCCCTGAAAGATTCAGCAAAATACACATCCTCTACCTCCTCGTTATCAGGAGATAGAGCCAAGGATTGTCTAGAAGTAGGCAAAAAGTCATATGTATAATTTGTACCATCAGTATTAATAGTGACTTTCCCTTTTCCAGTATCAAGAACAACATTTAACAACTTAACAAAAGGTCTACCCAAGATTATATCATCATGTTCGTCATGGCAACCATCGGTAACAAAGAAATAAGTTGGTATAATTTTTCCAGAGATAGCAACATCAATATCATTAAGCACCCCTAAAGGTCTAACAATTTCACCATCTCCCAAAAAAAGTTCAACAGAAGTAAGAGCAAGATTCAAAGAATAACTATAGAGTTCATCATAAATTCTGCTAGACATAACACTTACATGAGCTCCGATGTCGTAGAGTGCATTGCAAAATATTTCACCATTTATTGTTCAACTGATTTATGGCATAGGTGGCAGTGTTTCTTCTACATCAATTCCAATTGCATAGACATTCACCAATCGTCCACCAATCATTCACCAATCACTCCATTATTCTTTTCACTTCGGCGATGTAATCCGGATCCAATTTCTTTGTCTTCATTGAACAGCTTTCGAATTATTTCCCCTGTCGCCTCATGATCAAGAACTATGCTTCTCCGGTGGAAAATGTATCTCTACAGCTCTTACTGATCCTCCTGGCTTAGGCAACTGCCTTTAACTACTGAATATTGCTCCAAAACCAATTGGTGTCCATTCCATTGGTTCAAACTCCATTAACGTTGTGGCATTCACTAGGGTTCGGCCTGCAAAATTATTAGTTTCATAATTTTTATTCCGTCGAATGACCTGATTTACCTTAGGCAGTGATTATTCATGCTCTGGTGTACTTTATTTGACTTCTACATGCTTTGGTGCTTCTTCTTCAGAAATTTCAGCAAGGTTCTCGATTTCTTTCTCCGCTATTTCTTCTTTAGAACGACGGTCTATCCAATCCCATTCGACTTCTGTCCATTTGCAAATTTTCTATTGTATCCTGGTAGCTTCTGTGAGTGTCTTATCCATTAAATCTTCTCCTGCAGACATACTTACAGAATCTCCTGTAAATACTAGCTTTGGTTCTTTCTCTACAAGCTCATTGAATCGCTCTGATGCCTGGTCAATTCCTTCATCTTCTCCTTGCTTGAAGTTGATGATTTGCTTTCTCATTGGATGATCTGGCCCATGGGAAATTTTTTTGCACAAAATGCCTTCATAAGCTCTGCCCAATTGCCTTTCACCTCCAATGACACGCACGTATACCATCGTTCCGCTTCACCTGCAAGAAAAAATAGAAAAAGATTCTAGTTGAACCAAACTAGTAGTACTCCTTCAAACTTCACTGTGTTGTAATATCTTGTGAATCTCTCGATATGTCGATATGGGTTCTCGTCCTTCAATCCACTAAAAGGTTTCTCTGCTGCCATTCTGATGATCCCATGCTTCAACTCATACTTGGTGGCAACAAGCTCCGAATTTGATTTTTGCGAATAAAATTGATCATTCGAAGGGCTTGCAAAATCCCTCAGTGATTTCTCCTCATGCTTCATATGCCAGACGAGAAGATCTATCTGAAAACGCTAACTAAAAAATACAAGAAAAATATACACAATAGATTAAGTGTTAGTAGCTAATAAAATTAATACAAGAACTGACTTGTTCCCCGGCAATGGCTCCAGAAAAGCTTGTTGACAGCACTTAAGCACACCAATCGTGAACTGCAAGTGCACAGATCAATTGTAGCTTTTTCCTTAGAGTATTCTTCTAAGGTTTATCAATCCAAAGAGCAAGTGGTTTATCGCTATGTTTATGCACTAATTCTACTAACTTAAGCAAAGGTTTTGTGTATGAAAGTCTAACTAATACAAGATATGAACCAGATTAGCAAGCGAAGTTAAAGTGGTAGCCGACAAGATAGAGAGAACATTCATCCCACGGATCAGGATCACTCGAATACGCATCTACTAAGCAAATGGTACTGATGTAACATGCTTCTCAAGGATTATGCATGCGCTTAACCTTTTCCCTCTCGCATACTATCACTATACAGGGGTAATCAACCAACAAGTGACTATGCACACTACAAAGCTATCGGTAAGAAAGAAATAACAACTAGGGCTAAAGCAATCCTACTATGAACAATGGCCACCATATGAACAAAACATAAAGAACTCATCAATGCAGTACCAAGATAACACATAGATCAATAACAAGCATAGCAATTACATATCAAGATCTCCCTAATGATCTGAGGGACAAACAACGACAATTACCCGATAATATTATGCATGTTGATGCACAAAGGTGTCATATAGTCCCTGGTGAAGATCTCCGACGAAGGGGGTGGTGAACGGAGGAAAAAACTCATCTGTGTCGACTAGCACAGAGCCTCGTGTCTATCGGCACGGAGGCCTTTGGTGCCCCTATTTCTCCGAGTCAATCCTCCCTTTGTTCCTCGACTTGTGGTGGCATTGATTCTGACATTGGCAGCGTGGAATTAGGTCAACTCTGCATGATCTATATGCCTCTCTCTGAGTTGCATCTAGGGGGTATTTATAGTTGTTTGGAGTTGGTTCTAGGCAAATTGACGTCGTGGAAAATCCTAGAAATCATGTGAGCTTTGATGTGCAGCGAAGACGGGCTGAACCTAGCCGAAGTGGGCCCATGCCGATCGGCACGGGGGCCTGTGCCAATCGGCACATAGCCACTTTGCGGTCCCACGTGTCCGTCTTCCTCGTGTAGTTCCCCATGGTGTCCATGATCCATCCCCATGCAAAACTCATATGAAAAAACCTTCTGTTTATGTCCCTTTTCCTGCAAATTCACAACATGTTCCAAAACGCGACACATATATGAATATAGGGTTATTTCAGGTGCCAAGTAGTGGGTTAGGATATAAATCAATACAAAAACACCACCTACACAACACCTAATTGGTGTCTATAAGAGATGCCAACACTATTCATAATCGAGACTCCTCCAATAGAAATAAATAAAGAAGTTCCTACCTATTTCAAATAAAACTACTAATCAAATACATATACTACTTTATTTAGAATCTATATTAATATGATATTCTCTTAACCTCTATCATTGGTTTCTCTGTGGTCTCCTTTTCCTCTATGGTCTTGACCTCATCCATCTCAATCCCAATTCCATCATCCACGTTTCCATTTTCATCCACCTGTGCGAGGCTTTCTTGGGGATAGACCCCCACTTTGGCTTCTGGATGCACCTGTTTAGGTGCAAGGTCGACTGCAACACCCTTTTCGGCAGCGCTACGTTTCAGCTCTGACAGGGAAAGAAGTTGGAGTATTTTGATTACAAGCTCCACGACTCCAACAAGGGATGGCATCCTTGTTGGTTTTATGTTGAGAATCAACCACCAAAGATTCCTCAGCACATGGGCCACACAGCTCGGGAGCACCCAAACCATACTCGCCTTCTATCAAGCGACGAGGCATTGCAAATCCCTGAGTTGTTGAAAATGATCTCGTCTCTGCAGAAGCAAGGCTTGATGGTAGAGAGCATCGCCGCTAGCTTCATGCGGTGATGAGTCCAGCGGTGTCAGGAGCAGACGAATGCCGGGTACGAGTACTTGGGCATCAACGATCCAACCAGCTTCAAGAAAGAATTGCTCATGGGAGTGAAGCTTATGGACCGCTTGAAGAGGTTGTTTCACAGTGTCAAGTCACTGCCACCGGCCGTAATCGGCTTCAGTCTGCAGAAGCCGACATACAAGGTAAGTGTCCCGCTCGAGCTTTTTTTTGCTTCTTTAGCCGAGTTCACGCTCATCTAGTTCTGAATCTGTTAAAGTTTTGGCAGATCATGCGGGTGCTCTATGTGAGTCACCCAACACTCCCGGAGCAGCTGACCGAGGAGCAGCTGTCGTCGCTCTCAAGTCCCAAGCTGGAGTCGCGGGATAGGGAGAAGAACAAGGAGAAAGCCCCGACTCCTCCTGCTGAGCCAGAGTTCGAAGAAGACTTCGACTCTGATGACGCGGAGTACCAGTTCAGAGCCCGCCATCTGGGGGACAATGGTCAGGGGGTTCTGGGCTCATGAGAAGCCCATCAACGGATAGTGGGTCCCACCTGTTGCCAAAGGAGCGAGGTCCGCGTGCTGGACGGTCACGTCGACCAAACTGCCACGGCTCAACAAAGAGATGCTCACGCGGACGTGCACGAGCATCAGGATTGATGATTCCCCAAGCCCCTAGCAACAAGCTGGGGATAATGTGGTGGCTGACGAGCCACCCACCGAAAGCACTACCGCCCCCGGCTCTGCCAGGGTGGCTACCGAAGAGGTCCCGGCCACCGGCACATCAACCAGGCAAGCCGGGACCAAAGAGTCTGCCGCCTCGGGTTCTTCCGGGGTGGCCACTAGAAGTGCTCCGCCCTCTGGGCTGCCACAGGGGCAACCCAAAGTTGTGGAAGAGGAGGAAGAGGAGGAGGAAAGTGGCGGCTTGCGCCGCCCGGCCTTCGGTCTCCGATTCTCCGCCCGATAACTATTAAACTCGTTGTCGGTTATCTTTGATCACCTCTCCCAGTGATTCATGCTTTTCGCCTTTCTGTTATTGATTTAGTGTGCCAAATCCACCCCCGCCAATTTCGCCCAAGGCCCGCGAGGAGCCGCCGGCCAGGGAGAACACGGTGTCGGTGGTGGGGCCCGCCTTCAGTGCCACCACTGAGGGACCGGAGGGAGCTCCGCCTGAGCCCCCAATAGGGGGCGTTGAGGGTACACGGGCAGAGCCCCAAGTGGTTGGTGCCGAGGGGCCCCAGGAAGAGCCCACCACAGCCAATGCTGAGGGGCCCCAAGGGGAGGAGGCCCCCGAGTACCCGAAGATGCTCCCGGCAGCAGCGGACGTCAAGGGTAGTTAGGGATGGGGCCCGCCCCGGCTGCTGCCGTCGAAGAAGATGCACCATCAGCCCCCGCACCCGCATGGCCGCGGGCGGAGGCGAGTTCCAACCTTGCCTGTACTGCTACAGAGCCGTCGGTCGCCGAGATTGAGGAGATCCCGCACGCCTGAGTTGTCCCTACACTGCCCACCCAGCCCTTCGCCATTGGCGTTGCGCCTGAGGAGGGTGCGTGGGGGGACGACCGGACGTTCCTCTTTAACTCGGAGGTTGATGATGAGGAGGTGGAACAGATGCAGGAGCTGGCAAAAAAGCTCATAACTTATGAAGAGTTTTGTAATTATTAGGAAATAGTTTCAAAATAAGAAATTTCTCCCTGATCTTATTTCTTCCTCCTTTTTGTCTTTGTAGAGCATCCAGTGCAGGTCCGCTCAGAAGAGCGAGATCCTGAGCCGGATGTCTAATGCAGTGCCTCGCGCAGAGGTTACTGAGGCTAAGCTGGCCCGCCTAGAGGAGGAGTGGGCTGTCGAGCGAGCTCAGAAGAAGAGCGAGCTTGACGAGTGCTACAACAAGATCCAGGCGGAGAAGGAAGCGCTGGTAGCAAAACATCAAGATCTCACGATGGAGGTCTCTAGTAAGTATTCTATTTTCTACCTGCCAAGTTAATTTTCCCGAGTTCTTCCTTGCTCTCCCCTCCCCCACCATCTGAATTTTTTCTCCGGTGCTCTTATAGGGTCTGATTGTATGATCAGGGAGCAGAAGAGCTCCATACTCGAATGGAAGAACGCCCACTCTCGGGCGCAAGGCCAATTCGAGATGGTGGAGAAGGACCTGGAGAAGGAGCGTAAGCTCTGGGAAGACGGCGAGAGGGAGCTCGTCAAGGCAATGGAACAGGTCCGAACCCTCACTGCAGAGCGCGATGCTCTGAGGGAGGAGGTGAAGGACCTTACCGATGCCGCAAGGCCTCTCTGCCGGCTCCTCGTCCCGCTGTAGAAGGACGATCCTACACCGTGCCCGAGCATGGCTACATGTCTTCATCGCGTGATGGTTGCATTCAAGCCCTACTGCAAGGACATCGCCACGTCCTGCACTGTGCAGGTACTGGCTTTGGTCAAGTCATGGTGGCTTGAGAAGGATATTGCACGGCTAAACGGTATCAACCTGGCTGTATATACTTCGTATGTATGTATTAATACAAATTCAGTATGTTTAGCCTTATTGCTCATATATCTTTATTCCCTGAGATTGTTATGCCGTGGCAAAATCGCTGGGTTTGTGTTGTATAGTGAGCGAGTCACAAACACTTGGCCGTGTAATGAGTTGGGAACAACTCAGCCATCGTTAGGCTTTCGCTGTGTATTTTAACAGGCGAAAGAAAAAGTACTCAGATCAAATGAACTCGAAAAGTACTTTTATTAATGAATAACTGTGTATGTTAGCATGTAGCCATGTACTTATTACATATCAGAGCTAAGTCTGTATTGTAAAAATATTCTAAGGATAGAAGCGGCGCAGAGGCTTGATATTCCATGAATTCAGAACCTTGCCTTCGTCTTGAGTGATTAGCCTATAGGATCCAGGTCGATAGACCTTAGAAACTATACAAGGCCCTTCCCATGGAGAAGAGAGCTTGTGAAGGTCCTTGGTGTTCTGGATCCGACGCAGTACCATGTCGCCGACGTTGAACGACCGCTGCTGGATGTGCTGAACGTGGTAACGCCGGAGATTCTGGAGATAGTGTGCTTGGTTGATTAAGGCTGTGAGCCTTGCCTCTTCCACCATGTCGATGTCTTCCACTCTGTTTTGCTTAGCTGCCTCCTGAGAGTAATTAGCGATGCGCGAAGCTCTGTGAGCTACATCGACTGGTACGACTGCTTCGGAACCATAGACGAGGAAGAAGGGGGTGTTGCCCTATAGCCCAGCTTAGTTGAGTCCGTAGCACCTAGACCACAACTGGAAGCTCTTGAACCCACTTGCCACTTTATTTCTTCAATGGTTCGTATAGGCGCGCCTTCGGGCCTTGAAGAATCATCCCGTTGGCGCGTTCAACCTGGCCATTGGCCCGTGGATGGGTGACTGACACGTAGTAGACTTCGATCCCATGGCCCTCACAGAAATCAAAGAACTCGGACTCAGTGATATTGGAGCCCAGGTCAGTGATGATGTGATGGGGGATGCCGAATCTGTGTTTGATGTCGTCGAAGAACTCAGCTGCTTTGGCTCCGGTAGTCTTGACCAGTGGCTTGACCTCTATCCACTTCGTAAACTTGTCAATTGCTATGAAGATATGGTTAAAGCAGTCGGGCGCTGTTTTGAGTGGCCCCACCATGTCCAGCCCCCAGCATGCGAAAGGCCATGATGGTGGGATTGCTTGTAGTGCTTGAGCAGGAACGTGAGCTCGTCGGGCGAAGAATTGGCAGCCCTGACGATTTCCTCAGCGTCGTTCACTACTATTGGCCAATAGAACCCGGAGCGGAAGGCTCTGCCCACTATGGTCCGAGATGCCGCGTGGTTTCCGCAGGTTCCTTCGTGGATCTCTTCCAGGGCCTCCTTGCCTTCAGCTCGGGGGATGCATTTCGTCAACACACCCGAGGATGCGTTGCGCTTGTACAGTTCGGAATCGACCACTACATATGACTTGGAGCGTCAAATGATCCAATCTGTTTCCGCCTGGTCCGTTGGCTCGATTTGATGCAAGATGTAGTCATTGATTGGTTTCATCCAATCTTCTTCAGGGTCGATGACCATGACCTGGCGGTCCTTGAGTGTTGATGTCATTTGCTCCTCGGTCTGCTCCTTAATGGATGGCGTGTGGAGTTCCTGTACAAATATGCCGCTGGGTACTTCGGATCGATGCGACCCGAGTTTGGACAGGGCATCAGCCGCTACATTATCCTCCCGTGGCACATAGTGGAACTCGAGGCCATGGAAGTGGCGCTCGAGTTTTCTGACTTCCGCACAGTATGCGTCCATCATTTCCTTGGTGCAATCCCAATCTTTGTTGACTTGATTGACAACCACCGAGGTGTCTCCGTAGACAACTAGGTGCTTTATCGAGAACGAGGCAGCCAGGCGGAGCCCGTGCAGTAGATCCTCGTACTCGGCTTCATTGTTGGTGGCTTTCTAGAGTATCTGCAGGACGTATTTGAGCTGTTCCCCTTTGGGAGATATGAACAACACTCCTGCTGCCTGCGCCCTCCAGCTTCATGGAGCCGTCGAAATACATAATCTAGTGTTCTGACTTCTCATGTGGGAGCACGGCTTGAATTTCCGTCCACTCCAGCGACGAAATCGGCCAGGGCTTACGATTTGATGGCCGCTCGTGGGACAAAGTCGATGGCTTGAGCGCCCAACTCGATAGCCCATTTTGCGATCCTGCTTGTGGCCTCCTGATTGTGAAGTATGTCTCCGAGCAGAAAGGATGTGATCAAGCTGATGCGATGAGCCTCGAAGTAGTGACGGAGGTTGTGAGAACAAAGTAGTACTGTATAAAGCAACTTCTGTACTTGCGGGTACCGCATCTTGGACTCTGATAGGACCTCGCTTACAAAGTAGACAGGCCTCTGTATTTTGAATACATGGCGGGGTTCCTCTCGCTCGACTACTAAGGCGGCACTGACCACATGGGTAGTTGCGGCGATGTAGAGGAGTAGTGGTTCCTCGCCAGCTGGTGCTGTTAAGACTGGCGGAGTAGTGAGGAAGATCTTCAGGTCATCAAATGCCCTCTGCACCTCCTCGGTCCACCTGAATTTTTCTTGCTTCTTCAAGAGCTTAAAGAAGGGTTGTCCTCTATCACCGAGTCTTGAAATGAATCGGTTCCAGGGACGCCATGCAACCTGTGAGCTTCTGGACGTCCCTGATGCACTTTAGAGGTTCCATCTTCAGGATCGTTGTGATCTTCTCCGGGTTGGCTTCAATGCCTCTTTGGCTGACAATGAAGTCTAGCAGTTTTCCTGCGGGTACGCCAAAGACGCACTTTGTGGGGTTCAGCTTCCACTGGAACCGCCTGAGGTTGTTGAAGGTCTCGGTCAAATCAGCAATAAGATCATCCAAGTCCTTTGTCTTGATGACCACATCGTCTACATAGGCTTCGACGTTGCGGCCGATCTGTATCTGAAGGCAATTTTGAATTGCCCGTTTGTAGGTGGCGCCTGCGTTCTTGAGCCTGAACGACATGATCAGTGTAGCAATAGGCACCAAATGGGGTGATGAAGCTGGTCTTGATCTGATCCTCTTCTGCTAGGGAAATTTGATGGTAGCCCAAATAGCAGTCAAGAAAGCGGAGCATAGAACAACCGGCAGTAGAGTCGACGACCTGGTCAATGCGCGGGAGTCTGAACATGTCTTTTGAACAATACTTGTTCAGATTGGTGTAGTCGACGCACATCCGCCATTGGTTATTGCTTTTTTCGGACTAGAACTGGGTTTGCAAGCCATTCTGGGTGGAGAACTTCTTTGATGAACCCTGCCGCGAGGAGTTTTGCCAACTCGGCGCGAATGGCCTCTTTATTTTCTGTAGAGAATCGTCGGAGGCGTTGCTTGTTCGATTTTGCTGTCCTATCAACATCCAATTTGTGCTCAGCCAATTTCCTTGGGACTCCCGGCATGTCTGCGGGTTTCCAGGCGAAAATGTCTCGGCTGTCCCTCAAGAAACTGGTGAGCACGAATTCCTATTTGGGATTCATGTTGGCACCGATTGTCGCCGTCTTGGATGGATCGCTAGTGCCGAGGTCGATCGTCTTGAGCTACAATCCCCCGGGCGGCATCACGAGCGAGGCCGACTTCTTCATTGGGATTTCAAGCTCTTCTGGGGAGAGTTTCTTGGCCTGCCATAGCTACGAGAGGTTCCTGGCTCAACTGCTGTAGTTCAGAAGCAATTGTCACTGCCTCGGCATCACAGTCGTAAGACGTCTTCAGGTCGCCATTCAGGGAGAGAACTCCATGAGGGCCCGACATCTTCAGTACGAGAAAAGTGTAGTGGGGAACTGCCATGAATTTGGCGATCGCCGGTCGCCCGAAGATGGCGTGGTAAGAAGAATCGAAGTCGGCGACCTCGAACCTGAGATACTCGGTGCGGTAGTTAGCTTCAGTACCGAAAGTAACTGGTAGCATTACCTGACCGAGTGGGACTGCTGCGTTGCCCGGGACATTGCCGTAGAATGGGGAGTCCATGGGCTTGAGCAAATTGGTGATGTCCAGCCCTATCTTCTTGAGAGTCTTGGTGAAGAGGATGTTGAGTCCGCTGCCGCCGTCAATCAGAGTTCTTGTGAGTCTTGCGCCGACAACCACTGGATCCAAAACCAGTAGATAAAGGCCCAGATTTGAGTAGCTGGTCCATTGGTCTTCCCTTGAGAAGCTGATGGGAGTTTCTGACCACTTGAGGTAGGTTGGGACTAATGGTTTGACAGAAAGAATCTCATAGAGGTTGAGCTTCTGCTTCCGCTTTGATTCGTCCTGAGCAACCCCTCCGAAGATGACGTTGACCACCTTATTGGCTGGCTGAAACCCGGCGGCCTGTTTGTCTTTATCGTCTCCCTCATCACCATCCTTGTCGTCCGGTTTCTTGGGGGTTTTGAAGAGGCTGTGGAGCCCATGACAATTATGTGAGGAATGCTTGTCCTTTGGATGGAAAACACATTGTTTGTCCATGATCTTGTCAAACTTGGACTTGGGCTTGCCTTTGTCGGTGACGTTGACTGAATCATCCGACTTGCGCTTCTTCGAGGACTCAACGTATGGTGGCTTACCACCGTCGTTGCGCTTGCCCTGTTGATTCTTGTTGTTGCCGTCGCCGACCTTCTACTTGCCTTTCAAATTTCTCACGATGAAGGTCTTCCGCGTCGGCTCACTTATTGATCAGCTCCCGCATCTCTTTGATGTTGTGCGGCCTATTCCTGCCAAAGTCAAGATGAACTCGATGGTCATAAAGGCCATTATGGAAGCAGTCGATGACGTCACGCTCTGGGAGGTTGATGCCAGTGGCTTTCTTCTCGAAGAATCTGTGGATGTAGCTCCGCTGGGTGTCATTCTGCTCTTGCTTGCATTGAGCGAGATCAAAGCGGGTCCCCAGTTTCTGCCATGTGCCTTGGAAGTTGTCAATAAACTTTTTGCACAAGTCATCCTAGTTGTCGATGGAGTTAGGTTCAAGGCCTTCCAACTATGTGAGTGGCGATGGTGCTAGGGAGACCGGGAAGTAGGTGCACATTGTATCTGTGCTTCCCTTGGTAGCTTTGATGGTCGTAGCATAGTTGCATAGCCACTGAGCGGGATAGCGCTTGCCGTCGTACCTCTCGATCCCAGATGGCTTGAACTTGTCAGGCCACTCTGTTGATCGGAGTCTATAGGAGAAGATGGGGAAACCCACATACTTCCCCAAGTTGTGGTGATCCTAGCCTGGAGGTCCATAGATGGCGTCGTATTCCCGGCGCCTCTTGATTTCATCTTCTTCACAGGCCTTGGACTTGGAGACGATTGTATCCCAGGCATCGCGGCCACGGAGATGCTCTCGCAAGTCTCTGCTATTCGCTCCGTCGTCGCGCTGCCGATGATGGCGGGGTGGCCGGGCTCTGTGGTCTCGACCGTCGGAGTCCTGGCGACCACCACCGAGTTGCCTATTGCCGTCATTGTGGCAGCTTTGTTGGGGTTGGTGCTAGACCATGGCTCTGCCATCCTCTTGGCGAGCTCCTCCGTCAAATCGTGAGCCGCCACCGTGGCGGCTGCCGCTGGTGTGGCTCAGAGGCTCTCATCTGTAGCCGTGATCATACCGATCACGGCTGCTTGAGTAATGGCTCCTTGATGGAGTCATTGATATGCCTGGTCGCAGAGTCTCATTCTAGATTTCCGCTGCCTCAATGAGGGAGGCGATCTACTGCACTTGAGGTGTCTGCTCTAGGCTCTGCAATCCTGTGGCTGCTGCAAGGATGTTCGCTGTGAGATCCTTAAAGACTTGGTTACCTGAGACCATCAGGAAGTCTTGTTCTAGATTGCGAACTAGGAATTCCTATCTCCGAGCCGCGTTCCGGCGTCGCTCCATGCAGTGCCGCGTTCCTCTGCCTCTGTCGCTCCCAGTCGTTTGCTTGTTCATTAGGATCAGTCGGCTCGTCCTCAAAAATCTGGTCGTGGATGGTGACCATGGCTTCTCGGTAAGGAGAAGAGCTTCTGGTGCTTGATGTAGCTGGGAGCGTCGAATCTAGCGAGTAGCCGGGTTGGCAGGGAAGCGGGTCGATGACTGCATCGATGCATGAGTGCTCCTGCTCGATCACTGGGTTGTTCGAGTGGACTGGTGTCCTCCCCGGACAGTGTACAGCTTTCCCCCACGGTGTAGATGAAATTACCAATCCTTCATGTTTGCCAAAGAGCGGAGCTTCCTGATAATAGGAAGAAAGCTTTTTTGCAAGGAATTCTTGGTAGGCTGCCGCCGAGTTCTTCAACCCGTATGGAAACTGGATTGAAGGCATCATGGCCTTGTGCCCAGAAGCCTCGCTTTTAAGGTCTTTGGGTGGGTTGGGTGTCGGAAGATCTGATGGTTCCATGACCTGCTCAGATTCCTTCTTCCAGAGTCGCTAGTTCGAGCTGGAGTTGAGCTAGGATTCGGCGAGTTGTGAGGCCGACTCGAAGTCGAACTACTCGGCTTCCGAGGTCGAATTGCGATCGCCCTCGGTAGAGTCTCGTCACCGAACTCGAAGCGATCTAAAGTCTTCTCATGGATGTAGTAGTTGAAGTCGCCGCTGCCCATCGAGACGCAGACCCCACGATCCGAAGACAAAAGCTTGTCTGGGCGGGAATCATCGAAGTACCGTCGGGAAGCTTGACAGATGCCATCGAGCTTGCTTGACGATTGTTGGCGAAGGCCCCTACCTGGCGCGCCAGCTGTCGGTGTTTTTTTACGTGCAAAGCTACCTAGGGGTATCCGCGTAGGCGAGTAGTTCAGCGGAGCCTCCCCGTATCTGAAGAGCAATGGTGAACACGAGCAATTTAGACAGGTTCGGGCTGACTCAAGTCAAGATCGTAATACCCTACGTCATGTTGTGGTTGATCGTATTGATTGTGTATGTTTTGGAGGGGTCCCTGCCTTGCCTTATATACTGGGGAGGCAGAGTTACAAGGTCGGTTACATGGAGTCCAGGTTTGAGTACAATCCGAGTTCTTTCGTACAGGTTATCCCTAAAATCACTCGTAGTTGACTAAGCCTTCCATGTATACACCTTGCGTAGAGTTGTAGTCCTGATTACCCCCGTATTCGAGTTGTAATAGGCCTCCATGATGACACCCATGTGTCCCGGGCC
This sequence comes from Panicum virgatum, assembly GCF_016808335.1. NCBI lineage: Eukaryota > Viridiplantae > Streptophyta > Magnoliopsida > Poales > Poaceae > Panicum > Panicum virgatum. The sequence goes on from NC_053151.1 coordinate 23,030,173, forward strand.
GTCAGCATCCTACAATTTCCCTACCATCAAGGCATAATAAGATGGTGATGTCTCGCTATATAGCACTATGTTTAGTGGATAGCCAAGAGGTGAAAAATTTATAAGAAAAGGACAATAATACAACCATGGCAGAGTGGTGATGTGATCTTGAATAAAGGAACTCGAAAACCGATGTTTAGCATGCATGCACATCCATAAAAAGTTTCATGTAGTAAGGGAAGGCCATGCCCATTCAAGGGTATGTCTTGTTGACCTTAACAGAGTGGGCAGATGGTGTTGCTACTTGAACCGTCTTTCCCCTTCTACAGTAAAAAAAGGGCGATTTCGAGGGTGACTCGTTCTTCCCTTTGTCGATCTGACGGCCCCCTCCACTTCGGCGTCCTTGCTGGCGGCGGCGGGGATGAGAGGGGTGCCCGGCTCCTTTGACGGGAGGGCCTGTATAGCTTTAGGCTTTAGGTCTAGTAGCTCCTTTGTCCCACCAGCGCCTTTTATATCGCTGGCTAGGGTTAGGGTACCTGTGCAACTTTCCGGCGATGATGGCAACGGTGGCGTCGTCTCCGGCAAGATCTGCATGAGGTTAGTACTGGTCTTTCTCTTGGCGTTAGGGAAGGATCTTATGTGCCCCCTGTGAGCCTTTACCTACCGGGCTGGTGGTGTTGTCGCCGGCTGCGGTCTTCCTGGTGGTCTTCTTCTTCGATCTGGAGGAGGTGGCGCCATCCTTGTCTCCAGCAGCCTGGTGTGCCATCTGCTGGAGTCTACTCATCTTTCCTCTTCACGTCGATCAGATTGCCGATACTCTTTTCAGCGGTTTAAATCCGTCCTGATGGGAGATCTGGGGAGGTGGTTTTTGCTGCCTTAACCATGCTATGGAGTCTGATGATGGAGGATTTGGAGGATTCAGCTTCGATTCTGCTCCTGCTAGTGATGGATCGAGGCTTCTGCTGCTGACCGGAGCTCCTATGCGGATGAGGATGACGAAACAGGAGTTTTATGGACTCCTTTGTAATTTCCTTTCTTTCAGGGGTCTAGTTGTAAAAGGGGGGGATGTACTGTTTTGTGGTTTAATATATCTTCCCTTTCGCAAAAGAAAAAACATAGTGGGCGGATCTCCTTTGGAGCAGAAGCGGGAGAAAGAGGATGAGCAAAAAAGATAATGTGATACCTTGCTAACCTCAACAATGAATTTGTTTAATACTGGCACACAGTTTTGGGCTGGGAAAAGTTACAACAGCCATAAAACAATATTTTTTTATTGCCCCAACCTTCCAGTACAAGTTGTAGTATCTGAACTCACGCACTACCACACATCCCACACGTACACACCAACCCACACACTCACACCTCTAGTGCGCAAGCTAGACCTACATCTTATACCTAGGCTCTGTACCACGGCCCACACGTACACCGACCCACACACTCACACCTCTAGTGCGCAAGCTAGACCTACATCTTATACCTAGGCTCTGTACCACGGCTGATAGATGTGACAGTTGTACCGCATCCGTAGGCTCGGTACCACGGCTGATAGACATGACAGTTGTACCACATCCGTAGGAGAGATATTCCTACACACTTAGTGAGGCACGCGGTGTCCGATCCCGGGATCGAACCCGTGCCACCCGCTCGCACAACTGGCGAGCGAGCCAACCGAGCTAAGCTCGCTCGGTCCTCAGCCATACGACAATATGTAAGCATAATGAATGGGGCGGTAACAACCAACGATTAGACAACAAAGAAAAAAGGAAAGCAATTTTCATATGATGAGAACTAAAGAGGACGCTTCCACTGCTCATTAATGTTTCATTCAAAATCAAATTCGAATGATTACTTCTGTTGATATATATTGGACAACTCATCTAGATATTTCACTAGAAATCTAACGATAGCTTATCATGTGTCCATAACTTACAAAAAAAATGTACATTTCCAATTAAAAATCTAAATAAAATTATATTTAAGTAAATATAACAAATAGTTTCTAGATAGGGTATATTCTTCTTTCTAAATTAATGTTCAATAAGATACACCACATATATGATGATGAAATAAAGCATAGATATACCATGGTCAGTTTACAATGACGACACGACTAAATACAACTATTTGCATCTATTTATTTTAAAATAGAAATAACCAAATATTGACATAGAAAAGACTAGCTACCCGCGCTAATTGTGTAGGCCACCTTGCTAGTTCGTGTGACTGTAAGGCCGTCTCAATAGAGGTTGAGAGTTTCATCAGATGAGAGGAGTTCCATTCCCATAAAACACAGCCGGTATAGTTACCAAGTTCTTAGTCTTGATAACTGTGCAATGAAACTGTATATTGAGATTGGCCTAAAAATTGGCACTTTTAATTCAAACAAGTTTTAAGACACCACGCATTCTCTCTGCTAGCTGATTTATACATGCACCAATATAATGCCCATTGATTCATACCCCCCCTGAGCATGCATTCGTATCGGATTAACTAATTGTTAGCTGAAGCTGCAATGAATTAATGTGACCTCACCTTGTTTCCTGCTTACTCTCACTGCGTTTCGATGCAAGAGACGTTGGCGGTGCTAGAGAGCAAATATTTTATTATATTCGGCGCTACAGAGACAAAAAGGTCATCTATTTTAATGGTTGGAGTGGCTTTGGGGTGGCCCCGGTCCTGAGATCCATAGAACAAGAACTTCGGTCAATCAAAGCTAAGAAAACTCCTCCAGAACTATGCCTTGACAAAATAGTTTACATAGATTGCTCAGCGTGGGAAAGTAAAAGGGTGATGCAAAGGAAAATCGCAGAGGAGCTAAAACTTGTCCCTGAAACAATGGCCGTGCTTGACATGCAGGATGAGGATGATGACTTCAATGGTGTGGACCATGGCTCTAGGGATGTGATACCAAGTGTTTCGCAAGTGATTGCCCGAACCCTGGTGGACAAAAATTTATGATGATTTTTCTTAATGGAAGTGACGATGAGGTTGATGTAACTAGGTTTGGTATTACTCCTGGCTATTGCGACCACATAATATTATGGACGTTCAAAGACGGTCTTTGACCATACATAATCGCCTTGAGGAGATAGGAAGGAAGCTCAGATACACCCAACTTCTTCTTTATACCAGGTCGCTGGCCAGCGAATTAACAAGTTCACAGTTTCAGTCACTGTTGCGTGAAGAAGCCGCCAACATAGTCGCTCGCCAACCTTGGGTGCGAGGCATTGACCTAATAATGTTAATGGAAAGTTGCCTGTATGAGTTGTTCTTGCAATGTAGTTTTCACAGAATCACTGGATTTGCTTGGGTGGCTCATGCTCCAAACTACTGGACCTGCGATGGGATCATTAAGGCCGGGGACGTAACAAGGCAGATTATTGATAGATTGCATCAGGAAATACGTTGGGTGTGCGATGCTCCTTTGCTTGGTTCAGTGTTTGCAAAACTCATGGAAGATCCGGAGGCTCCCTTTTTTGTATTCAAAGATGATATCTCCTTCCCCAAAAAGAGGCCACATCGTTGGGTTTGTGTCACCTCGAAGAATATTACAGCAATAGATGATACAAAAGATATATTGGAAAGTGCATCGTCTTTGTTCGTAGCGTTTGAAAAGTCGGATAAACCTGCAAGCCTTACCAAATGGGTTTCTTACACATTGCAGCAACCTTGGCGTGGTAATTCTTTCTTGGTGTGCATTCAGTTTTATATCACCTCCTTTCCTTCAGTGCCACAGATTGAGATTCCTCGGCTTGGATCACTGCACAAATGTCAACACAGTTGGGGTAGAAAACAATACAGATTATTGGGTGTTTCTACAAGCCTATGGGTCCTTGACTTACGTTACACTGAATGGGACGATATCTTATCTGAAGGAAAGATGGAGATCATGGCCAACCTCAGGGAGCTAAATATCGAGGGACTCATGTGTTGGAAGTTAACAAGTAGATTATGAGAAGGCTCCCTTACCTCCAAAAGCTTCGGATAATAAAACCTACTCACGAAGCAAAGACAACAATAGATTACTACAATTCATTTGTGGACAAAGTAGATCTGGAAATACTTGATTTGTCAGGTAACAGAGATATGGGAAAATCTACCGACAAGCTTATCAATGGCAAAGAGCCTCGAGATGCTTATCCTTGATGGTTGTGACGGCCTAGAGAATGTTGTTGTGCCGAATGGGCTTCCCTCTTCCCTAAGGTCATTTAGCTTTGATGGATATGGACCAGCAACCCATTGGACATCATCTTTATTTAAGTTGCATCTAGAATCTTCTGAGCCAAAGCAACTGCCTCATGCAGATAATAGGGATGTCAAAACCTCCAAGATATCCTACAAGGATGCACACAGTTGGAGAATTTGTTTATACGGGGCTACCGAATCTTGTGGAGTTGGACCTCTCAGAATGTCCAATCAAGGTACTTGACCTTACAACAATGGTGGCAGATGTCCCATTGCTCAAGCGGCTCTTCCTTCTAGGTTGTGAGAATCTCCGTGCAATAATATGGGCCTCGCATGAGCCAATGAAATGGATAAAGCTAGAGTTATTGTGCATAGACACACGACCTAAGAGGGCACATGGATTTATCCGGCCATCTCTTGTCCAGTATGATCCAGAGAAACGAAAAAAGCTAGAGTGCATGCTATTCTTGCAGACGCGAGGCTTGCTAGGTCCTTGAATCGCCTTGTGGGTCGTTATGCAGGTCGTTCAGTCTACAGGGATATTTATTTAATATCCACTTCACTTCTCTGGCTGAGTATAGTGGGAGGTTTCAACTTGAAACGACCGGTAAGAAGATGATTGAACACAGTAATCAGCAGCACTTTGCTGTAGTGAGCCGGTATGGTGATGTACTTTCCAAGATTGGTGATGCCCCGATGCTGGTCTTCCCGCAGCCTCCCACTCAGCAGTTTGGTCATCATATTGAGATTAGTAATGGGAGCCATAACTTGGAGAATGAATTGATACTTATGATAATTTATCTTACCTAATGGCAGAGCTCGCTAGATCGTTGCATGTGCATGATGCCTCGCGAGCGCTAGCATGCCTGAACGGTATAACCGGCATCGCCTGAAGTGGTGCCGCTTGGAAAGGTGCCCCAACATTGACACGGTCTTTCCCTCGGCTGCTCAGGATTACAAAAATGAACTGGAGACTGTTTGGATATCAGATCTCCAGAAGGCCCGCAGCATTTGGAGCAAAGGTTCCCGGTCACCTCCATCCTTTGAAAATCTGCAGCACTTGCACCTGCGCTCCTGCCCAAGGCTCCAGTTCGTTCTGCCCGTGTGGGTTGCCTCCTTCCCCAGCCTGGAGACCCTCCACATTATCCATTGCGGCGACCTCACACATGTCTTCGTGCTGGACGAGAAGTACCCGGAGGAGATCGTCACCCCACGGCGTACCGTTCCCGAAGCTAACCACCATCCACTTCCACGACCTGCCGAAGCTGCAACAGATCTGCGAGGTCAAGGTGCTCGCTCCCAGCTCAAGACCATCAGGATCAGAGGCTGCTTTGGCCTGCGCCGGCTGCCGTCCTTGCAGGGCCGCGAGCCCGGCCTCAAGAGCCGACCGTGGAGATGGAGAAGGACGTGTGGGACGCGCTGCAGTGGGACGGCTGGCCGCCGGCCACCACCGGACCTCTTCGAGCCGCCCGTGCACTCACGCTACTACCGGCCGAGGCGCCTCCTCAGAGGCACCGTCCTCAGGTACCTACTTTCACAAACGTGCTCTGCATTATAGCATATCGGTTTGCCCAAACATCCATCCATATCTTTCAGCTCTGCCACTAACTGACGGCTTGTTGTCACATTGCCTAGGAACCCTCAAGATTTGGGCGCTGGGTTTCGTTCGTGACTTTGTCATGGATCAAAGTGGATTGCTGGTTTGGTTTGTTCGTGATGGCCGTTGATTTGGTTTGCTGGTTTCAGCTACTGCCTTGGCTGATTTGTTGTGTGAGGCACGGGGCCTCAGGTTGGCTCCTGTCTCTGCTGCTGATGGCCGTGTTGGCCTAGCGGTTGCCGTGTGGTTTGGAATAAAATGGCGGCATGGTTTGTGCGCCTGCACGCATGTTTCGTTCAGGCAGTCTGACCCGGCCGGCGTGTGGCTTGCGGTTGGAAGTTGGAACAATGAAGCAGCAGCTGGGTCTAGGGCACGGTGTGCCACTGTCCACCTGCTGCATGTGTGATTGTTGTGTGGGTTTGATTTGTTTGGATTGATGAGCGCCTGGTACGCCGTCAGGTGTATGCAGTAGCTAATGAGCAGCAGCTGTGTCCTCTGTGTGTGTTTGCTGGTCGTGGCTGCTCTCAGTTTGCTATGTACTGTCTGATGAACCAAGAGACGGCTGGTTTAATTGAGTGCCTGATTCAAGACTCTTGTGATTTGTGAACCTTTTATTATGATTCAATGTATGACGTTTGTGGTGTGTGAGTGTGAATTATTCTTGCGAGCTGGTGCCAGGAGCTGTTGTATCCATTGCATCTGTTTCTATCGAACAAAAGAACCAACTTGTGATGCAACACGCACTGAAGTGCCACCACTCTGACGAATACTGCATTTTGCTAGAGTACGGAGACAGTTCCTGTTTCCATATGTTCATTGAGCTGATGCTGGGAGATGTTTGCCATGCATCTGTTTCTACTTGGTAAAAACGATATTGATAAGGCTCTATATCGAGCAGCACATGTTTTGCCATGGCAATCACAAAAGAATTTAGTTTGTGCTGCAACACTGAAGTGCCATCGCACTAACGATTTCTTGATTTTGCTTGAGAAGGGGTACAGTTTTTGTTTTCTGATTCAGCAAGCCAAGCAAGCAAGAAAACAATCTGTGAACCAGGCATGGTTCCCTCTGAACCCCCAATTCTTGTGAGCTGCATCGTTTACTTGTTCCCTCTTCCAAGGAAAAAAGGTTACACTAGTGAATCTTTGTTATGATCCTTTGAACCAGACAAGGTTCCTCTGAATCCACAATCAATGCTCTTTTAAATTTTAATGATCCTTCCGAAGCAGAAATAGCGATGGAAGTTCACAACGATTGAGTTCAGTCTCCAGTCATCCCAGTCCCAACATGGGGATCATCACTACACTAATGAGCATAAGCACAAAACAAAATAAAGGTCCCACCGGATTCAAAGTCTGCAGTGCTAACCCCTACACTATGGAGCCGGCTAACGTTAATTTTCAATGTTTAATGTATCTGCAAGTAGCACATCATAGCAGTTCTCGAATCCAGTAGAATTCCGATGTGCACAAAATCTGAAACTGTAGGATCAAGAACACCGACTAGAGGGGGGTTTGAATAGGTGGTTTAAAACTAAAAACACCAACACTAGAGAAATATAATTAGTAACAAAAAAAGCCCTATGTCATGCTACAACTATCTCTAGTTTGGGTTTGCAACCTAGGGTGACAAGATACAAATCAAGCTCTAGTAATGTAAATAACTTAAAGTAAAGCAAGAGAAGTAACCGAGCCTGACACAAGAACTTTTTCCCGTGGTGTCGATGACTTGCCGGTCACCCCTAATCCACGTTAAGGTGGATTCCAAGAATCAACCGCCTCTATCAAGAACTCTCTTGATCTTGAGCCGGCTTGAATCAAATAACCGCTCCACACGTCGATTCCACTAGAGTTGCTCTTCACCACTCCGGTGAGGTGAGCACAAGACCTCTCACAATCGAAATCGGGGCTCCTCAACAATCTCCTGGAGGTGCTCCACGAAATCCACTTCTCCAAGCCGTCTAGGGAGTGGCAACTCCCAAGAGTAACAAGTCGATAACGCTTGCTTGAAGTTTCCTTAGCGCCACAAAGCTCAAACACTTGATGCCGTGCACTAGGATGCTCTCACACTCTCAAGAATGCAATCTCTAAGCAAGAATGTGTGAGAGAGGGATGGCTCAGTTCTAAAGAGTCAAGAATGTAGTCCAAATGGCCAAGATAGCCTCCATAAGGCCGGGCATTGAGTATATATAGAGGTCCCCTCAAAAACTAGCCGTTACACTCTTTTCTGCGTAATCGCGGACCGTGCGCGGTTCAAAAACCGGATGGTCCGCCGTTATAAGCCAGTGAGTCAGAGTGCATTTAATGCGTGTCAGAACTAGTT